>NC_143549.1:14386785-14717142 GCF_054136105.1 Typopeltis vanoorti | reverse complement strand
TGTCAATTCTCTAGCACATTCTCTCAAAACTCATGGTGAAATAACATCCAGTCCCACAGCTTTACTGACATCTAGAGTACTCAGTATCTGAAACACACTCTCCTCCTGTACCTCTGGACCTCGAACCTGCCCTATCCCTCTAGCATTAAAACTGACTCCTCTAGGATGAAATACTTCAATAAAATGTTCATTGAACAATTCCACTATGTTCTCTGCATCAGTCACTCTATTCCCATTTTTATCCCACAATATCATTCTTCCACAGTCATTTCTCCTCCTACTGGCCACATAGCTAAAAAATTCCCTATGATTTTCTTTGGATCTTAGGATCAATCTCCTCTCATATTCCAGTTTCGCTTTCCTTACCACATCATTCACTCTTCTGGCCTGTGTCTTATATTCCTCATGCATCTCTTCACCTGTCTCCTTATATCTCTTCCATAGCCTCTTTTTCGCATGCAATTCCTGTTTAATATTGTTTGTCATCCACTTTACTCCAAATTGCGTCCTCTTCTTCACTCGTGGTATACAACTTACCATTGCTGATAACAAATATTCTCTCACAATTTGTACATAAATGATACAGGAAATAAACTGAAAGAAAATATTCAGATGTTTGCTGATGATGCAAAATTAGCAGAGTAATATTTAATCAAGGTGATGTGAAAAGCTTGCAGGATGATTTAAATAGGCTGACAGTATGGACAACTTATCTCCACATTAGACTAAATGGGTATCAGTTTAATGTTGCAAAATGTAACATTATGTATTTTTGATAAATAGAGTACAAGCTATGTACCACTTGGATGAAACTGTGGTTCAGGAAATAGATGACTGTAGAGATTTAGGGGTAGTGATAGACAGACAAGAAATTAAGTTTAGAGGACATATTCAATGAAAGTTTGGTTATGCGAAAGGTACCCAATGAATAAGGGCGATAGCAGATTGGATGTGTCTAACTATAGGTCAATTTGTGTTTCATCAGTTGTTGTTAAGATCTTGGAGAAATTAGTGAGGGTCCACATACAGCATTGGGAATTTGAGGGTAATGTTATCTGTGAGAGTCAACATGGATTTGTTAAGGGGTGCTATTGCTTTAGTAATATGATTGCCTTTTATAATAAAGTGACAACAGCAGTTGATGAGGAAAAGGTATATATTACCATTATTTTTGGATTTTGCAAAGGCATTTGACAGGGTGCCACATGATAAGCTATTATTTGAGTTGCAGCACATGGATTTAGATGTTCGGTTAGTCAAATGGATTCAGGATTGGCTGTCTAATTGGTACCAGAGAGTTGTGCATGGTGGGGCAGTATCGAGGAGGCAGAAGGTTACAATTCGGGTCCCACAGGACTCAGTACTGAGATCTGTATTGTTTAACTTTTATATCAATGACATTGTCAATGGATTGCAGGGGGGATATTCAGTTGTTTGCAGATGATGTGAAGCTAGGAAAGGTTATTAGTAATAGTGCAGATGTGGTAGCCCCACAAGAGGATTTGAATAAACTAGACAGATGGGCGAATGAATGGGGGTCAATTTAATGCTGCAAAATGTAAACTCTTGAAGTTTGGGATACATCAATGGGAGGCTGCATACTCGATTGGAGGAACCGTACTGGAAAAAGTAGGGGAGACAAGAGATCTGGGGGATGATGAGTGATAGAAAAGTGAAATTCAGGGAACATATTGCAAAGGTGGTGAAGGTAACACAGAGGATTGCTGCAATAACAAGAAGGACACTGCCCTACAGAGATAGAAGAGTTATCATTCTGTTGTATAAGAGCCTGATCAGATCACATTTAGACTATTGTTCTCAAATTTGGTCCCCAGGATTTGAAGGGGACAAATTAACTGTGGAAAGGGGTACAGAGGGGGGATAACATGGATGGTTTCAGGACTGTACAATGTTAGTTATGAGGATCGGTAAGAGAATGCAGGCCACAGAGTTTGGTGGATAGAAGGAGAGGTGATATGATTGAGACTTTTAAACTGTTGAGAGGTAGTTACAGGGTTGACACTGGGTAGTTTTCGCTTGGTTGAACAGCGGGAAGGAGTGATGACATGGGGCCATCCCTGGAAGTTGCAAAAGGAAGCTGTGAGCAAGAGGATGAGGAGTGGTTTCTTTGCATGGAGGGTGGTTGAACTATGGAATGCATTGCCTAATAGAGTGGTGAGAGCAAGAACAGTCAATAAGTTCAAGGAGTGGTATGATAGACTTTGTGTTTCCTAGGAAGGACCTCCCATGATGCGTCTTTTGACTCCATGGAGGGCTGAATAATAATAATAATAATAATAATAATAATAATATTTATAGAGTTCCTAAGGTAACCCATAAGATTACTTGGCTATTGAAGAACACACTAACAAGTAGAGATTAGGAAGTTGTTATTCCTCTTTATGAGACCTTAATATATCCACATCTGAATTAATGTGCCCAGGTCTGGTCTCCTGGGTTTCTTCGGGGCGAGAAAGCAGTGGAGAAGATTCAGAGGTGAGTAATTAATATGGTGAGTGGTCTGTGAAATGTTCCCTATGAAGATCACATATTTACTCAAATATAACTCCCACTTTTTTTTGCCAAAATTGAAGCTAAAAAATTGTGGTGAGAGACATATGAGGAGATTTTGGGAAAACTAAAGTTTTCAGGAAAAAACTGAAAATAGGTATGACTTACCAAGAATCTCCTATTTGCTATCACTATATACTTCTGGCCTCGAGAGCAGTTTTCTTGTTTGCATCGTCAAAGTCATCTAACCAAATAGCATAATCTTCTTTCCCATTATTTCGAGCAAAAATTACCAGTAATTTACAAGACTTGAGGTACATAATGAACAATCCTTCAGGAATGACTAATGAGACATGAGAGCAGAGTGAAACAGACAGCAATGGTAGGTCAGTAGAGACAGCTATGAAGACGTGCGCAATCTAACAAAAGATTGCGCAACCTAACAACAAAGACAAGCCAACAATTGTTGAGTGGAAATGCTAATTCTCTGCGACCAAATTCCATAATATCTCAAAATGCCATAACAACATTCACTATATATTTCTTAGTTTTAACACGTTCACAACAGGGTGGTGTTTTGCCCATTTATCATTCCGGCTGAACTTCTCATTGCTGTTTGTGGGCCACGCCAGCGGGCTCAACTCACGCACGCAAAGTTTCAATCCTTCGGTTGAATTTTATTGCTGCTTCGTCTTATTTCAGCAAACTCTTATTTCATGTAATTGAAAAATTAGACAATAGTTTTTAGTTAGATACTGTATTTGCTGGTGCAACATATCATTATGCTTGAGTCTATACAGCATAGTTTCTGTGGGAAGGGACATGTATTGATTAGTTAGTGCCATTTTTATCCAAGTTGTCTCTAATTGCACTATTTGTTAAATATATTACACAGACTGCAAATGTCTCTGTACTTTATTCAGTGAAACAATAAAATTTCATTTGGTCAAATTTGATCAGGGAGTGAGTTACTATCACCCTGATGTGAAGGTGTTTAAAAGTTTTTTCATATGCAAGATATACACAAAACTTTTTTAACTTATTTTTTCGTAAAGTAAAATCAGGGAATAATAGTTGCTTAAAATCCTTTAAGCAACTATTAAGTTGCTTAAAGGATTTTATGACTAATACATGGGAAATAAATTATTATTATTATTATTATTATTATTCCTGATACCCCCAAGGAGTCCAAAGACTCATCGTGGGAGGACACTTACAACTGTCTCAACCACTACACAAAACCTCTACTACGAATCATCTCCATCTATCGCCCACCTCCACCACCACAACTAGTATTTTTTGTCTGTAAATTGCGTGTATTCTGAAGGGCCGATTTGTCTGTATGCGAGATGAAAAACCCCGAGTTTCTGGGAGAATGTTTCAGAACTTGACTAAAGGGCCACAAAAGAGATCATCCCTGGAACTTGAATAAAGGTATGGTTAGTAAAGATGTGAGGACTAGAATTTTTTCATGGAGAGTTGTGAATAAGTGAAATGGGTCGCCAGATTCAGTATGAGTGCTTTGTCTCTTAATGGGTTCAAGGAGAGGTATTAAAAGAATACCTCAATGAAATTAATCCAATACTAAGTAATGCTATATTAATATCTGATATGAGATAGGTGGAATTATTTCTCATGTAATATGTAGAGGTGAGGTCCACTGGAGTTTCTGTGGACCAAACTTTCCAAATAAACTCCAGATTTACTAAGAAACACAGATAATTAAATAGAAGTGTTATTACAAGAAATTCAATAGAATCTTGGAATACATTTCCTGATAGTGGTGAGAACAAGAATGGTCAATGAGTTCAAGGAGTATAATAAATTTGGTTTAATCCTTTATCCAAGTGTAAGCAAACAAAGTTTGTGCGTGAAGTATCTTCAGGACTGAGACAACTTGTGGTAAAGGTGGACCAAGCTCTCATCACTCCTTGTCTCAGTATCTCCCATAATGCAAAGCACATCTCCTTGCGGACATGTATAATGCTATGTATTAAGGGAAGTTTTTTTGTGTAGAGGCTTAAGTGCTGTGAGGACATTATGTTGGAGGTTTAATGGATTTTTTACAACACTCAAAAAGAATTAAAATAGAATTTAATACTTCCTATATTTCGTCCTAGTCACTAAGACATCTACGGGGATTACAAAAACAATTAATGTAACATGCACACAAAAACTTACAATACTAAGCCCAATCACGTGGGTGACACTAAAGTCCGATCTAGGTGAAGCGCCCTCTAAGGGCGGTAGTAGGTGGCCTGGAATGTAAGGTGGGACCTCTGGTGATGAGTGTTTCCCAAATCTTCGGAAGCTTAATGCAACCGTATTTGTTAAGATTTGGTTGGTTTCTGAGAGCTGCTGCTGCTTCTAAGAAAAGTCTCTCTTTCTTGAATTTGCTGTGGTGGAGCATGGCGGTTTTCTTCCATGATACTCTGTGGGTGGTGTCCAAAACATGGTCAGCCAAGCCTGAATGGCCATAGTTGTGTTTAACGGTGTACGACTTGTGTTCCTCCAGGCGGATGGATGCTGATCTGCCTGTCTGTCCAAAGTATGCAAGCTTACAGGAACAGGGTACTTTGTAAACTCCAGGCAGAGAGAGAGGAGGGAGCTGATCTTTCGTAGAACGGATAAAGGTAGCAAGTTTCTTGCTACCCTTATCCGTTCTACGTACCCTGTTCCTGTAAAAGTACCCTGTTCCTGTAAGCTTGCGTACTTTGGACAGACAGGCAGATCAGCATCCATCCGCCTGGAGGAACACAAGTCGTACATCGTTAAACACAACTATGGCCATTCAGGCTTGGCTGACCATGTTTTGGACACCACCCACAGAGTGTCATGGAAGAAAACCACCATGCTCCACCACAGCAAATTCAAGAAAGAGAGACTTTTCTTAGAAGCAGCAGCAGCTCTCAGAAACCAACCAAATCTTAACAAATACGGTTGCATTAAGCTTCCGAAGATTTGGGAAACACTCATCACCAGAGGTCCCACCTTACATTCCAGGCCACCTACTACCGCCCTTAGAGGGCGCTCTACCTAGATAGGACTTTAGTGTCACCCACGTGATTGGGCTTAGTATTGTAAGTTTTTGTGTGCATGTTACATTAATTGTTTTTGTAATCCCTGTAGATGCCACTACCCAGACCAGTTTCGACCTTTATTGAGGTCTCGTAAGTGAGAGCCAGACCCAGAAGTGGTGAAGCCAGAAGCAATGGAGAAGTCATAGAGAGATGTTGGAAGTTTTTTTTCTTTTTTTCCACTTGGTTAGAGCATAATAAATTTAGTTTAATCCTTTATCCAAGTGTAAGCAAACAAAGTTTGCATGTGAAGTATCTTTAGGACTGAGGCAACTCGTGGTAAATATGACTTCTCCATTGCTTCCGGCTTAGTATCACCACTTCTGGGTCTGGCTCTCACTGACGAAACCTCAATAAAGGTCAAAACTGGTCTGGGTAAGGTAGTGGCCCTTCCCTTAATGAATAGCATTATACATGTCCACAAGGAGATGTGCTTTGCATTATGAGAGATACTGAGACAAGGATTGATGAGAGCTTGGTCCACCTTTACCACGAGTTGCCTCAGTCCTGAAGCTACTTAAGGCATAAAGTTTGTTTGCTTACACTTGGATAAAGGATTAAACTAAATTTATTATAGTCCAACCAAGTGGAAAAAACAACTTTCTCTAAATCCAGAGTAATTTAATAATAAGGTGGTACACCTTTTGGCAACTCATATAGGTAAATATGATTTCTCCATTGCTTCTGCCTTGGTATCCCCACTTCTGGGTCTGGCTCCCACTGATGAGACCTCAACAAAGGTCTACACCGGTTGGAAGCTTGGGTGATGAATGGCAATGCTGTAGCCCATGAAGTTTTAACCACGCTACCGGCCAGGACGTATATATACGTCCACATTATCATGGATGCGAAGTGCATATTAAAATTGTAATACCATTGATATTACATTGAAATTTATGATGGATACGAAGCTTTTGAGGATGCGTATTTGATCTTTAATGGCCGGTAAGGTAGTTAACTGAGGCTGAGCTGTTGCTGTCACCCAGGTCCTGGGTTAGGGGTAATGAATGGAAAAGTTGCAGCCTGTGAAGTTAAATGAGTCACGGCTGTTGCTGTTACCCCTCAGATGAGATATGAGCAAATGAGCGGCTCTGCTCGGTGGTGGTTTGAGCCAGCCACAGTGTAGAGCCAACCGGTTCTGAGAGTTCTGCTCAGTGGCAGGGTGAGCCTGTTACTGAGGGAAACAATGCTGAGTTTTTAGAGTTTGACCTGTACTTGAACATTCAATAAAGGTCAAAACCGGTCTGGGGAGTGGCCCTTCCCTTAATGCATAGCATTATACATGTCTGCAAAGAGAGGTACTATACATTATTGGACTGAGACAAGAAGTGATGAGAGCTTGGTCCACCTTTACCATGAGTTGCCTCAGTCCTGAAGATACTTCAGGTGCAAACTTTGTTTGCTTACACTTGGATAAAGGATTAAACTAAATTTATTATAGTCTAACCAAGTAGAAAATAACTTCCAAAGAGTTCAAGGAGTAGTATGATAGACTTTGTGTTTCCTAGGAAGGACCTCCTGTGATGAGTCACATGACTCCATGAAGGCCTGAATAATAATAATTATAGATTGTGTGGATAGTTTGAGCCTTTGCAAAGAGTCTTTTGACTCCATGGGGACACCCATAGAATAATAATAATAATATCTTGACTATATCCTCTGTAGTGGTTATCAGTTTCATCAACCAATATCATCCTTTCATTATCATTGTTTCTTCTACTAGCAACATATCGAAAGAATTTCCTGGGAATTTTTTCCAGATCATTAGCTAATGTTAGCTATGAATACAGCATGTGCAAAATTTATGGCCTTCACAGAACAAGAGATATTTGGAAAGAGAATGAAACTGGGGGAATGTGTTTGTCGATAGTGTTTATAGTGTTTCATGAACGAACGTAATAAGTATGAAGTGAGTAAAAAGGGTGACAGTAGTGAAGAACAAAATGCAGATATGTGATAGGCATAGTATTGCAAGTGGTATGAGTGACTGTACTAATGATGCAGTAGGAAATGAATTGAATGATCAGATGGTAATGGAAGGGATAACGCATTTACGTGGGGAACTATTGAGAACAAAACACAAAAGTGAGTGGTTGAAGAAACACCTCGAAGATGGTATGACACAGAAGAGAAAGAAAGGGGAGAAAAAGCAGAACATAAAAGAGTGCAAATGTGAAAATAAAGATCAGATTTTGAATGGTGATTCACTGATATGAGGGGAGTTTTTAGGAAAATGTGATGAAATTGTGTTTACTATGAACTAAGATTAAGGATGTCAGTGATGCTATAAGGATGCAGAGAGTTAAGGTGTAAAAGATGTTTATTTTGGCTGGTACAAATGATTTAGCAAGTTATAAGTGTGGTATGTAAGGAGGAACGGTGTGGAGTTTATGGATTTGTAAAGTGAGTTTGATGGAAGGAAGGAGTTACCGTATTTTTCCGTGTATAAGATGCCCCCAATGTATAGGACGAACCCTACTTTTTTGAACCCAAAATTAAGGAATCAATATTTTAAACATCCAAAGATCCAAAGATTATGGTATGATAATATCAACAGAAAAATCAAAAACTATGGCCTTTAAAGGACAAGATCCAGCAAGAACTAAAATAGTAATAGATAACAAGATCTTAGAACAGGTGAATTCATTTAACTACCTAGGATGTATGATCACATATGAAAATGAAAAAGATATAAAGGTAAAAATTGCAAAATATTTAAAAATAACAGGTGTAATTAACTCTATATTTAAACCAAACCTAGTTCAAAAACAAACCAGGCTAAAAGTATACAATACATTAGCCTTACCGGTCTTAATGTATGGAAGTGAAATCTGGACAATAAAACAAAAAGACAAACAAAGATTAACAACAGCAGAAATGAAGTTTATGAGAAAAACTGCAAAGTATAGCCTATTTGATCACAAAAGAAATGAAGATATTATGAAAGAATTAAACCAAGAACCAGTAAGAGAAAAAATTAAAAAATATAAACATAAATGGATGGAACACGTTCAAAGAATGAAAACAGAAAGATTACCAAAACAAGCCTTAAAGTACAAGCCATTAGGAAAAAGAAAACCAGGACGTCCTCTTAAACAATTCAACGATGACTTCTAAGGCCGGAACAGGCCATGGTAGGCCTAAATCCTTGATACATATGATGAATATTTTAAACATAAAACAGAGCACATTTGATATTTTTTTAAATATTCAAAGTATATTTAGTAATTAGATAATATTTTTAAGATACATACTATAACTTATGCATCACTCTCAGTTCTGGGCATATCATTTTCTTCATCACTATTAGTTCCAGATGTATAACTTTCTTCAACCTCTACTGCATCACTGCCATCTTCTGAGTCACTGTCTAATTATACACACAGTGGGAGGAGGTCCAAACAGTCTCTCTGAAGCTTTATTTCCATGTTCTTTTGCATAATTGATGACCTTTAACTTGAAGTTTGAAGAAATATGACAATCGTTTTTTATTTTCAGACATTCTTATGGGCTACTGCTCAAAATATTGTAAATCCATTAATTTACCATGCCAATGAGTTGCAGACATATGAATGCTTTCAAACTTCTAATTGGTATATTCAGAATCAACCGTTAATGATGTCAATTGACAGAATTAACAAAGGCTAGTGATGGCGGAAGCATATTATTATTATTATTCAGGCCTCCATGGAGTCAAAAGACTTATTGTGGGAGGTCTTTCCTAAGAACATAAAGTCTGTCAAGACTCATCGAGGGGAGGTTCCCCCTAAGAAACACAAAGTCTATCATACCACTCCTTAAACTCATTGACTGTTCTCGTCCTCACCACTCTATCAGGTAATGCATTCCATGGCTCAACCACCCTCCATGCAAAGAAACCACTCCTCACCATCTTGCTCACAGTTTCTTTTCGTAACTTCCAGGGATGGCCTCTTGTCATCACTCCTTCCCGCTGTTCAACCAAGTGAAAGAACTCCCCAGTGTCGACCCTGTAACCACCTCTCAACATTTTCAAAGTCTCAATCATATCACCTCTCCTTCTTCTATCCACCAAACTCTGCAGTCCACATTCCCTCAGCCGATTCTCATAACTATCCTTGTACAGTCCTGAGACCATCTTTTATATCATCCGTCTTTGTATCTTCTCCACAGTTAATTTATCCCCTTCAAATCCAGGGGACCAAATCTGAGAACAATAATCCAAGAGTGGTCTGATCAGAGACTTATACAACGGAATGATAACCCTCTTATCTCTGCAGGTGAGTGTCCTTCTCATAATTGCAGCAATCCTCTGTGTTACCTTCACCACCTTTGCAATATGTCCCTTGAATTTCAGGTTTCTATCAATCATCAACCCTAGACCTCTTGCCTCCCCTACTTCCTCCAGTACAGCTCCTCCAATAGAGTATGCAGCATCCCATCGATGTGTCCCAAACCTCAAGACCTTATATTTTGCTGCATTAAACCGACAAACCCAATTCATTTGCCCATCTGTCTAGCTTATTCAAATCCTCTTGCAGGACTACCACATCTGCACTATTACTATTAACCCTTCCCAGCTTCCCATCATCTGCAAACAACTGAATATCTCCCCTGCAATCTACTGACAATGTCATTGATTATAAATGTTAAACAACATAGGTCTCAGTACTAAGACTTGTGGGACCCCAATTGTAACCTTCTGCCTCCTTGAAACTGCCCCACTACACACAACTCTCTGATAACTATCGGACAGCCAATCCTGAATCCAGTTGACCAACCTGACATCCAAACCCATATGCTGCAACTTAAATAGTAGCTTATCATGTGGCAACCTGTGAAATGACTTTGCTAAGTCTAGGAAAATGGCAGTATATGCCTTTCCCTCATCTAATGCTCTTGTAACTTTATTATAAAAGGATTGCATATTACTAAGACAAGAGGGCCCCCCCCCCCTCACAAATCCATGCTAACTCTCACAGATAACATTACCCTCATCTGCACAATGTTGTATACGGTCCCTAACTAATTTCTCCAAGTTTTTAATAACTACTGATGACACACAAACTGGCCTATAATTAGACACTTCCAGTCTGCTACCACCCTTATGCAATGGCACTATCTTATCTTCCTTCCATTCCCTGAGCACCTTTCCTGTAGCCAGACTTTCATTGAAAAGCCAGGTTAAAGGAGCAGTCAGTTCCTTAGCACATTCTCTCAAAACTCGTGGATATACCATCCAGTCCCACAGCATTACTAACATCCAAAGTATTTGGAACACATTCTCCTCCTGCACCTCTAAACCTCGAATCAGTCCTATCCCTCTAGTATTAAAATTTACTCCACCAGGATGAAATACTCCAATAATGTGTTCATTAAACAATTCCACTATGTCTTCTTCATCAGTCACTCTATTCACATTTTTATCCCACAATGTCATTCATCCACAATCATTTCTCTACTGGCTACATAACTAAAAAATTCCCTAGGATTTTCTTTGGATCTTAGGGGCAATCTCATCTCACATTCCAGTTTTGCCTTCCTTACCATACCAGTCACTCTCCTGGCCTGTGTCTTATATTCTTCATACATCTGCTCTTCACCTGCCTTCTTATATCTCTTCTAGCCTCTTTTTCACATGCAATTCCTGTTTAATATTGTTTGTAATCCACTTTACAGCAAATTGTGTCCTCTTCTTCACTTGTGGAATACAGCTTACTATTGCTCCTAACAAATATTCCTTCACAATTTTCCAAGCACAATGATATCGAGGCCTTCCAATTCCTCCCTCCATGAAACTTCCCCAAGTTGACTTCTAAGACTATTATAATCACCTGCCTTATAATTCCACATATGTTCCCTTTTCTTTGATACTCCTGCATGTCTATTCATCTTCCTAGTCAAAACCACACTGTCACTCTCTCCAACTGGTGGGAGAGATGTCAACTCAGTTATTATCAACTCTTCTGATGCTATAACCAAATCCAAAACTCTTGAACCTCTTGTTCCCTCTGTTACATGTTGCCTAAGACATTTGTCCCTCAAGAATTCTAGAAATTCCATTCTCCTATTGCTACATGCATCTTCCTCTCTCCAATTTATACTACTGTAGTTAAAATCTCCCATAACAATCATTCTTCTTGCACTTCTAAGCTCAACTGTCTAAACATCTCCTAGTCCCCACCCTCTGTGCTTCTTGGTTTGTAGCAACACCCCACTAAATATCCTGTCTTGCCTGCCTCTACCTCACACCATATGCTTTCAAAATCATTAGTGTCACTGCCTTCCAAAGCTTCCACTCTTAGAGGAGATTGGTCGATTGATAGAGCCTCTGCTACTAATGGCTCAGTTATGTAAGTTTGGGCACGGTTAGTAGTTGGAAGGGGACCAATTGTTCGATGCTGTTGGCACACTCTCCCTCGATGAGTCTTTGGACTCCCTGGAGGTGTCAAATAATAATAATAATAATAATAATAATATAAGTCCTCACTTATCATAAGCAGTACTCCACCACCTCGCTTTCCCTTCCTTTCCTGCTGAAAAATGCTGTACCCTGCTACTTTTATTCCTGTTATAATATCCTTTTCTGTCAACCACGTCTCAGTGATCCCAATAATCTTTGGCCAGGCTGATGATATCAGAGCCACCAATTCCTCTCCTTTATTCTGGATACTCCTCTCATTAGTATAAAGCATAAAAATGCCACTAGCATTATCCCCTCTAGACTCCACTAGGCTCAGTGTTATCTGATCTCGTCCCCCTTCTCCCAAGTACCCATTCCCACAAGAGGCCACCCTTGTAAGTGGCTTTGGTGGAAAGGATTAGGAATGCCAATTTCTTAGACAGTTTGTAACAGGTAGTCAAGTCATATTTTTTTAGGATTTTTGTTAGCTTTTTAGATATAAGGAATGGTGATAGATTTAGCATAATCTCTGTTATGAAGGGGGGGGGGGGGGAATTGGTTTTAATATTTTCTGGATTTTTTGGTGGTTAGCCAATTCTTAGCCATTGGCTAAGAAGGTGTTAAGGATAAGGTTAAGTTTAGTAGTTAAGGCATTGTTATCTGAACAGATTAATTTAGCCCTGTTATATAGTGTTTTTATAATCCCATATTGTGATGGGGGGGATGATTGCTGGTGAATGTATCTAACTGTATGGGTTGGCTTTCTATAAACAGAGAAAGCCAGGGATACATCAGGTTGGCATGTAATCAGAGTGTCTAGGAAAGGGAGACCGTTGTTGTTTTCCTTTTCCAAAGTGAATTGGATTTTGGGGTGTTGATTGTTTAAGTGTGTTAAGAAGATGTGGAGTGTATCCAAGCCATGTGGCCAACTAGCGAACAAATCATCCACATAGCATAGCCAAAAGTGGGTTTTTGTGAGACTGAGTTTAAGGCTTTTTCTTCAAAGGTCTCCATAAAGAAGTTGGCCAGAGAGTGGAGAATCCATGGCTCTCTCCTCTATCTGTTTGTAGAATTTTCCTTGCCAAACAAAACAGCCTGAGTTCACCGTGAACTGAAATATGGCTGAGATATTGGGAGGAAATTTGGCTTGGATGAGATCTAAGATATCTTTGAGTGGAACATTTGTGAATAAGGAGGAAACATCAAAACTGACCATTATATCAGTGTGTTGGAGTGAAAGGTTTTCTATGCTGGCTTTAAAGCGGGCTGAGTTTTTTATGTGTGAAGGTGTGTTGCCAGTATGATGTGTGAGCACTTTGTGTAAATGTTTAGCTAATTTGAATGTGGGGGAATCAATGCAATCCACAATGGGACATAATAGCACATTCTGCTTATTGATTTTTGGTAGCTTATATATTCTAGAGTTGAAAGATTTTAGTCTGCTAGTCACAGGCCAAGAAGTAACCTTCTTAAGGAGCCTTTAGAGTGTTCTGATTTGGGAGCTGGTGGGATCATATTCTATAGGGTGGAGGTAGACCGATCTAATAGTAAAGAGGTAGGTTTGCCTGTGTAGTCAGTTTGGTTGAGAATCACAGTGGCATTTCCATCATCCACTTTGGTAATTATTATTTTGCTATTATTTTTCATTTCTTGTAAAGCCTTTAATCCTCATCATCGTCATCATCATCATCAAATTCCTGCCATGTACCCTCAAGGGGTGTACAGGATATGATAGTACTACATGAAAAAAAATTACATCATTACTAACTTCCTATCTACAATTTTCCTCCAAATCAGCCTGTTACTTCTCAAGACTCCAACATTACCAGATCGTATATTTCTATCATCTAAGGAACTTTGTACCGTATCAATCAACCTATATCTTGGTCTTCCTCTGGGTCGTTTTGCTGCCAACCTGGCAGACAACACATGTTTTGCTAATCTTTCTTCGCCCATTCTGTTTAAGTGACCATACCACCTGAGATTAGCTCTGCTAATGCATTCCTGGATGTTGACAATGTCAAGTTCTTTCCTAATATACTCGTTTTTAATATGATATTGCCATTGATGCCATCTGTTCGGGCATATAATCTTTCTCAGGACTCTCATATCTGCGGTCTCTATTCTTTGGTCAAGTGTTTTACTTCTGATCCAGCTTTCAGATCCATAAGTTAAAACTGGTTTGAACACTGTCTTATATACAGCTAATTTAGTGTTTCGACTAATTTCTCTCTTATTCCATATGAATTTATTCCATTGACTTCCTACCATACCAGCTTTGCTGATTCTGTTGTCTATTTCTATATTTAATTTACCATCTTCAGTAAAAATCGTGCCTAAGTAGGCTAAAATGTTTCACTTGTTCCACAGGTTCTCCATTCACAACACAGTTGACATTTTCAATGATTCTACCTATTTTCATTGTCTTTGTCTTTTTATTGCTGACCTTCATGCCATATCTATTACAATAGTTATTCAATTTAGTCAGGGAATCTTGCAAACTTGTAGTGGATTTATTTAGAAGTATAACATTGTCCACATAAAGCAAAGAGCTCACATTAACATCTCCAATTCTGATATCATATTTAATACCACTTTCCTTCATAATGTGATCCATATAGATAATGAATAACAGAGGGGATAATGTACATCCTTGTCTCACACTAGATTTAACATTAAACCAACTTCCTGTACTTCCTTCGATTCTAACTTCTGCCTTACAACTCAAATAAAGACTAAGTATTGCTTGATATAATGCCCCATTGACACCATATAACTGTAGCGTAATGAATAGCTTCTCTCTTGGCACCTTGTCATATGCCTTTTCCAAATCGACAAAACTTAAATACAGATCTCTGTTATATTCCCATGTTTTCTTGACTATTTGTTGTAAAGTGAAGATCTGATCCTGACAGCTTCTATTTGGCCTGAATCCAGCATGTTCTTCACCAAGCTTTTCTTCCACAATTCCTCTCAACCGTTTCTCAAGTATACTTGCATAGATCTTCCCAGGAACACTCAGTAGGGAAATACCTCTGTAATTCTCACATTCAGTTGTATTTCCCTTTTTATATATGGGTACTATGAGAGCTCTATTCCAATCATCGGGAATCCAGCCCTCTGTACAGGCTTTCTGAACTATGCAGTGCAGCCACTGTAAGACTCTTATACCACCATACTTCAGCATTTCTGGTCGAATATCATCTACTCCTGCTGCCTTTCCACATTTCAAGCCTTTGATGGCTTTTTCTACTTCAAGTATGGATATGTATTCCTGACTGCATGCCTGGTCAGTGTTTTTTACCACTGTGCTGTCATCACTGCTTGTTTCATTTAGCAGTTTTTCAAAGTAATTACTCCATACTTCAAGGATATCTTTTTCTCCCATTTTCATGTTACATTTATCATCTCTAACTCCTTTTACAGCACTCTTTCCTCCATTCCTAAGCTTCTTCAATAACCTCCAGAATATTTTGCCACCGTCTTGATATTTATTTTCTATATTATTGATAAAGTCCTCCCGTGACTTTTGTTTAGCTAGTTTTACACAGTGTTTAGCATTCTTGCATTTGTCTCTGTATTCTCTAAGAGCACAAGCTGACTTATTTGACAGAAACTTTTGATATGCTTTCTTCTTTTCTTTCACTGCCTCTTTAACTTCCTGTGTCCATCAGGGAGTTCTGATTTTTTTATCCTTGCACACAACCTCACCACATGCCTCTCTGGCAGAATCAATCAATGTTTTCTTCACAGTTTGCCACTGAATCTCCAAGGTTTGATATCTGTTCTCAAACTTTCATTTTTTTTTCAATAACTTTTGTGCATTTTAGTCTACAGTTCACATCTGAGAGCTGCTCAACTTTTATTTGCTTTAAAACTTTCTTACATGTTATTCTTTTGAATATGAAATTCAATTTTATCCTGCTCAAGACTAAATAGTGATCACTTCCAATTTCAAATCCTCTGTACACTCTGGTGTCCTGCCACTAGAGAGAAAACATCACTATCAACAATAACACAGGCAATGAGACTTTTCTTATTCCTTGCCTCTTCTCTCCATATGAATTTGTGCACATTTTTATGTTGGAACATGGTGTTAGTAATAACCAGTCCATGTCCTGAGCAGAAATCCAATAGGTATTTGCCATTATTATTAGCTTTGCTCTTTTCTCCAAATTTTCCCAAAATATTTTTGTATGTCTGACAATCATTTCCCACTCTGCTATTTAGATCCCCAACAAGGACCAACTTTTCCTTTTTCATTGTGTCAGTTACTTTTTTTAAAGCCTCAAAAAATTCCTCCACTTCTACCTTAGTAGAACCTTCTGTGGGACCATAGGCACAAATAAGTCTCATTGTCCAGTTCCCCATTCTCATATTTGCCCACATTACTGTACTTGAGCCTGACTGCCATTCAAGAAGATTAGCTTCGTATTTTGTGTTGAATACCATGGCTACTCCTTCTTTTCCTTGATTGTCATTGCCTGAATATAACATTTTGTATTTATTGCTCAGAAAGATCTCACCAGTTTTTGTTACAGTCACCCCTATTATGTCGATCTGGTACTTATATAATTCCTCAGCTAGCCCCATTTCTTTGCCATTCAGGCTTCTTATTCTTGTGTAGAGGCGAGTCATTTTATTGTCACCCACGTGGTTGGGCTTAGTATTGTAAGTTTTTGTGTGCATGTTACATTAATTGTCTTTGTAATCCCCGTAGATGTCCTAGTGACTAGGACGAAATATAGGAAGTATTAAATTCTATTTTAATTCTTTGTGAGTGTTGTAAAAAGTCCATTAAACCTCCAACATAATAATCAGGCTTCTTATGTTGATAGTACCAATCTTTAACTCTGGTGATGTGGAGTTGGGGTGTGCTTTCAGATTTGTTCCAGTAGCTGACTTTTCGCTATTCGCCCTGGTTCCCTGGTGAAAACAACGGGGGCCTTGTTTAACAGGGTGACGCCCGAGCCAGCATGAAATTTTGTCATGTCGTACCATCATTTTTTATTTTAGTTTAACCAATAAGAATACAATTTGGTCGGCTAAATCCCAAACTGACAGCCCATCCTCGTTCATTCAGTATCCAAGCAGATACCCAACAAGGTGCACCACGAGAAGGTGAAGTTTGGACATTAGGTCAGAAGTCCTGGTCGGTTCTCTGCATTCCTTTAAAGGCTATCTGGAGATCTCCTCTCAGTTATACAGCTTTGATCCTTAAGCATCGCGTAGAGCTTTTAATTCTTCTTTTGATAGTTTAATTCTTGGTTTTTGGTGGTTTAGCTTTGATAAAAACACCAGCTACGTCTGATATGATATTGTTGGCAATATGGCGGGAAGTTTGCGGATACCATCTTCTACTTGCATCATTATTTCTTCTTCAGGTTTTTTTTTTTTTTCGGTGCAAAGGCGAAGTTGTAGCCACTTGCAAGTGCGCTGAGTGCTTCAGGCTTCAGGGTAAGGGAAGACAGGTTTATTACTGTGTTTAGTGGTAGTTGAGGTTCGGATGCAGAGTTGTTTTTTAGGCTTTCAAATTTTTGAATTGATTGATTAAGTATTGATTAAAGTTTTTTAATTAATATTCTAGTATTGTTTGTCATTTTCTGAAAAATTTAAAGCCATGTTTAATCAATGTATAAGTTTATCTACAAGAAGCTGTCTAGTGTGAGATAGAGGCCAAAAGGAATAAATATGTAATTGGCTACCAATATAATCCAGCGGGGTATACAGAAGAATGTAGAGGATATGTACTCACAAATTATCAGATTATGTACTCGCATAATGAGGCTGAGTAATTATTATGGGAGATTTCAATTATGGGAACATAGAGTGGGTGGGGAAATGGCCACAGGTAGGGAAGGAAATGGAATGTATACAGCTGCTGTCTATATATAATTACCTGAGGCAATGTGTAATGGAGGGTACACTAACCAATCTAGATATGCTGCCACCACTTGAAGAAAGTTATCATGTACTTTGACCTGGAAGACTGCCAGACATGCAGAATTTTCTATTAAGAAGAGATATATGTGAAGCTACAAAGCAAGTAATAACAACAAGCTGATGAGACAGCTTTCAGAAGAGCAATGGCATGAGAATTTGGAGGGGAGAGATGTCACATGATAAAATTATGGTAAGTCTGTGGAAAGCTCCTTATGTGAGTAGATTGACAGTCTTTTTATCTGATAGATAAAAAAGAGGAGATACAATAGAAGCATTTAAGTTATAAAAGGGTTTATTCAAATTAAGTGGATATTGAATCCAACATTATTTCTTAGCCGAATAAGAAACTCAAAGATAGAAAATCTATGAGTTTCATGCTGAATATAGAAAACTATAAAAGTTCGGCGAGTCCAAGCATAAGTGTCTTCCTTCCATTATTATTCTTTCTTTTGTTGGCTATATATCAAAATAACTCTCTAGGATTCTTTTTGGCTTCATTAGCTAATAGCTGGCATACTTCACTTTTGCTACCTTTACCAAGTCATCCTTCTCTGCCTCTTCTTTGTAAATGCTCATGGAATTGATATAATAATAATAAACAAAGATAACTCAGTTTTAGTATATATATGAGATACAAATACTTTTTCTATTGTATTAATTTAATACATTTTTCGTTTTTATTTTATTTTTTACATAGCGGAAATTCTGCTCTAGAGGGTAAACATAATAAGTCCCAACACAACTTCTAGACATGACTCCTCTATATTTCTGCTTCTTGCCATTCCTCTTAATCCTTTAATCCTCCTCAGGCCCAATCTAATGAAATCGAAAATAATAAAAATTGTCTTCTGCATCCATTCTATAAAATTCCCTTAGTAACTTATGTTTTTATCATATATTACTCTTCTCACTGATCAAGCAAATTTCCTACCAAAAAAAAAAAAAAAAAGAAAAGAAAAAAACCTTAAATTTAAAATGATAATGGGCATTTCATCACATTCAGCTACTTTGGAAGTTTGTTATGACTTCATTCTTAAAATAAAATAAACATAAATAAAAATGTTTAAAAAAATCAAAGTGCAAATGTCATATCACATATTTATAACTTTTCAGTGGTGGCTATCAGCATTCTTCAGTAAAATATGTTTAATTAGCATAGCATTATTTTAAGCATACTATGCATTCATAATTCATAATACACTGGAAATATAACTGGTTCACTTCCTTTAACTAACAGAAGGCAGGTGCTAGTGGCACCTGACTTGGGTCTTTATTATTTAGTTTGTACATTACATGATATGATATGATATGTGGATTTGGAGGTGCGAATATCCAGTTTGGGATGATGCAAAACTAAAGGAGCACAAAAGTGAATGATGATGTAGAGATAATGCAGGATGGTTTAAAGAGATTGAGTATAAGAAAAAAAAACAGCTGACAGTTTATTACTATTATTATTATTATTATTACCCCAAAACCTCATGGAGTCAAAGACTCATCCGGGAGGTCCTTTTATCACACACACATCTCATCATACCATGTCTTAAACACACTCAAACTCCTTGCAGACACCACACTCTCAGGCAAGGCATTCCAATCATTCACAACTCTGCACGAAAAAAACCTGCCTCTCACTCCCCTACTCACACCCTCTTTATACAGTTTCCAGGGATGACCTCGGGTTCTCCCCTGATCTCCCATTATTCTCTGTAGAACTTCTCCACCATTGATCTTATAACAACCCCTTACCAACTTGTAGGTCTCTATCATACCTTCCCTCTCCATCCTCTCCACCAGACTGCAAATTACATCTTCTCATTCTTTCCTCATACTCAACATTCCAGAGGTCAGCAACTACCTTAGTCAGTCGCCTTTGGACCACCCTTTCCAACATCTCTTCATCCTTCTGAAAACCCGGTGACCAAATCTGGGCACAATAGTCCATGTGTGGCCTAATCAAAGCCTTATACAACGGAACAAGAATCTCCCTACTTGTACACGTCAGTGTCCTCTGCATCATTCCCAGAAGCCTTTGTGTTGTCTTCACAATTTTGGCAATGTGTCCCCTAAATTTTAGATCCTTATCCAATATCACCCCCAGATCTCTTATTTCCTCTACCTCCAACAATATTAACAATATTAATATTAATATTAAAGTTTAATGTGGCACATTGTCACCTTATGCATGTGGAAATAAGAGATTACAAGCCATGTAGGCATAATGCCAAAGTAGGCAAAATAGGCTCAAAGGTTCACTTCACATACTGAAGTAGAGATAAGAAAGTTACTGTTCTCCTTCGTAAGGCTTTGATATTTTTATGGGATCCTACGCATAAATTGTTAAAACCTACAGTATTAATGTACTGTACATAGGTGGGGTATGAATATTTTTTGTATTGCATTAATTTTATATATGTTTCATTTTTATTTTATTTTTTATATAGTTTGAAAATATTGCTTGCTCTAGAGGGTAAATATGAAACTTTTACAAGTCACTTTAGACTGCTGATAAGCAGGAAAATAGTCTTCATTTCTTCAGAAAATTCCACATAAAGTCAATCATAAACATTGATTCCCATGGCAGGATTTGAAGCAGCAGCCTGTTGGTTGGAGCTGATAAGATAACAACTTAGCCAACTAGACCAGCTGGGCTACCATGCATATCACCTGGGCTTCTTGGGAATGTAATGCTCTAGAGGTTAATTGCTTGCTCTAGAGGGTAAATATGAAACTTTTACAAGTCACTTTAGACTGCTGATAAGCAGGAAAATAGTCTTCATTTCTTCAGAAAATTCCACATAAAGTCAATCATAAACATTGATTCCCATGGCAGGATTTGAAGCAGCAGCCTGTTGGTTGGAGCTGATAAGATAACAACTTAGCCAACTAGACCAGCTGGGCTACCATGCATATCACCTGGGCTTCTTGGGAATGTAATGGACATGCTTCAGAAATGAATAACAAACATGGTGACTGGTGTCTGTGGAGTGCTCCCTACAAGAAAAAAATGACAGTCCATGGGTTACAGATTTTAGATTATATGCAGCAAAGTGGGTTATGATAGAAACATATAAGTTGCTAAACTTGCTTATAGAGCAAACAATGAAAAAGTTTAAATATATGCCAGCACAGGGGGAGAGAGAGAGAGAGAGAGGTGGAATCACAACCCCTAAAAGACAAGGTTAACAAATGTGTAGGGACAAAATTTTTTGCTTAGAGAAATAGAGTGTGTGTTTGCATGGTGGTAGTGGAGCACCAAGTGGGGGGGCACTGTCCCCCAAAGAAAAAAAGGGAAATAAACACTAGAAAAATTTCCAAATTTTCTAGTTTTACTAATTAAAATTCATGTTTTTTTATTTATGTTGTGTGGTGTCTTTTATTTCAATACTACTTATGAATTAGCGATCATTGCAGATGCCCAATCACAGATCATATGCAATGTGTAGTTTGTATTCTCAAATTGTCTACTCACCTCGCCCCCCCCCCCCCCCAAGATTAAATCCTGAGTGCACTACTGCATGGTGGTGAATGAGTGGAATGAGTTGCTAGAGGTAGTTATATTGTTTGAATAATGGTTAATGAAGACCACTGGCAATAAGACTTCATATTGCATGGAGGCTCAAGGATAATAATTATGCATCTGATTTTATTAAAATAATCACATATTACCAAAAAGAAAATTTTGTTACTCAATATAATCTTATTCCATCAAATACATATTTTGGGTTATTTTTTTATTGTAAATTTTGAAAAGTTTGACATGGGTCGATTACTTTTATTGCATACTATATATTGTCCTTCCAAATTTACTATAAAGCTTTTTTTGTTTGTTTGATTTATTTACTTATTTTGATTTTTATTCATTTTTGTCTATAAATTTGATGAGGGTATTTTTATGAATACTCAATATTTATTATATGAATTTTCATCATTTCCATTTTTATACAGCATAATTTTCATATATGCTATGAATTTTTATAGCATATATTTTCACGTAGGCACATTTTTTGGGGGAAATTCATATTCATATAAGAATTATATTATAAGCATACAAACAAATACTTGTAGCGAGGATTAAAAATTCACGAAATATATTACAACATTCTATCTCAACAAGCGAAGTGCAAAATATTTCATTTCAAAACATTAAAGAATTCAAAGAGTCAAGTGCAAAGTGTTCTATTCCAATATCAACTGCATGCAGAAATTTTGTGCAAATAAATGCAATTCCAGGAATAGAATACAAAATACCAAAATAACACATTAAGGCTTTGCATTTCAAATATAACAACAACAGCAAATATCATACTCCTCAGATTACACGTGAAACATAAAAAACAGATTAAGTATAGAAATGACTAACGTGGATAAAATATGTTGTAATTAATTACTTTATTTTATTTTATTCATTTTTTTTTATTCTTTTATTTATTTATTTTTATTATATTTTTATTCTTTTATTTTTATTTTTATTTTTATTTTTTTTTTCTTAGTGATAACCTTGGGCCATACTTAGAGAAGTAACATTGGAATTTTCCCAGAAATAATTTGTTGCTGTTATGTTCTATCCAGTCGTTTTCGACTCCTGGTGACTCCATGCACATACATTCTCCATTCAGATCTGCCCCTGGCCATATCTTTCAGAATTTCCAAGTGCATCCCAACTCCATTCACACATCTAAGTCTTGGTCTTCCTCTTCTCCTGCTTCCATCAACTTTAGCAAGCATCATCATCTTCTCCAGACTGTCATTTGCTCGCATAATGTCTGAAGTATGATCATTTTTTGCTTGTTGATCATAGCTTCGAGGGAGCAATTTGGCTTTATTCTGTCTAACCTATATCTATTTTTATTTATTTATTTATTATTGCCATATACCAGACACTGTCCGTATAATTTTGGATATGCGAAACCCTGTAGAGCAAACAAACAAAACTAGTCAACATTCTAACCAAAATGACCTGAA
This sequence comes from Typopeltis vanoorti, assembly GCF_054136105.1. Taxonomy (NCBI): domain Eukaryota; kingdom Metazoa; phylum Arthropoda; class Arachnida; order Uropygi; family Thelyphonidae; genus Typopeltis; species Typopeltis vanoorti. The sequence goes on along the minus strand of NC_143549.1, from coordinate 14,694,264 downwards.
GATTATATTCATTCATTCTTCTTCTTCTTCTTCTTCTTCTTCTTCTTCTTCTTCTTCTTCTCATTATTATTATTAAAAAAAAATCAGCTAACGCCTTTTATTCCCTTATAAGCAGAACGCAGAACGATGCTGATTTGATGGATGAAAGATAAATGCTTTTCATATTCCCCTTTGTCTGAGGGGGAGTTCTGTGAGTGGAGAGTTATTGAGTGTTAAGCTCGCCCTGAAACGGCAGTGAGATTAGCTGTGTTCAGCTGAGCATAGAACTGACTTGGGTCTTTTGTATTTGTAGAATTCTGCTTCATTGTAGTCTGAAACTTGCTTGATCAATGGCTTTCGATGATTGTTTGTCTTGGCGAACAACTTTTCTGCTAGGTCATGGAGAAGGGATGTGATGTATGGAATGCTGACTTCTCTATGAATCTGGGAGTTTATAATACACCATGGGGCATCCAGGATCATTATCAGGCATTTGTTCTGTATTCTCTACAGCTTTTGAATATTTGTATTCAAGGTGTGGCTCCATGCAGGGGATGTGTAAGTGATGACTGGGCATCAGTTTACTTCTGTTGATCATGGGATAGAGCTGAGCGATCGCTTTGGATGTCTTCAAGCTTATGTGTTTTATATGATTGGTGAATTGGAGGTTTTTTTGTCAAGCATGACACCGAGGTATTTGACTTCATTCTGCCATGCGATCTTGACACCTAGCAGGTGTATGTATTCCTTGATCTGAAACTTCTTTTTGGTGAAACAGGATGGCTGAACTCTTCAGTGGGTTTGCTTGGACCTACAGTCCATCAGCCATTTCTCCAATGTATGAATACTGTTTTGGAGTCTTTTGATAGCTAGTTTGGGACTGAAAGATAAAGCAGTATCATTTGCATATAAAGCTGTGATTGCTGAACTTGGATTTTGAGGAATATCAGCTATGTAGATAGAAAACAGCAGGGGAGCCAGAAGAGAACCCTGCAGAACATCTGCCAGGATCCTGCATCTGGTTGATACAGTTTCATTTATTTTTACTTGCATGAAGCTGTCTTTAAGGTAACTATGATTTTTATTAGATTAGTTGGAATGTTAAATTGGATGAGTTTGTAGAGAAGACCCTGATGCCACACCTTATCAAAAGCCTTCACAGCATCTATAAAGAACGCAGCAGTGTCTGTGGTGATAAACTCAACCAATCGGTGTATCTGTTGTGTGGTGCTATGGCTTTTTTCTGAATTCGAACTACTCATTAGGTAATACTTAGTTTATCTGTTGCTAATTGAAGCCTTGTAAGGTTGACTTTTTCTGCAACCTTACTCAGGCTGGACAGTAGACTGACAGGTCTGTAGCTTTCAGGGAGCTGAGGGATTTTTCCAATCTTTTTGATTGGTGTGATGTCAGCTCTTTTCCATGTTAAGTTAAAATATTTGTATCTGAGGATAGCATTGATTATATTAAACAGGTGCACAATGGCTTTTCTAGTGAGTAGTTTGAGTGTTCTGTTTGTGATTCCATCTGGACCTGGAGCCTTCTTGTTATTCAAATGGGTTATGATATTCATAACTTCTGCTGGAGAGGTGGAGGTGATGGGTTCTGCATTCTCCTTTTGTTGTGTTATGATCTGCTTGACACTGCGCTGAATCTTGTAGATTAGATTGATGTTGATTCTCATAAGAGGGGTTACATTGATTATCCAAATTGTCAACCAGAGATTCTGCTTTTTCTTGAACAGTGTGAGCTGCTCCTTTCTTGGTCTGAATTGGGGGTATGAGTTGCCTTTTGGTGGAGGGTTTTCAAGAATTTCCAAATGGAGTTATCCTCTGGGTTCAGAGGATAACACTGTAAAGCTTCCTGGACTTGTCTATTTAGGTTATTCAGAGTTATTTTATTTTGTGGGGCTTTTGTGTTATGGTACCTCTATCTGTCTCTGTTTTTCAGTCTGATCAAGTCCATAATTTCCTCAGGAATCCGACAACTGGAGTGAAAAACTGTGGTTTGTGTAACTGAAGTTAGTGCTTTTTTAATTTGGTTAGTGAGGTTGTTGATGGCTATATCTATCTCCTCTATGTTATGGATAATGGGTGCTGGGCCACTGTGGTCTGAGAGAGTTTTGGAGAGCTTTCCCCAGGATATAAAGGAGTATGGAAGAGAGAATTTTTCTTGTGTACCGATATTGAGCAGAATGGGGTTCTGATCAGATGATAGTTCGTTTAGCGTTTCCAGTTGGTATTAGTAGCTGATGTTTCTGAGAATTGCGATGTCCAGTACGTCTGAGCTTCCATTTGGACTGTGATGAGTGGACTCTGTAAGTCTGGCTATAAAAATAGAATTTTGCATTGAGTAATAGTTTAGGGTTCAGCCTTTGTCATTGAGTGTGGAGTTATACCAAACTGTATGCTTTGGCATTAAAATCTGCAGCCATGATGATGGAGTCTGTGTAGCTGAGAATAGAGTCCAAGTCAGATACCAGTAATGGAATGCTGGGCGGGTTGTATACAGCATAGATTTTGATACTGCCAGCATTGTTTGTATGAACTTCAGCACCTGCTTCCTCTAGGTTCTTGGTTTGCAGATTGGTCAGGATATTGTGGCTTATGTAGTTTTTAATGAATATGACTGTGCCTCCTCCACTGGTAGTGAGTCTGTCTGTTTTATATCCATTGCGTAGTTAAGCAATTTAGGGTTATTAGTTGGCCTGAGATATATTTCATTTACTAGAATTATATCAAGTGTGTATCTGTGAGTGACCTCTTGTAGTTCAACGATTTTGTTGCTCAGTCCATTTGCAATCCACGCAGCTATATGAGAGAGTTAGGCTTATATTTCCTATTGTTCATGATTGAAGGCTCTCGGAATGGGTACCTTGAAGGAATTTCTTCGTGGAGGATGGCGTAGGATTTGTTTTGCTGAATTCCTGAAGTATGGTAGATAGTTAGGCAGTTAGAAATGATGTAAGGTTGGAGTTTGTAAATTCATTGGAGGAGGAAGTATTCTTGGATCGTGCCGCCTCGGCATATGTTTTGGTCACGGTTTCAGGTTGATTTCTTTTCTCAGTCGTCAAAGTGGAGGTTATTTGGACTGGATGGCGATCTGCACAGTTGCGTGGAGTGTCACTGCTGGGTGATGGATGAGCGGTTTTGTGAGAGTGTGCTATGCATCCTTTATAGTTAGCCAGGTGAGGACCTCCGCAATTTCCGCTCTTAGCTGGCACAGATCTTGGCTTGGTGCATATGGTGGCCTTCACCACATTTTAAGCACCTGAAGTTGGCCTAGCATAGCTTTTGGGCATGCCCAAACCACTCACATCTGTGGCACTGTACTGCTGGTGCTCTCTTCTTTAGAGGTTCCATAGTAAATTGAGGCTGCAGAGAGCAGCCTGTTCATATATTTTCTTCATATATATATATATATATATATATATTAATCTCCACAAATACTAAAGACATTGACCTTTTGTCAGACCTGAGAATCCTGCTCTAGTTGCTTAGATCAGCTGAGATTTCTTCTGGGATGATTCCTTCTAAGACACCACGTATTACCATCTTTGGGGTATTTTTGCTTGGTAAAGTGAATGTATTGTGAGGAAGATTTTTGTTGTCCAATAGCCTTGCCATCTGTCTGTTGTCAGTGACAGTAGCTGGCTGGATTTTGACTCCCTCATCTGAGTTTTTTGGCCAGGAGTATGTGATGTTTTGCTCCCTGAGGGCTGATATGACAGAAATCCATATCTCCTTCTCCCATAGTACAACTGGGGAACCTACTCTGAGTTTTTCGTAGCGTCCTCTGTGGGTGAGTCATCCTCCATAAGATCGTCTGTTGTTCTTCTCCGTTTGTTTGTATGCTCTTCTTGTGAGTTGTTATGACGGAGGATTTTAGATGGTGGAATAGTTATGAGTTCCCCTTGAGATTCTTCATCCTCTACTTCTGGGTCATTTGTTTGGGCATACAGGTTTAAATAACCGGTCAGTGAGTCCCAAACTTTGCCATGATTAGCTTCAACACTTCTAATAACTCCTCATTGTTCAGAGCCCTGATCTGTTCCTTGATGCCTTCCATACCAATCAGGAATCTCCTGGAATTATCTGAGGGCTACGAAAAAACCCTTCAATAAAGTAGGACAGTGAGCTTATGATTCAGTTGCTGTTAATAATTAAATTAACAATGGCGATTCTAACGGCAGTTAGGCCTAGCGAATCACCCTCGTTGCAATTACAGTCCACTTACCTGTTATTGCTTTTCTTATATATAATCCGCAATTTAAAACCTTAAATCGCGTGTCTGCTAGTTAATCTAGCAGCTACACTACAAAACCACAGTTTCTCATATTTTATTAACACATTACTCAATCCTTAAAATTCATTGAAGCCAAACGTTTTCACACAGTTACGAAAACATGGGCGCTCCAGTGAAATCAGACCTCCTGATTACGATCATCTCATACTCCCGATCTTTATTTCCTTATTAACAAATTAACATTTCTGACTCTAAGAACATGAAAAGCAAAGCGCTTTTCATGTTCCCTGCTATCTGACATGGAAACAGTGAGTGGAAATTTTGTAATTAAAATAAAAAGCCAAAAGGCTAGTTTTCTGGAAATTGAATAAATATTAAATGGATAAGAATTCTATATTGTTATATAGCCAGTAAGTGAAACTCAAGATCGATAACTACGATCTATGAGTTTCAATGCCGAAAAACTATCGGCGAAGGCAATTCGAAGCAAAGGTGGAGCAAGATACTTCAGTATTCTTGATATTCTCTCATAATGTAAAACACAGCTCCTAGGAAATGTGATACTGTCATTACATTATGAGGGGAGGTCACTACCCAGACCGGTTTCAACCTTTTTTGAGGTCTCATCAGTAAGTAGGTAGACCTGGAAAATATCAAAGCTTAGTGAAAAGAACTTACATACCTTCACTATACGAATGCCAAGTGAGTGGAAATGTTTGTGAGCTAATTGCTCGCCCTGGGCGGGCTTGGAGGTTAAATATCAGAGGGGGGGATTAGTATGGCTTTGTGGCTTTTTTATTTGAAGCGGTCTATGGCATCGTAATTTGTAGTTAGTTGAACTAGTTCATTTGGGTGTGCAGATGCTTTTTTGGAAGAACTTTGTTGCTGTAGTTTGCAGAAAAGTGTATATGTAGGGGACATCTGTGTCTCGATAGAGTTGCACAATTCTAATGAACTATTGGGCGTTTAGGATCATACGAAGCCATTTATTCTGTACTCGTTGTAATTTGAGAATATTAGTATCAGCGGTATGACTCCAGGCTGGAGAAGCATAAGTGAGTATAGGGCAGACCATCAGTTTTTAGATAAGCAGTTTGATTCTGGTGTTTAGTTTACTGTTCCTATTGATTAGAGGATAGAGTTGAGCAATGGCTTTTGATGACTTTGCACAGAGAGTCCTGATATGAGAACTGAAAGTTAGCCTTCTGCCCATTAGCATACCAAGGTATTTGACTTGTGTTTTCCAGGGAATTTTTATGTTGAATAGGAGGATGTCATCTTTGGGAAGCATTGGTCTTATGGTGAAGAGTACGGCTATGCTCTTCTTGGGGTTTTCTTGTAGTCTCCATTTAGAGAACCACTTCTCAATCTGTAGTATGTTTTCTTGTGGTTTTTTTGATGGCTCTGTGTGGTTTTGAGATCTGGTTAATACCTCTGTATCATCTGTGTAGAGGGCCAGGATGGATGACAATGGATTGTGTGGGATATCAGCCATGTATATGGAAACAGAATCGGAGCTAGCTAGTAATGATCCTTATGGGACTGCAGCCGTAAGACGTTTTTGGGCTGATACTGCACCTTTGATTTTGATTTGCATATGCCTTATTCCCGTATGGGCAGTAGGCGAGCTTTATACCCTATCTAGCTTTTGAAGACTGATTAGGCAGTTCAAACTTTGCAAGTAGCCAATCAGAGATAGCTGGCCCATGTCTATCACTAATTACAGGCGGCTACTGATGAAGAGACAAGCAAACAAGTGCTGCCATCTCTTGGTTCCTAACCCTAACAGGATGCGTTACTGTCTGAAATAATGTGGGTACTCCGGACGATATTCTTGACTTTACGGGACGAAAAAGAAAACCAAGTTTCCTAGAGTAAAAACCCGCTTTCCCGTGCCCCAGATCGACTAACTAGGGAAGCAGTCGAAGATAGGCTTAGAAAAAGTTACTCCAGTCTGCGACTAGATTCGAATCTCGAGCGACCGAGCTCCTCCACTTCCACTGAGCTACAAAAGCTAGATAAAGTTTGGCCTCGCCTAATCCATATAAGTCAATAAAAGGCGTTAGCTCATTATTATTATTAGTAGTAGTAGTAGTACAACACAAGCACTAATGTTTATTATACGTCGTCTTAAATTGATTCAATATTTGCTCACTCACCACTTCGGCAATATATTTCACTTACTCGTTTCATTTCACAAACGCTCTCCATTCAAAAATTTCATGCTGCACTCGCTTATGCGCCGCACCTCCATACAACTTCCTAGAATTACCTATTGTCTCTATCACCCACCCCTATTTGAACCCTTTAAAAAAATAACCTGGATATCAACTCGATAAATACCACTTAACAATTCATATGTTTTAATCATATCATCCCTCTTCCACCTACTTACTAGAGCCTGCAATTTACATTCTCTCAACCTGTCTTCATAGTCAGCATTCCATAATCCCGTTCAGGGATCTCAGAAAGCACGTGGAAATCAAAAGGTGCTGTGAAACGGACCGAATAGAGATGTCAACAGTGCTGTGAGAAAACGAAGAACAAAGACCAGACACCAAAGAAAAATAACGACACACTTCAAGGTAAGCCGCTTCCGGATCCTAAAATTATAGATAACTTTGATTCATTTAAACTCATGGTGAAAGACTTATTAAATGCACACATGGAACAAATTAACAAAAAATTCAAGGAGTATGAACATTACATACAGTTCAATAACGAGACCTCTGTAGAAATGTTAGGAACCGTGCGAGAAATAAAGACGAAATTAACGGTAGCGATAGAAACGCAAGAAACACTCAAACGCGAAAATCAAGAATTGCGGAAAGAAGTAAACATACTCAAGTGTCAAATGGAACACATGCTACAAAAAGAAAGAAAAAAAGAACTTCAAATTGAGGGAATAACGAAAGAAAATACAAAAGACTTAAGCAACATAATGCAACTGATTGGCAGAAAAATTGGAATTCAAATCGCAACCACAGATATCACCTATATCAACCGAGGCCCACAAAAATATAAAGAGAGACCGCCACCAATTATCGCTCGTTTTACCAACAGAAATCTGAGAGACTCCATTCTTACAGCAAGCAAGAAAACAAGGCCGACAAGAACGATCCTAACTGATAAGAAACTCCAAACACCAATCTATATAACGGAACACTGGTCTCCATACTTCAAAAATCTTCTATACCAAACAAGGAAGACAAAAACAGAGATATACTACAAGTTTTCTGTGGACAAAGAATTCCCAGATATTTTTGAGACAGAATGAAAACACTCGAGTATACATAATTACAAGTGAATCCGACTTACACAGCCTACCAAATATAAAACACTAACTCTTTACATCCTTAAGAATAAGACTACAACTCATTTAAAAACTATATAATGGAGATCTCAAACATAGGCGAACATATCCAGTCAGACAACATAAACTTCAAGGTCTTTGACGCTTGAAGAAATGGTCAGACAACATTTCCACTAACACCAACTTCACAATCATACACACGAACATAAGAGGTATAAAAAAACACTGGCTTACATTGATAACACAGCTGATAAACATAGATGCGCTAATACTGACCGAAGTTGCAATAAACGACACAGAAATTTACGCATATAATATAAATAATTATCAAACCTACAACTTATGTAAACCAAACAAAAGAGGAGGTGGCATTGTGGCATTTATCAAAGAAAAATACAATGTTACAGAAAAACAAACTCACTTCGAACATGCGGAAACACTAATTTTGGAACTCACCAATAGCCACAATAGTATCAAATACACAATAAACACAATATTCTGACCCCCAGATAATAATCCACTCAGTTTTCTTCACGAGTTAGAAACATGGCTAAGCGGCATCGAACCGCGTACAACACACAGGCTCACCCTAATAGGAGACATTAACATAAATACTCTTGACCACGCTTCTTCAACCACTAACACATATCTTGATATACTAAGTCAGTAAAACATAAACCCTACCATTAACCCCCTGACAAGAGAAGAAATACTCAATAACTCACTAACACAATCATGCATTGATCATATCAACATACGGGCTCCCATACATATACCTCATTAGTAATTAACGTAAAAATTGCTGATCACTACTTTGTCTCAACTTCGTTTTATTACGTTTCCTATCTCCCCTCCCACCACCACAAATGTCGACAAAAATATCATACTAAAGAGCATTGTCGATAACCAAGTAAAAAATACAGACTCGAATTCCCTACTTAAAACACACGATCCTGTAACATTATACGAGAATTTTCAACTAAAGTTCACAGAAATATACAAAAAAAAAAGCAACAAAACCTACACAAACGAGGCGACAAACAGACAACACTCCGTGGATAAATGACGACATACTAAATACTATTACCGAAAAAGAAAATCGATGGAAAAAAGTTAAAAAGTCGCCCAGTAACACACATTTAAAAACCTTATACAAAAATACAAGAAATAAACTAACGACAAAAATTCGTAGGGCAAAAAGACGCTACTACTTCCAAAAATTCATGGGATATAACAACAACATTAAGCAAACATGGGCTACACTCAACGAATTAGTAACTCGAAAAAAGAAAACTTCAGCACGAGATTTTATTGCAAAAAGTTTCGGTCAGGACACAAACCAAGAGAAACTAGCAGACTAATTCAACCATGCTTTCACAAACAACATCACACAACTCAAAAAAGACAAACTACCAACGATCAACAAAAAACTACCAACACAAAGTCAACAACAAACGATGTATTTTCCACGCATAACAAAACAGGAACTTAAAGAAGCACTCCTAAAACTAAAACCAAAGACCACTCCAGGAATAGACAAAATAAGACTCACAGACCTTATAACACACTTTGAACAAATAAATCCAATACTTTTGAAACTCGTGAACATAATATTCGACACAGGCATTATTCCACAACAACTAAAAACTACAGTAATTACGCCAATATACAAACACGGCAAAAGAAACGATACTCAGAACTACAGACCAATAGCTACACTACCAGTCATTTCAAAAATTCTAGAAAAAATAACACACACCAGACTACAGAACTATTTACAGAAGTACAACATCATCTCACAAAACCAATATTGCTTTCAGAAAACAAAAAGCACCATTACTTTATTAGAAGACATCGCCGACACAATAAACAAAGCTCTCGACAAAAACAAGTACGCCATCTTTATACTGCTGGACCTAACCAAAGCATTTGACACACTTGAACATGACATACTACTCACCAAACTATACTCAATAGGTATAAGAGGAACACTGCATACATGGTTCAAGAACTACCTCTCAAACAGAACACAAGTAACAAAAATCGGTACATGTCACAGTCGGAGTATACAAGTAAAACACGGTGTACCTCAAGGTGCCATATTATCACCCACTCTATTCAACATATACATGAACGATGTTTATAACATATCCATAAGAAGTGAAGTATTTCAATACGCAGACGACACGGCACTACTATCAATCCACAGACATTAACACAGCTCTCTGCAAAGTACAACAAGACCTAAACGAAATCACAACATACTTCCACCAAAACGCAATTCTAATCAACGGCACCAAAACACAGATGTTGATATTACACAACCCAAGAATCATACGCCCTGCATCACTATTGATACATTGTCACACATACCGCTGCATTAACAACAAAAATATCTGCCAATGTTCAGAAATCAAACCTGTAACACATGCAAAATACCTCAGTCTCTATATAGATTCCCACCTTAAATGGACAAAACATATAGAATACCTACACACCAAACTCCGGATCATCTCAGGTAAACTCCTCCAAGTTAAAGACATTATTCCACCCAACATAAAAAAATTCCTATATCACGGTATCTGCGAATCCCTACTCAGATACGGAATAACAGTCTATGCATATACATCAAACAGCCACCTAACAAAATTAGAAACACTACACAGGAAAATCGTGTCAACAGTGATCTGGACACCTTACACACAACGACCAATATCCGACAAGCACATGGTGATACACAGAATTCTGAGCATTAAAAACCTGAAACACTACATGACATTAACAATGAATTACTTCAACATCACCTATCGAAATAACACAGACACATATCGTATAACACGACCTTCAACAACTGTCTTCATCCCCACACCCTTCAACAACACATACTGTTCTTTTGTGAGATCACGTCAGATACCCACGCAACTCAACAACCTACCAAGAAAGTTAAAACACGTAGATAACTACAGAACATTAAAAAAAACGAACTCTGGAAAATATACCAACAAAGTTAAGAAACCATTAACACTAATATACACATCACAAATCACTAGCATCCAATGCCTACATTTCATACATAAACAGTAGCAACAACACAAATAGTGAAGGCTAAATCTCACTCTCTTCATAAAAGCTAATCCGAGTTTCGAAGTAGGTGGGATTAACTTGCCTCACTCATCTACAAGTAATCCTTATAAGCAAATGCAGAAATTTGTATGTATAATCACTCTTTCTCAAACTTAAAAAAAAAAAAAATCTTCATATTGTACTGAATCTTTGTAACGTACAGAAAATATGTCCCATTTATATGTACGTAAATACTATATATGATAAATCTTGTCAGTGTGAAAAAAATACTATTATTATTATTATTAACATTATTATATTAGTCAATTATTATACAGAAAATTCTGTACAGTCTTCATTGTTAATATTCGATGAACATGTGTTGTAAATACATAATATAAAGGCAAAAATTTTAATTTTTAATTGAAATCCAAATGTAGAAATTAATTATATATGCAGCACTTAGTACTGAATTTTGTAAAAACATAAGTTAGAATGTCACTCAAAATGATCATTGTATATGTGTAAATATTTTAGAAATCAATAAAATTATATATTATAAATTAAAAAAAATTATTATTATTATTGTGTGACTTTTATGTACTTTTGTGAGATCACATCAGATACCCACGCAACTCAACAACCTACCAAGAAAGTTAAAACACGTAGATAACTACAGAACATTAAAAAACGAACGCTGGAAAATATACCAACAATGTTAAGAAACCATTAACACTAATATACACATAAAAAATCACCAGCATCCAATGCCAAGATCCCATACATAAACAGTAGCAACAACACAAATAGTGAAGGCTAAATCCCACTCTCTTCATAAAAGCTAATCCAAGCTTCGAAGTAGGTGGGATTATCTTGCCTTACTCATCTATAAGTAATCCTTATAAGCAAATGCAGAAATTTGTATGTATAATCACCCTTTCTCAAACTTTAAAAATAAAAATAAAAATAAAATAAAATAAAATATAAAAAATTATACAAATATTCTGTATAATCTTCATTGTTAATATTAGAAGAACATGTGTTGTAAATACATAATATAAAGCTAAAAAGGATTATTAAAATTTTTAATTGGAATCCAATGTAGGAATTGAAGCACTTAGTGCTGAACTCTGTAAAATTATAAGGTGCAATATCACACAAGATGTTTCTCGACCGGTTCCAGAGTTAGTCGATCTCTGGCATGGGCTAGCGGATTTTTCCTCCAGGAAACTCAGGTTTTTCGTCCCGTAAACTCAAGAAAATCGGCCGTCGAACCCACACTATTTACAGACATTAAATATATTGAGTTAGGGACCACCAGATGGCGGCACTTACTAGCTGCCTTCTTTACTGCGAGCCGATTAATTAGTGATTGCCTGGTGCCAGCTATCTCTGATTGGCTACCAGTGGAGATTGAACTGCCCACTCAGTCTCCAAAAGTTAGATAGGGCTTAAAAACGGCCTCGCCCACTCCCTATATACGGAAACAAAAAGGCATTAGCTGATTTTTTTTGATATATATATATATTATCATCATCATCATTAACATCGTCAAGAAAAAAGTACAGGGAGAGAGGAACTCATCGAAGGAGACCCATAATATTCGCATCAGCTGTCGTACTATTCTTGAATTCATTCACACTGCTTGCACACACAACATCCAACGGCAATTCATTACAATCATGCACTTCTCTATGAAAGAAGCATCTAGCCTTACCTTCCGTCTTGACAGCATTCATTCTCAAGTTCCATGAACGCCCTTGTCTTCTTTCCCAACACTCCATAAAATGAAAATTTTCATCTGCTGAAATTCTGTATAACTCTTTTAGAAGTTTCTCAATCATCTCACATCTCTATCAGCTGGTTGCCAGTGTCTTCAGCCTACAAATTCTCAATATGACTTCATAATCAGTATTCCACAATCCTAATATCAGTTTTGACAGTCTCCACTATATCAAAATTACCAAGTAAACTAGGAACCAGACATGTGCATAATAGAGAGATATTATCAAGACCTGGTAAACAGACAAAATGACTTCTTTATCTTTACATGTTCGGGTTCGTTTTAGCATTGCAATTATTCTGTGAGTTAAAATGACAATTTTTCCTATATGACTCTGGAACTTCAACTTCCTGTCTAGTGAAACTCCAAGATCGCTAGCCTCATAGGTTTCATCAAGCATAATTTCAATATAATACAACCTTCAATATAATACGACACTGGATATCTAATCAAAACAAAGTGTATGACCTAATATTTAGTAACATTGAAATGATAACCATTTTCACATACCCAGAATTCTAGCCTATTCAAATCATTCTGCAAGTACTGCATATCGGCAGCAATACTGATTATCCTACCTATCTTTGCATCCAAATCCTTCCCAAAGTCATTAGTGTAAGATTGAATAACAGTGGACCAAGAAATGGTTTTTGGTACACCACTGGTTACCTTAAATCTTGCAGATTCACATCTGCCATATACGATTTTTTTATAATTATCAGTCAGCCAACCCAGATTCTCCAATTTATGCAGCAGTCTTCTATGCTGTGTTTTGCGAAAAGCATTAGCAAAATATAAAAGAATCGTAGTGTATCCATTCCCCGTGTCTAACTTAGTGGTATCATTATTATAGAATATGAGGAAGTTGCTAAAATATGACATTCCCTTAATAAGCCCATGCTATTCGCAAAGTAAAAATTCTATGTCAACCCATTTCTGAATGGTTAGACATAGAATCATGAATATGGCTCACTGATGGCTCACAGTGACCCATATTCAACTTTTCCAAAATATTGAGCACCACTCCTGAGATAATGATTGGTCAATAGATGGAGAGATCGGTTTTTACACCATCCTTGTGCAGGGCGATTACCATAGATTCTTTCCTTTCCTGTGGAATCTTCCTGCAATTATATAGCCCAGTCAATGGAATAGCCATTTCTGCTGAACATTTTTAGCAACCGTGCTAATATCTCATTAGTTCCTATATTGTAGAATTATTACTCACTTTGTTCAACAGCTGTAGTACTTCCTCAGCATCCACATGAGTTTCTTCTTATGTTGAGGAGATAGAGGTGATTTCAATCTTGTATGTACAAAGTCCTTTTAAGAAAATAGCTACTCATTAGTTACACAATAAATTTTGCATCAGTAACCTGGTACCATACGTATTCAGTAGAGGAATTCTTTCAAATTCATTCTTTCTATCTTTCACGACATAACAATATAGTTCTTTTGGGTTGTCTTTATCTTGCAGAGCCAGTTTCGTTTCATACTGGGACTTACCTTGCATACAACAAATGTGTTTTTTGTGGCCAACTGCTTATAATAGTAATAAAAAATCAACTAAGGCCTTTTATTCCTTATAGGGAAGAGACGAGACTTTTTAATGTCTCATCTTCTCCCTATAAGGAATAATCAGGAATCCTTTTTAACCCTGTCTAGCGTTTGGAGACTGAGTGGGTAGTTCAGCCTCCACCGGTTCCAATCAGGGATGCCTGGCTCATGACTAATAGCTAACTATAAGCGGACACCAAAGAAGAGACGAGCAAACAAGTGCTGCCATCTCTTGGTACCTAACGCTAACTCTGAGAAGGATATGTTACTGTCTGAAATAATGTGCGTTCTATGATTGATTCAGTATATTTATCGGACGAAAAACCCTAGTTTCCGGGAGACAAAAAAAAAAAAAAAAACCCGCTCTCTCGTGTCAGAGATCTACTAACTCGGAAACCGGACGAAGATAGGCATAGAAAAAGTTCCTAGAGTCAGCTACTAGACTTAATCATTAGTTTTAACTTCGAGCGACAAGCGCAGTGGATTCAAGCACCACTTCCACTGAGTTACACAGACCTTTGCTCCGTCTAAAAACACTTATATACAAAGCACTATGCCAAATTATACTAAGATACGCTATAACAACGTATGCTTTCTGTGCACCCTACAAATTAAATAGATTAATGTCGCTACAGTACAAAATGATAAAACGGATCTTTTGGGAACAAACAGAAAGTAAGGACCTTATATACATTGCAATGTCAGAACACAAAATACTGACAGCAAAACATTTATGTCACTATGCAGCTTTGCTTTATTTCGATGCCAACTACAGGACAGTCAGAAATACATACCGCATAAGAAGACCTCAGACAACTAATTATATCACATATAAATACAATAACCACTACGGAAAGGCCACGCGAAACTTATACATCCCAGATATTATAAACAAATTACCCTTTGAACACAGAAACCTTACAAACTACAATAGCCTGAAAAGAGCTCTAAGGATATACTATGAACAAGAAACGCGTACAAATTTAATGAAACACAATATATTTGTTCAGGCTTCCAGTTCAGCGACACATCAATACATTCCAAGTTATTGTGTGTGTGTGTGTGTGTGTGTGTGTGTGTGTGTGTGTGTGTGTGTGTGTGTGTGTGTGTGTGTGTGTGTGTGTGTGTGTGTGTGTGTGTGTGTGTGTGTGTGTGTGTGTGTGTGTGTGTGTGTGTGTGTGTGTGTGTGTGTGTGTGTGTGTGTGTGTGTGTGTGTGTGTGTGTGTGTGTGTGTGTGTGTGCGCACGCGCGCGTGCGTGCGTGCGCTCGAATTTCTCAATCATAGATTTCGTAGCTTCTCAATACAGCAAAATAACCAATAAATAATAACCAACTGGTGTCATCCTCAGATAAGCTTACATATAAGCTTCGAGGACGAAACCAGAGAAATTAGTTCTCATCCAAGATGTATCACATGTAAAGCAATGTATGTAATGTAAGTATCATATGTAAACAAATGTATGTAATGTAAGTATCATATGTAATCAAATGCATGTAATGGATGTAATGACTGTAACAAAAGTATGTAATATAGGGTGATTATATCCATTGATATTGTATATATAGAATGTAAAATTGCAAAGAAACATCTGTAATAATCACCATTATGAATATTATAATAATATACATTGTAAACAGTTTAAAAAAAATTACATAGTTGATACATTGTCAAAACAAGATATCATATAAACAAAAATTTGACTGGTGATACAGAACAATTCAGATTCTACCCAAGAATCTAAGAAGAGTCCGTCAGGTAGCATCGAAAAATATGGACTGTTCCAAGTAATGCTGTTTGTTGTAGGTCATATGGGGTCACTTCATTGATGTTTAATTGCTGTAAATAATTGTATAGCTTCTTTGAAGTTGCACCAAGTGCACTGATAACTATTGGGATGACTTTGGTGTGTTTAAGCGACAGTCAGCCAACTTCGATTGCCCTATCTCGATATTTAGTAATTTTTTCCAGTTCTTTATTGTTAATGTTGTTATCACTGGGTACTGCGATATCAATAATCCAAACCTGTCGATGTTCGATAATTGTGATGTCAGGTTTATTATGTTCCAAATGCCGATCAGTTTGTATTCTAAAGTTCCAGAGAATTTTTTCTGTTTCGTTTTCCAATACAGTCTCTATTTTATGCTTCCACCAGTTATCAGAAGAAGGAAAGGCATATTTTTTGCATACATGCCAATGAACTATTTTGGCCACTTGATCATGATGGTATTTATAGTCAGTGTGAGCTATTTTGCTGCAGGCACTGATTAAATGTTCTACAGTCTCATCTTTCCAATCGCATAATCTGCATTATTATTATTATTATTATTATTATTATTATTATTATTATTATTATTATTATTATTATTATTATTATTATTATTATTATTATTATTATTATTATTATTATTATTATTATTAACTCAGTATCTAAGTTAGTCGAATTGTGGCATGGGCAAGCCGGATTTTTCTCTGGGAAACTTGGGTATTTCATCCTGCAACTCAATAAAATCGACCGTAGAACACACATTATTTCAGACAGCAGCATATACTGTTACGATTAGGTTCCAAGAGATGGCAGCAACAAGTGCTGCCATCTCTTGGAACCTAATCCTGGAACCTAACCTAAGGTTGGTGGTTGCCTCTAATTAGTGATAGACATCGTCCAGCTATCTCTCATTGGCTACCATTGGAGATTGAACTGCCCACTCAGGCTCCAAAAGAAAGACAAGGTTAAAAGGGCTCACTGGCTTCCTAAACAGGAATAGGCGAGGCCTTTTATTATTATTATTATTATTATTATACATAGAGGGCGCATTAGCAGCAAGCGGTAGGAAGCAAGCTATTTCGATGCTCCCATATTTTAAGTTGCAATGTAGATTTTTTTCTAGTGAATTAAAATTTAAGGTGTATGAGTGAATTTCGTTCTTCAAGCCGAACGTATTGACGTAAAAAACTGTATCTGTTAAGTAATAAGTAAATTATAAGTATTCAAATTTCGAATTATACGTTGGTCAACTGTGCAAGAAGAGAACAAACGGAGTCGCCATATTAGCAATTACAGCAAGATCGTCAAAACAAGAAATATTATTATTATTATTACGGGCAACTCCAAGGAAACTGGAAACCATAGACTCATTGAGGGAGCCCTAAGATCATTTCAAGAACAACTATTTGACATTCACACAGTATCTATCACACTTCGCCTTCAACTCATTTACAGTCATGGCATCCACAGCGGCCTCTGGAAGCTTATTCCACTCATTCACCTCTCTCCAAGTAAAAAACCTAGCTCTAACACCCTTGCTAACCACTCTATTGCCCAGCTTCCATGTATGGCACCTAGTCTCCCCACCAACAGTCCTAATCTGAAAAATATCTTCTGAATATAATTTTATAGAAACCCTTCAGTAATATGAATGTCTCAATCATATCACCCATTTTCTGCCTATCAGCCAATTTCTGCAACACACAAATCTTCAACCTGTTCTCAAAAGGTTTTCCATTGACTTGCTATCATCTTAGTCATTGGATCCTCTCTGCCTCCTCTCCATCCATAAGAAACCCTGGCTCCCATATCTGGGCACAGTAGTCTAGATGGGGTCTTATCAAGGCATGATACAGAGGAACAATAACCTGTTTGTCTCTGCTTGTTAATATATTTTCCAGCAACCATGTGATTTGATGAGCTGATTTAGCCACTTTTGCAATGTGCCCCCTAAACGTCAACTCCCTATCCACCAACATCCCCAAATCCCTGGCCTCATCTATCTCCTGGAGTACGTTTCCACCAATGTGATATACTGCTGTTAATCTTTTCACCGTAAAATGCATAACCTTACATTTTGCCACATTAAATTGACATCGATTCTTCTTATCCCAGTCCTCCAAACTATCCAAATCATCCTGCAAAATTTTGACATTCTGTGAACTTACTATTGCTCTGCCCAACTATGCATCAACAGCAAAGAAATGAACATTTCCTGTCAGATGCTTTCCTATATCATTAATGAACAAATTAAATAATAGTGGTCCAAGAACAGAACCCCGTGCCACTCCAGTAGTCACAAGTCATCTTTTGGACTCTACTCCTGAATAAACCACTCTCTGATATCTCCCCATCAACCATCCCCCTATCCATCTCACCAAACCTATAACAATCCCCAAATGCTGCAGTTTACTGATTAGAATTCCATGTGATATCCTTTCAAGGACCTTAGCAAGGTCCTGAAGAATCACTTTAACCCCATTATCCTTATCCAGTTCAGCCAGCACTGTGTTATAAAACGTGAGAAAATTACTGAGGCATGATTTACCCTTCACAAAACCATGCTGTTCCATATACAGTATCCCATTTTCATCTATCCAATCCTATATTTCCCTCTTGACTATTTTCTCCAAGTCTCCAAGTATCTTGCCTATAAACTCCAAACTGTGTGATATCTAGAGGAAAGAGAACTTGGATGATGTTTATTACCACTTCTACTGGTACATTGGTGAAAAGGGATACACCATCTAGACTGGCTAGCATGTCTGTTGGTGCAATCTTAATGGCTTAAAGTTTATTTACCAAATGTTGACTATTCTTGATATAGGATTCTGTTGATCTTATTTTATTATTTAATAAGTTTGTAAGATGCTTTGCCAAAATGTAGGTTGGTGATAATCTTCTATCAACGATTAGATGGATAAGTATATCCTGTTTATGTATTTCAGGTGTCCCATATAGTCTTGGAGTGATAGGATGTGAGGATTTTAGTGTTCTCTTCACTTCTTCTGGCCAAATGTTACAATTTCTGATTAGTTGGTTTGTTTCATTATGATTTTTTATTGTGGAGTCTCTGTCTAGGACCTTATAGGTAGAGTTGTCTGATAGTAATATACTTAACTTATCATAATAATCTTTAGAGTTAAGGATAACTGTAGAATTTCCCTTATCAGCCTTTGTAATAATGATATCTTTGTTTTTCTTCAAGTTGAGAATTGCCTGTCTATCATAAGGAGACATGTTTTGAATAGGTTGTTTGGCTTTGACTATGATTATCGTACTTTTGAATCTAATAGCGTTGGCTACGTTTTGCGGTAGTGGATAAAGGCCTTTTTCAATTCCACACATGAAATCCATTTTAGGGATGTGTTTGGGCATAATCGCAAAGTTAAAACCTTTTTTGAGAATGTCAGATTCATTTTTTTTAGACTATGATTTGAGAAATTAAAAATCACTTTGACGTCCGGGAGGTTGTTTACAACATTTTACAAAATTTTGGCTATTCTTAATATAGGATTCTGTTGATCTTAATTTGTTTGTCTTTATAAAGTTTGAAAGTTAAATAAAATCAGATCAACAGAATCCTATATCAAGAATAGCCAACATTTTGTAAATAAACTCCAAGCCATTAAGATTGCACCAACAGACATGCTAGCCAGTCTAGATGTTGTATCCCTTTTCATCCATGTACCAGTAGAAAAGGTAATAAACATCATCCAATATCTGTTTCCTCTAGACATTCACAGAGATGTTTAGACACTGCCTTCAATCTAATTTCTTCAAGGTTAACAACACCATATACCAAAAATTAGAAGGTCTAGCAATGGGAAGCCCACTATCACCATCTTGTGCAGACTTTTTCATGGAAAATCCTGAAATAGAAATTCTCTCCACAATCTCCCCTAGACCATCTATATGGTGGAGATATGTTGACGATGTTTTCATTATATGGCAAGACAGCTTAGAAAACCTAAAATCGTTTGTGGATAAAATTAACTCCATACATAACAAGATAAAATTCACCCTGGAAGTGGAAAACAACAGCAACTGCATTTTTTAGACATCTTGATAAAGAAACAATCAAATATTGTCAAATTATCTATTTACAGAAAGCCCACAGACACTAGAAGATATCTTCATCGTACTTCAGACCATCACAAGACACAGAAACTGAGCATTATCCACATGTCGAAATATAGGGCCAGAAAGTTTATATAAGAAGAGGAGGATACACAGACTGAACTCTCACTAATAGCCAACACATTATCACAAAATGGATATCCTCCAAACATCGTCAAAAAAATATCTATACAGTGACAACCCCAGACAAGAAAAATCACGCTCTCGTTACATTTCTACTGTAGTTCCCTTTCATCAAGTCAATTTCTTATCAAAAGGCTAGAATACTACGAGCATACAACATCAGAGTGGTCTTCAAACCAACCACCAGCATTAGACAAGTTTTAGGATCCCCCAAAAGATAAGGTGCCATTCTACAAATATCCAGGAGTATAATACATTCCTTGCTCCTGTGGTAGACAAAAAGAACAGGTTGGTGATTCCACATCAGAAGTATCTCTTCCGGCTTAGCACATCATTTCTGTACGTCTGTCCATATGATAGAGTGGCAAAAGAGCTCCATGCCATATCTGAATAACGACTACAGACATCGTTTATTCAAGGAAGGCACAATTGTGTTAATAACTGGCGGAAACCTCAACAGAAATCAGGGTGCAACCCTAAACAGTTCGTGGAAAAACTTGATCGACTTTCTAAATCAATCTGAACTACAGCTAGCCAGTTATCATATTACACGTTTACAACAAACACTCATGCGCGATAACGAATAAGAACAATAAGTCCTCTCTGTCACGCGAACGTGTAATCTTAGCTACTAGCTGGTTTACAACGTTTTTTATGTTCCTTTCAATTTGCATTTACAATTTTTTATGTCTTTCCGTAAACGCGTTGAAAAAGCCAGACAGTTTGCTGGCGAAATAGCTATAATGTAACATTGTTTGTAAATTGTCAGTATTAAATAAGTTTGTATTTTAATCATATGAGTTGTTGAATAATCTGAGGATGTAGAGTTATTGTGGATTGTGTTATGCGATATGTATCTCTACTGTTAAGATAGGTTTTGTTGAAGTAATTCCTCAGTAACATTATGTAGTATTTCAGATTTTTAATGCTCAGGATTCTGTCATAAGCGGTTGAATATTGGCTCTTGTATATAATACCCCTAAATCACTATTGGAACAATTTTCCTGTGTAATGTTTTAATTTTGTTAGGTGGATGCTTGATGTGTGATGTGTTTGCATAGACTGATATACCGTACCTGCATCCGAGATTTGCAAATACCGTGATATTATTATTATTATTATTTACGTGACACCTCCAAGGACTCATCGTAGGAAGCCACACTGCTCTTCTTCACTAAATACATCTCATCTTCTCCACTACTACTTAGTTCTCCAATTATGACACTCCTACCATCAACGCCATCTATCGCCCATCATCAACATCAACAGTATACATACCGAAGGCCGATTTGTCTGTACTCGGGATGAAAAACCCGAATTTTCGGAAGGAAAAGCCCTGCTATCACCATATGAGATTGGCTCACTCACGTTCAACTGAAAAGGTCCCTATAAGGATTCCCCTCGTCACGACGAGAATCGAACAAGGTCTTTTCTAATCGAAGGGCGCAATATTCTGTGTTCTTTCAATTGCCCTATATCGGCTAAACAAAAAAAAAAGTTGTATGATATCATCGGTAGATTTCCCTTTATCAACATAATTAAAGAAGCGAAGTACCACTTGCTTATTGTATTCTAGGGTATTGGAGTTTTTACTTATTTATTATTATTTTTTTATGTTAGATAGAATCATATTTTGCTGGATGATGCAGAGTTTAATATGTAGGTATTCTATATGTTTAGTCCATTTAATGTGGCAATCTATGTGAAGGCCAAGGAACTTTGCACGTGTTACGGGTGTGATGATTTCGGGATATTGGCGGGTATTTATTTATTTATTTATTTTTTTTTGTTAATGCAGAGATGTGTGTGTGTGTGAAATTGTAGCGATAATGGTGAGTCACGCATGATTCTCAAATTATGTCTAATTAACATCTGCCTCTTGGTGCCGTTGATTATAATTGAGTTTTGGTAGAAGAAGTTGTGATTTCATTTAGGTCTTGTTGTGCTTTGGAGAGAGCTTGTTGATGTGTCCTGAATGGACTACTAGTAGTGCGGTGTCATCTGTACTGATATATTTGACCTTTTTTGGCCAGGTTATGAACGTCGTTAATGTATATGGTGAATAGAGTAGGTGATAATATGGCACCTTATGGGACACCGTGTTTTATTTGTATACTGTGGCTCTAATGTGTGCCTATTTTTGTTACTTATCTTTTGTTTGAGAGAAAGGAATGTCATCATCATCATCATACGTATCAAGGATTTAGGCCTAGTATGGCCTGTTCCGGCCTTAGAAGTCATCGTTGAATCGTTTAAGAGGACGTCCTGGTTTTCGTTTTCCTAATGGCTTGTACTTTAAGGCTTGTTTTGGTAATCTTTCTGTTTTCATTCTTTGAACGTGTTCCATCCATCTATGTTTATATTTTTTAATTTTTTCAATTACTGGTTCTTGGTTTAATTCTTTCATAATATCTTCGTTTCTTTTGTGATCAAATAGGGTATACTTTGCAGTTTTTCTCATAAACTTCATTTCTGCTGTTGTTAATCTTTGTTTGTCTTTTTTGTTTTATTGTCCAGATTTCGCTTCCATACATTAAGACCGGTAAGGCTAATGTGTTGTATACTTTTAGCCTGGCTTGTTTTTGAACTAGGTTTGGTTTAAATATAGAGTTAATTACTCCTGTTATTTTTAAATATTTTGCAATTTTTATGTTTATATCTTTTTCATTTTCATAAGTGATCATACATCCTAGGTAGTTAAATGAATTCACCTGTTCTAAGATCTTATTATCTAATACTATTTTAGTTCTTGCTGGATCTTGTCCTTTAAAGGCCATAGTTTTTGATTTTTCCGTTGATATTATCATACCATAATCTTTGGATATCTCATTTAGATTTAAAATAGCTTTCTGTAAGTTATCTTCAGAATTTGTAATTATTATTTGGTCGTCTGCAAAGAGGAGAGTGTTTAAGTTAACTGTAGGTGAAAGTTTAATTCCTTGATGTGTTCCTTAAAACTATTTGGATAGTAACTTGAGAAGGAGGTAATATGATCGAGGCGCATAAGTTAATGGAGAGCAGGTAGTAAACAGATACAACGGAGTTATTGGAGTTATCGCCTGGTGGATGGCGAATTAGTGGAATCATTTCCTGAGTGGGTGGTGAGTGCTCCACCATTGAATGTATTCAAGGCTAGGAATGATAGTTATTGTGGTCTGTGAATGTTCTACCTCCTGCGACGAGTCTTCGGAATCCACGGAGGCTTTTAATTAATGCTAATATTAGTAAATCAAAAAAAAAAAAATCGAAGTTCATATTCATATTATGCAGACCATCTGTTACTACTTTTTAATTTTTTTTTTATCTGAAACCCTCTTGTGTACAGTTTTTCCTGCCATCTAGTGAGTGTAGTTTGTATATAAAACCATGAAGTTTGGATGAGGGGTGTGAATAGCGGTGTAATGATTTTGTTTTGATTTGTATCAATGTAGAAAGGTATATAAAAGAAGTTTTTGATTAATGACAAGCGGTATTCGTTAAAAGGCCTATAAGAAGTGAAAAGGAATATTAAAAAAATAAATTGGAGAGGCATATCGTCTTGTATTTTTTATTTTGGTTTTGTGTTGTATATTCACGTGAATATAAGAAAATGGTAAGAATTTAATTTATTAGTGGAATATTTATTTTGAAGTAATGAATGTAAACGGATCAAATATAATTTTGCTTACGATTATATTGGGATTTCTTTTATACACTTGTGCTAAATCGAATAAATAGTTTTTACGCAGTAGTTTCTTTTCAAAAGGAGTATGATTCATAAAATTCTTTGAAATTTGAACTCTGAGAAAGTAAAAAGTGATTTAATGTCTTCAATAAATGAAATTTGTAAATGGCATCGAGAAATGTTTAATGGAATATTCTAACCAACAGAAAATATATTGCACAAGACATATAATAATTTTAATACATCTAATGAGAACAGGAATTTTTGGATAAATAATAGGAAAGGCATAAAATTGTTTAAGGTGAAAGGGTATTAATTTACGAAAACCGAAAAAAAAAATCGAAAAAGGGATGGGAGAAAAGTTTAATATTGATAATAATAATATCACATCTCAATGGAAGGCTAGACTCATCATGGGCGGTCCACACTCTCATGGAAATAAAATATATATATATATATATATATATATATATATATTTTTTTTTTTTAAAGCATCCCTTAAACCTCTTCACATTAATGCATTCACCACACTTTTTCAGGAAATAGACTCCACATTACTCCACTGGTAATAGCCCCTCACCAATTTATAATTCTCAGTCATATTCCTTCTTTTATTCACAAGGCTATGCAAGTTGCATTTTTGTAATATTTCATCATATCCCACATTCTATAGCCCATAAAGAGGCTTAGTGAAACTTCTCTGAACCCTCTAATATATTCCCATGAAAACATGACCAGATCTGTGCACAGTAGTCCATATACATGTAGATCAAGGCCCTATATAAAGGAACCATAACTTTTATACTTCTAGTCATGGTCCTCATCATATCATGATCCATTGTGATGTTCTTACGGTTTTAGCAATGCGATCCCCAAAACTTATTCTGTTAATCATCACTCTCAGATCTCTCATCTCTTTCATCTTCATTTCTCCATTAATTGTATGCCCTGCATCCTAACCTTGCCTACCAAATTTCAAGGCCTTGCACTTTTCAACTTTAAACTGATATCTCCACTCACTTAATGACTCGCATAGTCTAAGATCCTTCTGCAAAGCCATATCTGT
The DNA here is from genome assembly GCF_054136105.1 of Typopeltis vanoorti. NCBI lineage: Eukaryota > Metazoa > Arthropoda > Arachnida > Uropygi > Thelyphonidae > Typopeltis > Typopeltis vanoorti. The sequence continues at coordinate 14,669,565 of NC_143549.1, read as the reverse complement.
AATCCCCATGGTTCTTCCCATCTTTGCATCATCAGCAAACATTTTTTATATCCTGTTAAGCCTCTCCTTATATTATTAACATAAAAGTTAAATAATAATGACCCCAAGAGAGAGAGACCCTTGTGGTACTCTGTCAGTGATGTTCCACTTTTGAGATACCACATCCCCATACACAGCCTGCTAATACCTTTCTGACATCCAGTTGCCTATCTGACTGTTATTCAATCCTATCCATTTCCCCATTTAAAGGTTGACATCATATTAGATCATAAATAGTCATAGAAAATAAAATAATAGAACAGGTAACACAGTTTAATTATTTAGGTTGCATAATAAAACATATCTTAAAGACAGATGAAAAAAGAAAGAAATTTCAGAAAATCAGTGGAACAATTAAAAGGACAGTTAATAAAAAAAACAAGATGAGAAACTCAAGTAAAATTTTCTGAAGTAATGGCCATTCCCACTTTTATTATATGGTTCAGAAAAATGAATGGTTAAAAAGAAAGATGAAAGTAAAATACAAGCTGCAGAAATTAAATTTTTAAGAGCAATTAAAGGATATATAATAAAATTGAACTATATAAAAATGAAGACAACAGAAGAGAGCTAGATATTTCCAACATAAATGAAAAGATCAAGAAATATAGACACAGAAAGAGCATCTGTTTGTGATGGAAAGATATCAGTTACCAAAAGAAGTGGATAAATATAGACCAAAGGGACTGCAAGATGGAAAAACACCAGTGAAGCTGAAACAGGCAAATACCTGTAATCCTTGAAAAGAAGAATCTAAAGGCAGTTGACCATAAGACAGTAAATTACAGACCTTAATGAATATGGAGTACTGATTATCTACAAGAACAGATCATAAGAATAGAAACTGTTCTAAATTATGATTTCTTAAAATTTAGACTTAAAATAAAATGCAAAAGCAAGAATGTAATATTCCAGAAAATCTGTGGAATAATTTAAAGGGACACTGAATGGGAAAAAAAAAAAAAAAAAAAAAAAATATATATATATATATATATACAGGGTGTTCGGGATAAATTTGACAGTTTCGTAAGGAAAAAGAAAATCTTCTTTGTATCTATTAAATTTAATGAATTGACAAAAAAACATTACAGGCAGAGTTAATTACAATACTATCAACAAGATTTACTCAAAATAACCACCATTAGCATCGATCACAGCTTCAATTCTGCTTCGGAACCTCGAACAAGCTGATGCTACAGTCTCCCTGGGAAGGGCCGCAAAAACTGTTTTAATTTCATCCATTAACTGGGCTTTTGTATTACTGGAAGTGCGATTGGTGTCTTTTTCAACTGTGCCCCATACAAAATAATCCATGGGGTTAAGGTCTGGGGAGTTTGGAGGCCAAACATTTGGACTGGTGAAGTCGTAGAAATTTTCAGACAACCATTTTTGACTTTTCCCAGAGGTGTGGCAAGGGGCCGAATCCTGCTGCCATACATACGGCCTACCATTGGCTACCCTTGTTATCCAGGGCTTAACTACAGTTAGCAACTCCACGAACAAAGCCCGAATTCCAATGCCAGGGTTCTTCAACACCCGTTCCTGCAGATTTGCGAGGAATTCTGCTGTACGAACGCAATCAGATCGTCTGCTAGGGATCTTTCTTCTTGCTACATCCTCGTAGTCACCATTGCAAGTCTCTAGTTCATGCCTGATTGTTTTTACTGTATTCAGGGAGCATTGGGCAGCAGTCGTAATATCCTTATTTTGATGGCGGGCACGAATCATCATGATACAAGTTATTCTCTTCCATGATTCAGGTGGGTTCCAGCTATCCATCCTTTCTGACATCTTGTATATGAATGAAGAAGGGTCCAAACTTTTAAATGAAGAGAAGTGTGTGTTAATACATGTAACTTACGGAAAAATATAATTAATTATAAATATGTCAAATTTATCCCGAACACCCTGTATATATATATATATATATATATATATATATAAAAAGTGACAAGCTCAAATAAAATTTTCTAAAGTAATGACCATCCCACTCTGTTATATGATTCAGAAATGTGAACTATTAAAAATGAATATGAAAGAGTAAAATACAAACTGCAGAAATTAGACTTTGAAGAATAATAATGTAATTTGTCACAGGACAAAACACGGGCTCGAGCAACACTGGTGAAACAGTTGGCATGTTGCATAGAAGGACAGAAAATGAAAGAAAGAGTAAAGAAACTGGGAGAAAAGAGATGGCATTGTATGGGGATTTGATGATACTTAATGAGAAAGTGAAAGCATGTCTTCCAGATGCAAAGATAAAGGATGATAATGAAGCTGTTAGTTTGCAGAAGGAAGAAGTAAACAAGTTATTTGTTTTAGCAAGCACAAATGATTTGAAAAGCGAGAAATATGCAATGAGAGAAGATATGAAAGAGTTGTTAGAAGAAGCAAAAAATGAAGAGTAAGAAATTAAAGGTTGCGAGTTTGCTGCCTTGGTATGATAGGATAGAATTGAGAAGGGACATAATTGTCATTGAGAAGATATGATGTGCAGGTTATAGATTTGTGGAGTGAATTTGATGGATGTAAGGACCTGCATATGCCTGATGGACTGCACTTTAATGGTTTTGAAGTTTGGTGCTTGAAGAAAGAGTTGTTCAGTGAGAGTTTGGAAATGCAAAAGCAGAGAAACTATAGCTATTGGGGGGGAAAACAATCAAGCATCTATCTTGCCACCATGGGACAAATGAGTGTGAGTGCATCAATGACTGCAGAAAAGCCACCTCTAGGATAGATGAGTGCAGGAAAGATTGTGAAGAGCTGGATGCAGTTTCCCACGTATTGAATCTGAATGGACAGGTAATGACATTATATAAGGGTAACTGTGAGCCCAAGGAGATACTGAAATGCATATATACGAATGCCTAAAGTATCAGAAATAAAGGAGAAGAGTTTTTGGCATTCTTCAGCTCAACCTGGCCAAGAATTATTGGCATCAGCATGATCTGGTTGTCAGAGAATGATATAGTTATAAGGATGGAATGTAATGGATACCGTGTTTTCAGAGAAGGTAGAAGAAATAGGCCAGGAGGAGGGATATTATAAATGATAGCTGAAGAACTTCAAACTGGCAAAAATAGAAGTTAAGGAAGATTGTAGATCGCAGGGAAATAGTTCATTTGAGGTGTCTGTGAAATAGAGGCCAATGTGTTAAAATATATTGGTGGTTGCTGCTATAGACCTGGGGATCCACAAGAAGATGTGGACGACATGCATCAGCAGATTAGCACAAGTGCAGGCTAAGCAATAATCATGGGAGACTTCAACTCTGGTGATATAAATCGGAAGGTGGAAAGGACATGTGACAAAATGGAATTTATACAGTTACTAAAGGTTAATTACCTGAAACAGCATGTGATGTAGGGGGGTCTGAGTGTTGGATCTGGTAATTAACATCAGAGGATCAATCTATAACTACAGTAACAACTACCGAATATAACATCTCTACCTAAAATAATAATAATGGCAAATACCTGTTGGATTTTTGCCCAAGACATGGACTGGTTATTACTAACACCATGTTCCAACATAAAAATGTGCACAAATTCAATTGGAGAGAAGAGGCAAGGAATAAGAAAAGTCTCATTGAACATGTTATTGTTGATAGTGATGTTTTCTCCCTGGTGCAGGACATCAGAGTGTACAGAGGATTTGAAAGTGGAAGTGATCACTATTAAGGCTTGAGCAGGATAAAATTGAATTTCATATTGAAAAGAATAACATGTAAGAAAGTTTTAAAGTGAATAAAAGTTGAGCAGCTCTCAGATGTGAACTGTAGACTGAAATACACAAAGATTATTGAAGAAAAAATGAAATAGTTTGAGAACAGGAACCAAACCTTGGAAATTCAGTGACAAACCTTGAAGAAAACCCTGATTGATTCAGCCAGAGAGTCATGTGATGAGATTGTCTGCAAGGATAGAAAAATCAGAACTCTATGGTGAACACAAGAAGTCAGTGAAGGAAAAGAAGAAAGCATATCAAAAGTTTCTGGCAAATAAATCAACTTGTGCTCTTAGAGAATACAAATGTAAGAAAGCTAAACACTGTAATACTAGCTAAACAAAAGTCATGGAGGACTTTGGCAAGAACATGGAAAATAAATATCAAGAAGGTGGCAAAATATTCTGGAGGTTGTTGAGGAAGCTTAGGAATAGAGGAAAGAGTGCTGTAAAAGGAGTTAGAGATGATAAAGGTGTCATGAAAACGGGAGAAAAAAGATATCCTTGAAGTATGGAGTAATTACTTTGAAAAATTGCTAAATGAAACAAGCAGTGATAGCACAGTGGTAAAAAGCACTCAACAGGCATACATTCAGGAAAACATATCCATACTGAAGTAGAAAAAGTCATCAAAGGCTTGAAATTGGAAAGGCATGATATTCGACCAGAAATGCTGAAGTATGGTGGTTTAAAAGTCTTTCATTGGCTGAGCTGCATAGTTCAAAAGGCCTGGTCAGAGGGACGAATTCCTGATGATTGCAGTAGTGCTATCATAGTACCCGTATATAAAAAGGGAAATAAAACTGAATTTGAAAATTACAGAAGTATTTCCCTACTGAGTGTTTCTGATAAGATTTATGCAAGTATATTCGAGAAACGGTCGAGAAGAATTGTGAAAAAAAAAAACTTGAAGAACAAGCTGGATTCAGGCCAAATAGAGGCTGTCAGGATTAGATCTTCACTTTACGACAAATAGTTGTAAAATCATGGGAATATAACAAAGATCAGTATTTAAGTTTTGTCGATCTGGAAAAGGCATTTGACAAGGTGCCAAGAGAGAAACTATTCAATATGCTACAGTTATATGGCATCAATGGAGCATTATATCAAGCAATACTTAGTCTTTATTTGAGTTGTAAGTCAGCAGTTAGAATTGAAGGAAGTGCAGGAAGATGGTTTAATGTTAAATCCGGTGTGAGACAAGGATGTGCATTATCCTCTCTGTTATTCATTATCTAGTATGGATCACATTTTGAAGGAAAGTGGTATTAAACCTGATATCAAAATTGGAGATGTTAATGTCAGCTCTTTGCTTTATGCGGATGATGTTATACTTCTAAATAAATCCGCTACAAGTCTGCAAGATTCTCTGACTAAATTGAATAGCTGTTGTAATAGATATGGTATGAAGGTCAGCAATAAAAAGACAAAGACAATGAAAATAGGCAGAATCATTGAAAATGTCAACTGTGTTGTGAATGGAGAACCTGTGGAACAAGTAAAATATTTCAGCTACTTAGGCAGGATTTTTAGTGTAGATGGTAAATTAAATATGAAAATAGATAACAGAATCAACAAAGCTGGTATGGTGGGAAGTCAGTTGAATAAATTCATATGGAATAAGAGAGAAATTAGTCAGAACACTTAATTAGCTGTATACAATAGGGGAGACAAGGGGCAGGGCCCCTTGCCCCCCTGTTGTGCCCCACTGCTCACCAATATAATACATTGGATATCTAATCACGCTGAAGTGAGTGACTTTACATTTACTGACATCCATTTTCCCATGCCCACACCTATTCCTATCATTCTGCAAGTATTGCATATCACCAGCATTCCTGATTATCCTACCCATCTTTGTACCCCAAGAAAATAGTTTTATTGTTTTTCAAATCCTTCCAAATATCATTAATGTACAGATTGAATAACAGTGGATTCTTGTGGTCCACCATTGGTTTCTTTAAATCTTGCAGATTCACATCCCCTGTATATCACTTTTTGATATCTGTCAGTCAGCCATTGGCTTATCCATGTTTATATTCTATATATTCTATTTATATTATATTATAGAACATGTTAATATTCTATAATCCAAACCCACATTCCCCAGTTTATGCAACAATACTATGCTGTGGTACTATTATTATTACTATTACGGGTATCTCCATGGAGTCAGTAGACTCATCGCGGGAAACCCAAACTAGCAAAACAATATCTGTCATATCTCTTCTTGAATTCATTTACAAACGAAGAGCTCACAACTAAGTCAGGCAATGAATTCCACTCATTCACCACCCTCCAGGCAAAAAACCTTGTTCTGACACCTTTGTTAACCACACTCTTCTTTAATTTCCAGAGATGACCTCTTGTTCTTCCATCACTATCACACAGCTGAAACATTTCCCCTGCATCAATCCTATAAAAACCTTTTAGTAATTTGAATGTTTCTATCATATCCCCTCTTCTTCGTCTATCAACCAATCTCTGCAATCCACAAGCTCTCAATCTATCAATGTAGGGAGCATTTTTTACATCACTCACCAACTTGGTCACTCTTCTCTGAACCCTCTCCACAGCCTCCTCATCTCCAAGGAATCCAGGTGACCAGACCTGAGCACAGTAATCCAAATGTGGAAGTATCAATGCTTTATAAAGGGGAATAATAACCTCTTTATCTCTGGATGTCAGTGTGTTCCTCAACAACCAAGTAATCCTATGTGCAATCTTGGACACCTTAGCAATGTGTCCTCTGAACTTCATCTCCCTATCTACCAATACCCCTAAGTCCCTAGCCTCATCAATCTCTTGGAGTACCTTTCCATCGATGTAGTACACAGCTGGTAATCTTTTAATCCCAAAATGCATGACTTTACTCTTTTCCACATTGAACTGACATCCATTTTCTTTTGCCCATTTTACCAGCTTATTTAAATCCTCCTGCAAACTTTCAACATCAGCTTGATTTTTTATTGCACTACACAACTTTGCATCATCAGCAAACAACTGAATATCTCCCTTTAAGCCGTTTCCTATATCATTTATATACAAATTAAACAACATTGGCCCAAGCACAGAGCCCTGAGGCACACCACTGGTCACCTGCCTCATTCTGGACTTGGCTCCTCCATACACCACCTTATGGTATCTCTCCCTGAGCCATTCTCCTATCCATATCACTAATTTAATATCCATTCCCATCTGCTCCAATTTGCGTAACAGTGTTCTATGGGGTATCCTGTCAAAAGCCTTAGCAAAATCCAGAAGTACCACTGTGTAGCCAGTTCCTTTGTCCAACTCAGATGTTATTCTATTATGAATAGTTAATAGATTGCTAAGGCAGGATCTACCTTTAACAAAACCATGTTGGCCTCTATAGAGTATCATATCCTGATCCACCCATTCTTGAATTTTGTCTTTAACCAACTTTTCCAATACTTTTACCACTACTCCTGAGATGGTGATTGGTCTGTAATTCAATACCGCAGTTTTAGAGCCACCCTTATGCGAAGGAACCACTTTGCCTAACTTCCACTCCCTAGGGACCATACCAGAGTTCAAACTTAAATTAAATATCCAGGTAAGAGGGGTTGACAATTCATTTGCACATTCACGCAACACCCGAGCTGATATTCCATCTAAGCCTACCGCAGTGTTTGCATTTAAGTTTTGCAATATATTTAATACCTCTGATTCTTTAGCTTCAATTCTCACATTAGGTATTGCTTTAGGTATAGAGATATCCTCACTTGGGTGATAGACTTTTGAAAAGTGATCACTCAGTAACTCGACTATTACATCTGATTTTGTCACCTCAATACCATCAGCACCCACTAAGGTTATCCTTCCGAAGTCATTCTTCCTCTTACTTGCCATATAGCGGAAGAACTCTTTGGGATTACCCTTGATCTCTTTGGCTAAGGTCTTCTCATAATCTGATTTAGCTTTTCTTACTATGCTGGTAACCTTCCTAGCTTGAGCCTTGTACTGCTCATGGGTGTCCTGATCGCCTTTCTCCTTGTAAATTCTCCATAACATTTTCTTTTTTTGCAGTTCAAGCTTGATACTACTGCTCATCCATCTAATGCCTGCCTTGTTTGACCTCCTGACCATGGGGACACAATCTGATATTGCTTTCCTCAGATACCCGCTGATTTTATCCCTAGCACTGCTAACAACTTTCCCTTGCAATATGTTCTGCCATGGGATGGCTGCAAGCTCACTCCGAAGCTTGTTATAATTGCCTAACCTGTAGTTCCGTACATACCCCTTCTTAATAGAAAAATCCACAGATTTTGCAACCTCCCAAGTCAATACCACATGATCGCTTTCACCAACTGGAGGTAACGAGGACACCTTACTTATGCATATAACCTCTGAACCAATAACCAGGTCCAACACTCTCACACCACGTGTCCCTTCAGTTACGTGCTGTTTCAAGTAATTATCTCGTAGAAGATGTATGAACTCCATTTCCTTTTTGCTATGTGATATTTCCTCCTTCCAATTGATATCACCATAATTAAAATCCCCCATAATAATCACTAAGCCTTCACTCATTGCACTAAGTTGCTGATGCATGAATTCAATATCTCCCCCCGTACTCCCTGGCCTATAGCAGCATCCAACTGTATATTTGGTTGCGTTGGTCACTATTTCGCACCAGACTGCCTCAAATGAACTCTCATTCACATGTCTATCATCATGATATACTACTTTCTTTGGCTGCAACACATCAGCTATCATGAACAGTACTCCTCCTCCTGTTCTATCTTCTCTATCCTCCCTGAAAATACTGTACCCATCACATTCAATTCCAGTGACCACATCTTCTGCTGACAGCCAAGTTTCACTAATGCCTACAACTTTTGGTGAGATTTCACTGACTAATGCCAAAAATTCTTCTCTCTTATTTCGAATGCTTATAGCATTGGTATACAAAAATTGCAGATTCTCTCTAGATCTTGTACCGGCTTTAGAACTGAAATATAAGTCACTAACTATCGTAGTCCTATGCCGATTTTTATCCCCTCTCTTCTGCAATTTATTCTGCCTATAAGGATCAATAAATATATAATCAGTGCTAAAGTTTCTCTCTCTTACACTCAAACTCTTATACAACTACTGTTGTATAAACTGGAAAAGCCTTAGCAAAATCTAAAAGTATCATAGTGCATCTGTTCTCCTTGTCTAGTTCAATGGTAACATTGTACATAACAACTAAAAACTTTATTTGTGTATTTAAAAATTTATTTACCACTTATTTACCATTTATTTACCATATATATATATATATATATATATATATATATATATTGGAATAAAATATTTATTTCTCTATTTTGGGAAACCATAGTTAGAAAAAACAACAGATTGATTACAAACTCACAAATTACAGGAAATGCTGGTTGATTAAAAAAAAGTTAATGTGAAATTTGTCATTGTTTGGACCTCGCAATATTTTCATAGTCAAATTGATACGAAGAAGTGGCTAATTGCAGACAATCATCCAAATGATCATTTGTAATTTGGTTTCTTAATTAATTTTTTATGACGTCATATTTGTAAAAGCGGATTCTGACAAGTATGTCAATCCGAAACACGACATTATTTTTCGCGCAATATCTGTTAATATTGGGAATTTTTCACGTACATACTTCCAGATGCCTTCGTTGTTTATTGATTTTAAGTGTAAACTATTCTGAATGTTTATTATCTCAAGTTCTACTTCAGCTTGGTTTATATCAAACAGCCCACTAATTTTATTTGCAATTTCTGTGATGTTCAAGTTTTCTTGAAATGGATTATTGATAAAAGATACAATCATTTCAGTTTTATTAAAATCTTTAAATCTTGAATTTATTTCTTCCTCTACTAATTCTTTTTCACGAATAAATTCTTTTAAATCATAGCAAAGCATTTCTTGATTTTGTTCAAAAAATATGGGAGATGTCTAAATTCGTGGTCATTTATATTTTTCTTTAATAAAAGTAAGTATCGTTGGAAAGTTTTTATTGAACTTAACATGTCAATTAAATTTTTATCTCTACCTTGTAACTATAAATTTAAATTGCTTAATTTCGTACAGAAATCTACTTAAAATGATATGCGTAACAACCATCTTTTATCACTCGATTGCGGATAAATATCTCCTTTTTCATCAAGAAAAATTTTTATATCGTTAATTAATACAAGAAATCTTTCTAAAAATTGACTTCTGCTGAGCCAGCGAACATTATTGTACAACAGAAGTTCCCTATCATCATCTGTCTGTAATTTAAATAACCACCGTTGCAGGGCTTTTCCTAAAACAGAAATTACAATTTTAAATGCAATATCCAAAACATCTTTTGTGTTTAATCTTTTACTACACAGTACTTGTTGGTGAATAATACAGTGGTACGTTAACAAAACTGGATATTTGTCATTGTTTTTACATAATGAAATGAAGCCTGATTTATTACCTATCATTGCAGGAGCACCATCAGTAGTAATAGACACAAGTTTAAAATGCGGAAGTTTGTGTTGTTTCACAAATTCATCAAATGCCGAAAAAATATCTTCTCCCCTAGTCCTTCCCAGTAATGGTATAATTTTCAAAAGTATCTTCTTTACTTGAATAATCTTGAAATACCATGTGAATAAATACCATTAACTGAGCAATATTAGTGAAGTAGTTTGATTCATCAAATTGTAATGAAAACGCAACACACTGGTGAATGTCTGACATTAACCTGGCCTGGAAACTTTTCTCCGGCAATTGGAACTCTTCCTTTCGGCAATTTGAAACCTTGTCTGCGGCCTAGAAGTAGTCTCTCTCTAGCGACGTCTCGAACCGAGAAGCTCCTTTCTGGAAGTGGGATACTCCGCTCTCAAGCAACGTGGATCCAGACAGTCTCTCTGACGGCGACTCTGGACCGGGCGGCCACCTCTCTGACAGCAATTCTGGAACTGGGACCCCTTCTGCTTGCTTCAGTCCCTTTTTATTAGGCCTCCTCTGAGACCTCTCATGAAGTTTGGCAACCCCCCAAAGATTCGGTATGAGTCTTTCATCTTAAGTTTCAAGTTCGGCATGCCTTTGGTTCTCCTCTGCTTTCTTTTGATTGTAAGTTGCCTGCCATCGGAAAGTTGTTTGAACTCTTTCTGACTGACTTTGGAGATGTTTACACTTAGAGACTGTGAGCCTTTCTCATACATACAAGTTTCAATAACAATCTTTCTAATGCTGCCATGTACAGCTTCGGCGACAAAAACATTGCTTTAGTTTTTAACACTCTAACATATTCTTATTAAAGCAGTATATACAGTTAGCTTCAAAAGAGTTATTTACAAAAACATCTAATACAAACTATACCGAGACAAACAAAGTTTGTTTGTTTACAATATTCACATGGGACTTAACCTAAGTAAAAAATCGATGTAATGTGCTTTGGATTATTTAATATTTAAGCTACTGCTTAATATCTAAGCTCTATAATAACTAATATCTACTAATATCTAAGCTATAATCGAATTTTTACACTTTGCTTATAATTGTATTCACTGAGATCTCTGTTTGACTTCCACTGATCCAAATTAATTCATTTACCTGGACTTATAAGAAAATTACTGATTTGACAATTTTAATGAAAAATAAATAAATAATAGCAATACACTTAAAGCAAATTAAAAATAATACAAAATAATGATAAATAAAATATCATGTTTTCAGTTTTAATTAAATTTGTAAGGAGGAATACACAAGAGATTGACCAAAAATCGCTCCGCGATAGATGGTTGAACACCCCTGTTATATACTGTGAGCAAGTTGCTAAAACATGACCTTCCCTTAATAAACCCACATTACTCATTGCAAAGTAGAGATTCACTGTCAACCCATTTCTGAATGTGAGCCCTAACCAATTTTTCCAAAATCTTCATCACCAATCCTGAGATACTAATTAGTTGATAGTTGGATACATCAGTCTTTGCACTACCCTTGTGCAATGGAATTAAAATTCCATTGTCCTTCTTTCCATTCCTGTGGAATCTTCCCTGTTCTGAGACTCATTAAATAGCCTGGTCAAAGAAATAGCCAGTTCATCTGAACACGTTTTTAGTACACGTGATGATATCCTGTCAGTCCCTATTGCTGAATTCTTATTCAGTCTGTGTAACAGCTCTAATACCTTCTCCTCATACATCTGAGTTTCTTCATCCAGTGAAGAGGTAGCAGTGAACTCAATGTCGCGTACACCAGGTTGATAGCTTTGTTGATAGCACTCATTAGTTGAACACCCTCCTCTGCACCTGTAACTCTCACGCATTTAGAAGAGTTCATTCTTTCTTTTACTTGCAGCATATCAATAGAATTCTTGTGGGTTTTCTTTAGTATGCAGAACCATTTTCTTTTCATATTCAGACTTTCCTTTCAGTACAACAGTTGTACAGTTGTGACTATTCTAGCCTGCTGCTTATAATTTTCATAAGACATCCTTATGCACGTGGTATTCTTTCCACATTATCCTTTTCTGATGAATCCCTTTCTTAATAAGAAAGATTCGTCAGACATTTGACTCTTACCCTATTTATTCTTCGAACTCTCAGGACACATTCTGATATTTCATCATTTAAGTATTATTTAAATGCTTCCCATGCACTGTCGATATTCTTCCCATCCAGCAACCGATCCCATTCCACTGAACTCTGTATACTCAGTTAGTCATAATTTTAAAATAGTACTCTGTAATTCTTGCATTCAGTTTTATTTCCCTTTTTTTATAGATGGGTACTAGGAGAGCTCTGCTCCAATCATATGCAATTTGACTCTGCATGTGATGTGAAATCATTAACTTCTATATACAAGTTACCCAGTCCTGAAAATACTTCAGGTGCAAACTTTGTTGGTTTACACTTGGATAAAGGATTAAACCAAGAATATAATTTCTTGGTATCTTTAATTTATTTGTCATAATTTCCTGCTTTTTAGTTTAGCATGTAACTGTTTCTGAATGGAACATTCATAAACTTAGTTACTTCCTAAGTGAGTACGGTATGATCACTGTCACCAACACGTATACTTGCAAAAATCTTATCCTTTTTTTTATAGATGGGTACTATGAGAGTTCTTCTCCAATCGTTTACAATTTGTCCATCTGACTAGCCTTTCTGCATTATGCTATGCAGCCATTGTAAGGCTTTTTGTACCTCCATATTTGAGCATTTCTAGCTGAATTTCATCTACTCCAGCTGTTTTTCCACATTTCATATTTGATGACTATTTCTACTTCAAGTATAGATATGTATTCCTGACTGCATTCCTGTTGGGACAGAGGACAGCAATAAAAAGATTTTGCTGTACCTCAGGAAGTGGATGAGTGACTAAGACAATATCAGGACTCTGGAATGTTGGCTATGGAGCGTGGTTGAAGGAATGAGATTGCAGAGTTTGGCAGATAGGAGGAAAAGAGGTGATATGATAGAGATATTTAAGTTAGTGAGGAGATTTAATTGGATTAATCCCTATGGGATTATAAAAAGAGAAGCAAGAGGAAAAGAACCTGAGGCCATCCCTGGAAGTTATGTAAGAGTATTAGGAGTAGAATTTTCCAGTAATGTGTTCCATTCACTCACAATTCTCTATCTAAAAATGGAGAATTGTGAGTGAATGGAACACATTACTGGAATATGTTGTTAAAGTAGGGAGTGTTAAGGATTTTAAGATTCGGTATGATAAATATGTTGTCAGTTGGATGAATCTCTCACGATGTCTTAAAATCCTTAACACTCCCTACTTTAACAACATATTCGAGTAATGTATTCCATTCACTCACAATTCTCCATCTAAAAATTCTACTCCTAACACTCTTCTTCTTCACCACACTTTTAGATAACTTCCAGGTATGGAAGTTATGTAAAAGTGAACCACACTTTTACATAACTTCAGGTTCTTTTCCTCTTGCCTTCTCTTTTTATAATCCCATAGGGATTAATCCAATTAAATCTCCTCACTAACTTAAATATCTCTATCATATCACTTCTTTTCCTCCTTTCTGCCAAACTAAATCCATGGAGGATTTAGTAATAATAATAATAGATTATGTACTTTGCATCGTATTGATGGTACTATCGGGAGGTGGTGGAGAGGATTTAGAGACGCGACCAAGCTAGTGACAGGTCTGTGGAATGTTCCATGTGCGGATAAATTGAGTGTGTGTGTGGTTTGCACATTTTAGCTGACAGGCAGAGGATATGATATGATAAAAAATAGGATATGATAGAAACTTATTAGTTACTAAAGGGATTCTCATGTTGGAGGCTTAATGGATTTTTTACAACACTCAAAAAGAATTAAAATAGAATTTAATACTTCCTATATTTCGTCCTAGTCACTAGGACATCTACGGGGATTACAAAAACAGTTAATGTAACATACACACAAATAATAAACAATACTGAGCCCAACCACGTGGGTGACACTAAACGTGGTTGGGCTCAGTATTGTTTATTATTTGTATGTTACATTAACTGTTTTTGTAATTCCCGTAGATGTCCTAGTGACTAGGACGAAATATAGGAAGCATTAAATTCTATTTTAATTCTTTTTTTTGAGTGTTGTAAAAAATCCATTAAGCCTCCAACATGATGTCCTCACAGCACTTAAGCCTCTACACACGAATAAAGGGATTCTATAAGATTGACACAGAAGAAATTGTTTTCAATACATGAGTAGGGAAAAAACAATTGGCCACACTTGGAAGTTGTCTAAGAATGTGGTTAGTAAGGGTGTGCAGACTGGGTTCTTTACTTGTAGAGTGGTGAATGAGGTGGGATAGATTGCCAGAGGTGGTTGTGAGTGCCCCAACAGTGATTAGATTTAAGGAGATGTATGATGGCTATTGTGTTAATGGATAGTGGGTTTCTTGCAATGAGTCTTTTAACTCCATAGAGTACCCATATAAATAATAATAAACGGGGAAAGAGAATATGATCTGATGTCTTAAAAGAAACTCGATATTATTTTTATTTGGGACCTGTGGAGTCATTATACTCATCGTAAGAGACCTGTCTTAAATGACAGCCCATCATACCATTTCATAAATTCATTCACTGCTTGTGCTCTCTCTCTCATTATCTGTTAAATCTGGAATGAAAGGTTCAATTTGTTATTGAGCATTTCATTCAGGATTTTACTAGGATCGAAAAACTCTATAAAAAGGAAATGCTTGTACATAGGTGTAAGTGAAAACTTTAATGTATTAATATTTTATTAACGGAATTTTGTAAGTGATAAATTGTAAACTGTGTTAGAAATAATATACCAGAGTCAAAGGTCTTAGTGAAAGTTACTTTAGAAGGAGAAAATTTAAGCCAAGTCCACTTTAGCCTAATCGGCTTTTCACCATAACCCCGGGGCATTGCAATGCGAAGTCCGAGACGTGTACGGCACCCACATGATGGGGTGCATTTCGAGGAGAAGCGTAGGGGAGTGTGCAGAAGGAAGAGTTAGGTGTCGTGAGCAACCAGTGACGTAGTTGGGAGAGCGAACTAGGGGATATATAAGGATTTGCCAGCGAATATAGCTCTCTATTAGCTCTCGACTAAGAGAGCAAATATAGCTCTCTTAGTCCTCTGTTCTTTGTGGTG
Source organism: Typopeltis vanoorti (assembly GCF_054136105.1). Lineage (NCBI taxonomy): Eukaryota > Metazoa > Arthropoda > Arachnida > Uropygi > Thelyphonidae > Typopeltis > Typopeltis vanoorti. The sequence continues at coordinate 14,654,176 of NC_143549.1, read as the reverse complement.
TCTCTCTCCCTCAAAAGTGGGTTCCGATGGAAGCAGTTCGTGGCAACGACTAGAAGGAAGGTCAACGATGGCTACAAAGTTAGGTAGCGATCCGCTTCAAGCGTAGTAATGGCACAGCCATGCAGCCAGCGGAGACCGCATCCTTATGCAAGTCGTACATGCCTATCTGTCGAAGCGGTAAGTTATAGGAATAGCAGTGATTCGTGATCGTAATCACAGGTGGTAAGAAGTCGGAGGAAATTATAGATAGCAGACCTAGGAACCTAACCGAAAGGAATCAGCAAAGATTGATGTTATGCCCACGTGGTCGGTAAAGTAGAAACTTTTATTGTCTTTTGTACTGAGCAGGACTAGTGCGAGTGAAAGTGCTAACCATGTATGTGATAGGACCTTTTTATGACTGTCTGGACTAGAGTGTTTTAATTTGTAGCTAGATGTTGTATTTCCAGACGTTCATTGTTACTAAGATATGCCCATAATAGAATTTTGGTATATTGTAGTCTAATCTGGGAAGTTGAAGGATTGTTCATTTATATAACTGTGATAAGTTAACGAGAATTAGATTAATTGATCTGTTGGAAATATATTAAGTGACTACTTAGTTATAATTAGATAGATTGTCTGAGAAATTTTGAGATATCCTTTTATGAACAGGTTATCAGGTTATTATATGTCTGAAGCAAAATTTTGATCTCTGTGTACAATACCTTAGTGTAAAATGTTTTTGTTTTCTATACCTAAGAAACTTGCCTGATTTCTCACACCAATGTACCGCTTGCTAAAATTAGAACCTGTGTATATTCAAGTGCGGAGGGGAAGAAAATTTGGTTACGACTGCTGATTAAGGAATAAACTAATAGGGTATAAATAAATAATAAGGTCGCATGATTATCTGCATTGTTAACTCTCTGATAGGAATATCCTTCTTGTATAGGAATCAAGATAACGCAGCTGTATTAACAAATACATTTTTTTTTGATTCTGAAAAGGGAAACAAAGAGATTGCTCTCGCCCAGAGCATTCTCTTGGTCTGCAAGAATAGTACACGTGATCCATTAGAAAGAACGGTGTCTGATAGAAATCGGCTCTAATTAAGACTAAGCATTGTATATTAGCGGCTGAAATAGGAACAGCAGAACAATTGGTAGAAAGACTAAAGAACCATAGATAAGATTTAATAAAGCAAAATATAACGAAATAACAACAATATAACAAATGGCGAAGATATAACATTATCCTATCAGGACATGCATTCCAAGACTCACCTCCATGCAAAACAGCAACTTCTCACCCTCTTACTACTTCCATTCATAACTTCCGAGAATGGCCCCTTATCCTTGCTCCATCCATTTGATCTACCATAAAAAAGAACTCCCGAGTTTCAACAGTGTAATTACCTCTCAACAGTTTAAATGTTTCACTCATGTCACCTCTCTTTTTGTTGAATAAACTCTGCATTCCACATGTCTTCAGTCTATCCTCATAGCTAACATTGCACAGTCCTGATATCATTTTTGTTATCTGTCTTTGCACTGTCTCCAAGGTTAATTTATCCTCTTAAGATCCTGACAACCAAATCTGAGAGAACAATAATCCGTGGATGGTCAGATCAGGGCTTTATACAATGGAACTAAACCTCTTCTATCTCTGCTGGTTGGCACTGGTTCTCATTATTGCAGTAATTTTCTAGGTTACCTTTACCACCTTTATGATATGTCTCCTAAACTTTGTCCATCAATCTTCACCCAAGGTTTTTTTGTCTCCTTCACTTCCTCTAGTACAGTTCCTTCAAAAGAATGTACAACTTCCCTTCTGTGGATCCCAAACTTCAAGACCTTACATTTAGCTGCATTAAACTGATCCCATTCATTGTCCATCTGTGCAACTTCTTCAAATCCTCTGAATTGCTTACACATCAACACTATTATTATTGACTCTTCCCAGCTTCATATCTTCAAACAACTGAATATCTCCCTGCAGTCCATTCACAATATGATTAATCTTCATGTTGATATGAAGGTTAATCAATATGGGGTCCCAATACTGAGCCCTGAGGGATTGAACTTGTAACCTTCTGTCTCCTTGATATTGCTCTCTCTCAGAATTCTATTCTTCCCTTATACAATGGGAAGCATGAATAGTGGAAAGGTGCCAGATGAAAATGGAGCAAAAATTGTAGCTCTAGCATCCTTGATTGCCCATACACAATTTTCATGGATAACTGTTGTCTCCCTTGTTTTCAATAACCATGTAATCTGATGTGCTGTTTTCATCATCTTTACAGTATACTCTAAACTCCCCCCCCCCCCAACAAATTCTTGGCCTTATCAATTTCAGTGTAGTATAGAACTTGTATTCTCCTTTCCAAATTGCATATTACATTCCAAATTATCTTAAACCTGGCCATGTTAAACTGGCAATAATTATCCTTTTGCCTACTGGAGAATCTTTTCATCATTATCTATTGCTCTTCTTAACTTTGCATCAGAAAACAACTGAATATTTACCTGTAAATTATTTCTTGTCATTGATATACAAAGTAAGCAGCAGCAGTTTGACTAAGTATTGAGCTCTGTTGTACACCATTATTCACCCCCTTCTGAATTCATTCTCTCTATATACCACTCTTTGATATGTCTATTACCAACCTTCTTATTGAAATTGGCAGCTTAATTTATTCCCATTTGCTCCAATTTATGAATATAAAAAACAAAACAAAACACAACAAAGAATGTATAATAGATACATAATCAAAAAGCCACTACAAATGAACACCGGAAAACTGTTATAATAATTTATGACCAAAAGATCACGCATAGAGGAAGACTGAAGGGAGGAAGTTATTTAACGAATACATCTTAATTGGATAGCATTTGGAAAAACATATGAAGGTGGGGGGGGGATATCCAAGTTGTTATTATTATATGGGTATCTCCATGGAGTCAGAAGATTCATCTTGGGAGACCAAAATTATCCACAAAATATCTATCATACCTCTTCTTGAACTCATTTACAGGCAAAGCACTCACAACTGAGTCAGGCAACACATTTCATTCATTCATCACTCTCCAAGCAAAAAGTCTAGTCCTCACACCCTTGTTAACCAGACTCTTACTTAATTTCCAGGGATGACCTGTTGTTTTTCCACCACTATCCCACTGCTGAAATATTTCCCCAGCATCAATCCTATAAAAACCTTTTAGTAACTTAAATGTTTCTATCATATCCTGTCTTCTCTGCCTATCAGCTAACCTCTGTAATCCACAAACTCTCAATCTGTCAATATAGGGAGCATTCCTTACACGACTTACCAACTTGGTCACTCTCCTCTGAATCTTTTCTGCCACCACTTCATCTCCAAGGAATCCAGGCGACCTGACCTGAGCACATTAATCCAGATGTAGTGTATCAATGCCTTATAAAGAGAAATAATAACTTCTTTTAATCTGCATGTTAGTTTGTTCTTCAATAACCAAGTAATCCTATGAACTATTTTGGACACATTAACAATGCCCTCTAAATTTCAACTCCCTACCCTCATCAATCTTTTGGAGTTCCATTCCATCAGTGTGGTACACAGCTGGTAATCTTTTAATCCCAAAATGCATACTTTTTATACTTTTCCACTTTGAACTGACATCCATTACCTTTTGCAGATTTTTTTTTTTGCTAGCTTATTTAAACCATCCTGCAAGCGCTCTACATCAGCTTGGTTAATTATTGTGTTACCCAACTTTGCATCATCAGCAGACAACTGAATATCTCTTCAAGTCATTTCCTATATCATTTATGTACAAATTAAACAATAATGGTCTAAGCACAGAGCCTCGAGGCACACCACTGGTCATCTGCTTCATCCTGGACTCTGCTCCTCCATATACTACTTTTTGGTATCTGTCCGTGAGCCTTTCTCTTATCCATATCACCAGTTTAATATTCATCCCCATTTGTTCTGATTTGTGTAATAGTATTCCATGGAATATCCTGTCAAAAGCTTTAGCAAAATCCAGAAGTATCACCGTGTAGCCATTCCCCCCTGTCCAGCTCAGCTGTCACTATTATAAAAAGTTAATAAATTACTAAGGCAGGACTGACATTTAACAAAACAATGTTGGTCTCCTCAGAGTATCATATTCTTATCCACCCATTCTTGAATTCTGTCTTTAACCAACTTTTTCAATATTTTTACCATCGCTCCTGAGAGGTGATTGGTCTGTAATTAGCTAATACAGTCTTAGAGCCTCATTTTTGCAAAGGAACTATTTTACCCTCCTTCCACTCCATAGGGACCATAAAAGAGCTCAAACTCAAGTTAAATAGCCAACATTCAGGTAATACCTGAGCTGATATTAAGTGCAAATACAGCAGTATTTGCACTTAAATTCTGCAATATCCTAAGTATCTCTGATTCATTAACTGCATTTGTCATATCAGTTATTGCTACAGAAGACACAGAAATATCCTCACTTGGGTGATAGACTTTTGAAAAGTGGTTACTCAGTAACTCTACTATTACATCTGATTCAGTCACCTCCATATTATCAGTGCCAACTTAAGTTATCCTTCCATAGTCATCCTTCTTTTTACTTGCCACGTAGCAGAAGAATTCTTTGGAATTTCCTTTGACCCTCCAACCTGATTTAACCTTCCTTACTATGCCCATAACCTTTCTAGCCTGAGCTTACTGCTCACGAGTGTACTGATCACCTTTCTCCTTGTAAATTCTCTATAGCATTTTTTGCTGGTCAAGCCTAATACGACTACTCATCCATCTAACGTCTACCTTATTTATCTTCCTGATGGTCTACCTTATTTATCTTCTAAGACTAAGTATACATGGTATACTTAGTCTTGGCCATGTATACATACATGGCCAAGACATTATTGAAGTATTGAAGCAAAACATTTTTTGAACTAAAAAATTGACAATGGACAAGTCATCTTGCAAGAATTAACACTTATATATAGACAAAGGTGATATCCGAATGGTACCCATAGAAATGGAAAGAGCAATAGAAAGACCAAAAAGACAAAAGAGATGGCTGACATAGAAAAGTTGAACACGTTTGTTGCCAACTATGAGTATACTCGTAGTTGGTATATGAGCCTCACAAACTAGCTATGAATATACTCGTATGACGCTTGCCGCCAGCAACGAGATTACCCGTGCTGACCTTGAAGAAGTGAAAATGCTTGGCTTGTGGAGCTAGCAGCAAAAGTGTGTATACTCGTAGATGATATATAAGCCACACAAGCCAACTAAGAATATACTCTTATGTCGATTACCGCCGCCAACGAGATTGTCCGTACTGATCTTGAAGAAGTGAAATTGCTTGGCGTACAGGAACAAACTATGCCCGAGTAGAATGCAGCGAACGTGTTAAGTAGGAGAGAAATGAAGGACCTTGGTAGGACATCCAGCAGTGAAAAGAAAATGGCTGATAAAATTTGAACAATAACTGTGTATATTTTATACCAAGTCCCTTGCAGCTGTAAGCTGTCCTACCTTGGCCAAACAGGCAGGACAGCTAATATCAGAATTTCAGAACACAAGGACTACATCTGGTTTCGCCAATACAGCCACTCTGGTCTTGCAGACCATTCGCTGGATACCCACCATAGAATACGGCGGAAGAAAGCCACGATAATACACCGTAGTAAATTCAAATACGAAAGGCTATTCATGGAATCAGCCTCAGCCCTAAGAAACAATCCAAACCTAAACAAATTTGGGTGCATGAGACTGCCCCAAATTTGGGAAACCTACATCAGAAGAACCTTCAGCCCAATCAGCCAAGAATACCAACATTGCCTGCTACGGGGCACAATCAGGACTTTTAGGAGAAAGAATAGCTTCCTGCTTCGTTTCTCATTTACTGTGTGTTGTGCTTGCATGCACGTATCTTGTATTTAAGTTCCTGTGATAATGGCAACGTGACATTTCCGAAATATTCGAAGTGTATTAAAATTTATTTTAATGTATATTCTATTGTATGTTGTAATTTCCTTAAGCTATTAAATGTTTATGGTAATTTAAAAGTTGTATAGACCTATCTGAACTCCACAGGATTAGTATACAATATTTGGTAATTCTAACATTTTATTGCTTCAGTAAGAATGTGCTAGCAAAGCTGTGATATGCTGGTTATGGAGTATTGTGTTCCCCCCCCCCCCCACTCAGCCAGTTTCTGTATAAAACACTTGGTTTTATGAAACGGTATTCTTAAGTCATTACAAGTTAGTAACTAACTGCTTTGAAACATTCTCCAAATTCAAGTATGATTTGTATCGGTTTGTTAGATGTCTGGAAAAGATATTTTAAGATAGAATTAATGCTTGTAAAACTACTTTATTCAACAGTAATTTCACCAAATTACTGTTGCATGTTACAACTTTAAACCATTTTCTCATTATTACCTAATTATTGTAATTTGCATAGTTTAATAAATTGTTTGATCTGGTGATGCTAGGTATAAACCAGTGAAATATTAACATCTAAATAATTTAATATTTATTTTCTCTTGTGTTGTATATAGCCAAATCACTAAACTAGCAGTATACAAGAACAGATAAAAAGAATTTAGTATCATATTTGTTTAAATATCATATTAAAAGTGAAAAATATTAGGAAGTACATTTGACATTGTTAGCATTCAAGAATGTACAAACAGAACTAATTTGTCTTTGTCTGGTCACTTAAACAGAATGTGAGAGATAATTTATCAGAACAGGTGCTTGATGCTGAGATGGTAGGAAATACTCTACCTCTGGATCTATCTTAGTGTATATTGTAGCCCTCACATATAATTTATAGAGAGTTAATGTAATATAGTCATGTAGTATCCCGTACATACTTCAATGTTTATTGTAAGATGTGACAGTTTCATATTGTAACCATTAGAATGTGCATTAGGTCAGGGAGTCCGCAGCCCAAACATGCATTTTTGGCAGCCCATAAAAGGTTGACCATACTTACATGGCATGTGACCCGCATGTTCAGTTATTTAAATAATACATTTTATAATATGAATAATAAATTAAAAATAATTTTATACCTATACTTCGTGATATCTCCGTGCAACTTGGCGCGAGTCAACCGTGTGAGTCATCATGAGTGTGGTTAACAAAGGCGACTTCATCCGATGATAACCGAGATTTTGGCCTAATTTTGCAGTCGTGTTTCCTGGTCTGTCTTTTAATATAATTCAATAACATCAACTAATATTTTCAGAGGATATATATTTGTTAAAAATAATTTCAAAAATGGGTTCAAGAAAACGTAAAATTGCAGATGAAGGAAGAAGGTTTAATGATGAATGGAACTTCACATACTCATTTATTGAAAAAGGGGGTGTAAGCCCCTTTGTCTTATTTGTCATAAAAGTATTGCTGTTATGAAAGAATATAATATTAGACGTCATTACGAGAATGTCTTACTTTATCTCATATTTTAAATATTCCTGTGTTTTTTAAGATTGATATAATAAAAATTGATGACTTAAGTATTTTTTCACTCACTATTTGCTCTCAATTAAATGCTTGCAGCCCTATTATTAAAAATAAAAGTTGAATGTGGCCTGTGAGTCTGAAAAGGTTGCCGACCCCTGCATTTGGTAATCAAGATTTTTCTTCTCACTGACACTTGATATACTCTATAAATCTGATTGCAACATTGCACTGCCAAATCTGATTTGGTGATGTGTGTGTAGTGTTGTATGTAGGTAGCTTATCTTTGTTTTGTGTAATGCATTATATTATGGCTAATGGTCAAAGTAATGAATACAGAAATGTCTTTTTCAAGTGTAATACTTAGTTTAGAATGTATGCTATTCAGATGGAAAATAAATTCAACAGGCTTTTATGTTGTATTTTGGTATACCATGTTTTAATGTTTATTTCAATATTATATAATTGTCTCATGCCTTTGATCATGACTGCGAATTCCTAATTTTAGTATAATGAGGAATAGTGCAAAATGTCTGAGCTTGATTGATATTTTTTATACCTGTTTCATGCAGCCACAAACACCACAGCTATCTCCCCAAGAAGAACAGGAAAAACTACTGGATGAAGCACTTGGTGTTGTGAAAGCCCAAGCTTTTCAGATGAAAAGATGCCTAGATAAAGGGAAACTTATGGAAGCACTGAAACATGCATCTAACATGTTAGGTGAATTACGCACTTCTCTTTTAAGTCCCAAGAGTTACTATGAACTCTGTATCCTTTTTTTCTGGTTTGAAAATATAAAGTAATTATTCATATGGTATGAGGAGAGGACAGAGCATTTGTAATTTTTATTGTATATCCTTGAATATTAGACCAGAAAACAGGTTATTAAGCCTTTTGTTTTTATATTTCCTAATCATAATGTTTGGTGTGAGATATTGATTAATAGAACAAAATACATAATTGAATGTTTTTGCAGGCCAGTCATCTGAAGAGAACTGAACTGCACAAACAAACATGATGAATACAAGCAGGAATATTATGGGTGGCTTCAGGTATTGGAATATAGACCAGAGGTGGGAGGGAGAAGAGCATGCACAAGATGAAAAGAGAATTTAGTTAGGGATAACTATTATAAGCAGCACATGATCAAGAGCAGCTAGTAAGAGCATCTGATTAATCTAAATGAGATGTTTTACATCCAGTTGGAGAGAATAATTATACAGTTTCTACTTAGAAGGTTGCAGATCAGGAGAGAGCTTTGAAGAATGGGAGGAAAAGAGGATATTTGGAATTATGAGACAGGTTTATAACAGAATGAGAAGTCAGTTTGAAGCAGTGCAGGTAAAGTTGTTAAATGATGTCTGAAAGAAGCTGTATCCTACATCTCTAGAATTAAAGAATAAGATAAATAAATGGATGAATTAAACTGAAGCCAGAGTTCCATGAAAAGAAAATATGAATAATTCAGGGAGAGAGGTGATCAAGCCTTGGGGCAGCATAAAAGTACACTAGGATAGTGGCGACCATGAGAAAGGTGAAATCAAAATGTGAAAGCAATTTACCTTATAGGCAAAAGACATTTAGTGAATTTTTGCTGTGTGGCAAGTAAATGGAAAAAATAACTAGCAAATGCTGAAAGTAAGAAAGTGTGCCAGATGCTTTGGAAATAGTATGCAAGAAATTAATTAGCATTATATGACCTGGTTATTCAGTCTGTCTGAACATACTCATATTTCATAATGAGTGGGAGAGCAAAATAATTCCATTACACAAACATAAGATCTAGGACAAAAACAACTAGTTATAGCCCATTCTATATCTCCGATCATTATGTCATTGGAGAGGCTAATTAGGATTTTTATTCAAAGGTGAGTAGATACACCTTGAGGACATCCTGATATTTGTAGACAATTTCCTCGTTTTGTTAATTGTAAAGTTTTATACTAGTGACTGTAAATTTGGGGAATGAATATGCAACAGTACTTGTGATTCTGCCAAGGCATTTGACAGGATTCTGCAATAGAGTGTTATCCAAACTCAAACAAATAGGTATGCAAAATAGGTAACATGAATAAGATTTGCCAATGGCTGACTGACAGGTATCACAGTAATGTATGAAGGTGCTTAGTCTAAGAAGTACAGTAACAAGTGGGATACAACATCTATACTATGGATGTTTTTAACTTGGATATTAATGAATATTAAATATGAATATAAATGAATATTTATATTTAAAGTGATATCACTTTAAAATGATATTAAGAGTTGAGAAAACTTTATTTTCCCAAAATATTTCTTTATATAGATTTTAGGCTAAATGTTTTTCAATTGGTTTTGAAGTTACTGTCGTATCACTGGCTCTGTCCATCTGATAACGTTTTAAAGCAGATCAAAATTCAGATATGCACTAATGTATGTGTAGGCTTAAGGATGTTACTTATTGAGTTTTTATGATACTGAATGTTTTCAGCAGTAGTTTATAATTTATTATAATAGCAGAGATTTTTTTCCCTCTCTCTAAAAGTGATTTAACACAGTATTAGAAGTGAAAATGTAAAAAAAATAGTATCATTTACAAAAAAAATAAGTAAAATAATTAATAAAATAATAATTATTTTGCATCACTTATAAAATGCAAGAATACTTTTTCCTCTCAGACTGATAAACACACTAATATATAAAAACATTTGCTTCAACAAGTAGTTATAAAGAATGAAAATTAACCATAATATTAATGAAAGCTTATAAATTAACTGGATCCAGGTTTAAAACACTTGTCTGTGATGTATTAGATCACTGGTGGAGTCCATCCAAACTGATATTGGTGAGATTTTTGCCTGATTGGTGAACTAGCACTTTTCAACTGTGGTCCTTATGAGTTTACAATATTGAGAGTTGACTGTATTTGTCATTTATTTTCATATGCAGACATTGCTTAATTTAGGATAATATACTTAAAACTTCACACTTTTATTTGCTACACCTTCAGAGCTTTCTGGTATGGTCTTTTCCTATAAATATTCCTTTCATTGTGAAAAATCCCTTTATCTGGTAAGGTTCTCTCACTTATAACCAGTTTCCATGTTTATTGAGCTCTGCAATTTAGACTCCCTCAGCAACATTTCCCAGCACTCAAATTACCTTACTTACTCACTTGTGCATATTTCGTAAGATATTACTAAAGAACTAGATCTATTATTATATAGGCCCCTCTGGGGAGAGTCTGAGGAGGGCCACTTTATCACCTAATGCATGCATATCTTTCCTTGAATACATTCAGTGAAGAAATACACTTGCAATATCTAACATCAGTGCATTTTACACACTCACTACAAGCCAAGAACAAACTTAGATCTAACATGCTCCCTTACCCTTAACGAGCCTCTAGGGATGACCCTGATTTCATTCCTTCCTTGCCAGCGAAGCATCCTGTTCAAAGAAAAGAATTTATGGAATTATTCAGAAGGATTCTGTAAGAATGAGGATAGGTTGAAGATTTGTGGGTTACAGAAATTGGTTGACAGGTGGAAATGCAGTGATATGATTGAGGCATACAAATTACCGAAGAGATTTTACAAGATTTATACAGAGGAAATTTTTCAGAACAGGTCTGGTGGTGGGAGAACTAGGGGCCATCCTTGGAAATTGAGCAAGAGTGTAGTTAGCAGAGGTTTCAGGACTAGATCTTTTGCTTGGAGAGAGTGGTGAATGAATGGAATAAGTTGTCAGTCTGTTGTGGTGCCATGACTGTGAATGAGTTGAAAGCAAAATATGATAGATACTGCAAACATTGGATATGCTTGGCACGATGTTTAGGGCCTCCCTCGATGAGGACTCCATGGAGTTGCCTATATAATAATGATAATATAATGCTTTGTGAGTGCAGGTAGTGTGCAAATAACTTCAAAGCACATTTCAATAGACATGTTGCTTGTTGAGTGGACTCCTCCCTCCCCCATGATGAGTCTGTTGACTCATTATTATTACCAAATACAGTAAGATCCTGTTTAACATTATCCGATTAACACTGATTTGATGTAATGCAGTTTTTTTACGAACCCTATAAAAGAACTAAATATTCCATTATTTGATATAACGCGGTTCTACTCGAAGCCTAAAAAAGTGCTAAATTTACACTGATTCAATTTATCACTGTAAATAATATTTGAGAGGCTAATGAAAAAAAAGCTTAGAAATGAAGTAAAGAGTACTATAAAAGAAATCCGATGAAGGTGATATGAAAATGAAGACGATTACTCTAGACATGTAGATTAACTTTACTTTGAAAGATTGTTAAATAAAACAAGCAATGATGGCATGGTGATTTAAAAAAAAAAAAAAATCAATGTTAGGAGTACATATCACTACTTGAGATAAAAAAAATTCCTCAAACTTGAAATGTAAAAAGACAGTTGAAGTAGATGACATTTAGCCAGAAAATTTCAAATATTATTATTATTATTATCTGAGACCTCCAGGGAGTTGAGGACTCATCGAGAGAGGCTGTAAATTACCCAACCCAGCTGTCATACCTACTCTTGAATTCATTCACACTAGATGCACTCACTACCTGTGAGGGCAAATTATTCCACTCACTCATTGCTCTCTGGGAGAAAAAACCTAGTTCTTACCCCTTTCTTGACTGCAAATAAATTTAACTTCCATGGATGCCTCCATGTTCTCTCCCCACCTTCCATATAACGGAAAATTTCATCAGTTGAAATGCTAAATTGGTTGACAGGTGGAAATATGGAGGTATAAATGCTTTACAGTAGCTACATAGCATAATTTAGAAGGTTTGGTTAGAGGTTCAAATTCCACATGATTGAAGTAGCTCTGATAGCTCCCATTTACCAAAAGGAAAATAAAACAATATAAGAATTACAAGAGGAATTTTTATACCTTGTGTTCCAGATTTATGCAAGCATACTTGAGAAAAGGATAAAAAAAATTGTAGAAGTTAACTTGGAGAAGGACAATCTCAGTTTAGGCCAAATAGAGGTTGTCAGAATCATTTTAGGATAAAATAGTTGAGTAATCATAGCAATGTAACAGTGATCTGTATTTAAGTTTTGTAGATCTGGAAAAGGTGCCAGGAGACATGACACATGACAAGGTGCCAAGAGAAAAGATGTTCAAACACCAGATATCTAGTGTCAATGGATCGTTATATCAACTAATACATAATATATATTGGAATTTAAGTCAGCAGTTAGAATTGAAGGAGATACTAGAAGATAGTCTGATGTTAAATCAGGTGTGAGACAATGGTGCATATTATCTCCACTGTTATTCATCATCTATATCAGGGCTATCCATCCTTAGGAAATCCAAGGGCTGCATTAAAAAAAAAATGTATCTGAGGGCCGCATCACAATGCATATCTAGTAATTTGGTGAACAGCAGCAACACAACCTCGAAAGCTGAACAAACGAACAACACTAATTGCACACTAATCATGTGCTTACGTTCCCTGTGAGTGCACAGAGCATGCCCGTTGGAACAAAACAGTGTAAGAACGCTTCTTTGACACATCTAATATTTGAAAAACACGTGGTATATATAGTGATGTAAAAAACACCAAATATAATTATCAACATCGATATTATCAATTAGTGATAGAATTAAAATATCTAAGATTCATTCGATTCAAATTGTTGTTTTATTTTTTCGTTCGTGAAAATCAAAACGCACATGTGGGCCGCACCTCAGACCGTATGCAGCCCGAGGTGTGGCCCGGTAGTGCTTTAGACAGCCCTGATCTATATGATCACATTGTGAAGAAAAGTGACATTAAACCTAATAGCAAAATAGGAGATGTTAGTCTAAAGTCTTTACTTTATGCAGATGATGTTATTCTACTAAATAAATCCAGTACAAGTCTGCAGGATTCCATAACTAAATTGAATGACTTCTGGAACCGATTTATGAAAATTAGCAATAAAAAGGCATTTAAAATAGAAACAGTGAAAATATTAACTGCATTTTGAATGGATAACATATACAACAAGTTAAACATTTTGGCTATTTAGGAACAGTTTTTAGTGAAGATGGCAAATTAAGCATGGCAACAAACAAAATTAACAAAACTGTTTTAACAGGAAGTCAACTGAATAGATTTAAATGGAATAACAGAAATTAGTCAAAACACTTAGTTAAGTATATATAAGACTGTGTTCAAACCAATTTTACTTGTGGATCTGAGATCTGGGATAGAAATAAATAGAAATAAAGATAAAAGACTGAAAACCACATGTGAGAGTTCTAAAAAAAAGATTGGGAGTGAACAGATGTCATCGGTGGCATAATCGTATCATCATCATCAATTTCCTGATATGTACCTAAATACCATTTGATGTACAGCAATACACGATTAACTTTACATTATTATTAATCTCCTATGAACGCTTTTCTTCAAAATAGTCTCATCACACTCTGATATTGTCATATCTAACATTTATTATTTCTGAGGCACTTCTGAATCAATTCACCTCTGAATTGATTCAGAAGTCTTCCTCTGAGTTTTTTTTCCCTGCCATCTTAACATCAAATCCTTTTTCCTCTCTGATTCTGTTTAAGTAACCATACCATTAAGATTAGCTCTGCTCATACATTTTTGAATGTTAATAATGTCAAGTTCCTTTCTAATATCATTTTTAATAATTTTGCCATTGCTCTATTCACCCCTCCCCCTCCCCAATTTTTCTCAGAACTCTCATATCTGTGGTCTCTAGTCTTTGATCAAGTGATTTATTTCTAACCCAATTCTCAGCTCAATAACTTAAAACTAGTTTTGAGCATGGCCTTGTATGGAGTTTTAGCTAATTTCTCTCTTATTCAGCTATTGTTATTCTGTTGTCTAATTCCAAATTAAATTTATCATCTTCACTAAAAACTGTTTCTAAATAGCTAGAATATTTCATCCTACAGGTTCTTCATTGAGAATGCAGCAATAGTTTTCATGTTCTTGTCTATTTTTATAGTTTTGGTCTTTTTATTGCTGTTTTTCATGATAAATTTGTTACAGCTGTTATGCAATTTAATTAGAATGTGGATACTTGCAGTGTATGCATTTAGGAGTACATCATTTGCATAAAGCAAGGGACTAAGTTTGATATCTATTTAAAAATCAAGTTTAATGAAACTTTTTTATAATGCAATCCATATAATGAATAAAACTGGAGATAATGTGCATCCTTGTTTTATCCCTGATTTTACATTAAACCATCTTCTCGTATTTCCTTCAATTGTAACTGATTTTTAAGTCAGTTACAACTTTAAGCATAGTACCACTTACCCCATATATTTACAATGTTTTGAAAAGGTTTTCTCCAGGTACTTTGTTGTATTCCTTTTCCAGATCCACAAAACTTAAGTACAGATCCTTGTCCAGCTCTCACGATTTCTGAACTATTTCTCATAAAGTGAAAATCTGACCTTGGGAACCTCTGTTTTTTCGAATCCAGCTTGTTGTTCTTCCAGTTTCTCTTCCACAATTTGCTCAGCCTCTTTTCAAGTATGCTTGCATAAATCTTACCTGTGACACTTAGTAGAGAAATTCCTCTAATTCTTGCATTCAGTCAGTTTTTCCCTTTTATTCCTTCCTTTTTTCTGTTTTTTCTAATTGAGTACTATGAAAGTCCTATTTCAATCACTTGGAATTTGATCTTCTGATCAAGTCCTCCTGAATTATGCAGTGTAGCCACTATACCTCCATGTTTGAACATTTTTGGTTGAATATCTACTCCAGTTGCCTGTACTTATTTCAAGTTTTTGATGGCTTTTCATCATCGTCTTCCTTATACCCTCTTTTACCTTGCGGTGTCGAGGGTCCATTGATCATCAGACCTCACTCCATTTTACAGGATAAGGTGGTCAGCCTTATGCCCCAGTGTATCCTATGGCCTGTAGTGTTGAGTTCTCAAGGCCAGTTTGCCTGCTTTGCGGGATGAAAAAACCCTGCTGTCTACGCCCAAGACTGGCTAACTTGGTTATGGCTGAGGAAGATCCTTCAGCTCCTCACGTCTAGAATAAATATATATTCGAACTAAATTACAGAAGAGTAAAATAAAATACTTCAGGTTTACAATTCTTGAAACATGTGAATTTATAAAAATTAAATGCTCAATTGTATGAAGATTTTCGTGAGCTATATTATATCTTTATACCAACATAGCATAGCACATATTTGAGTGATTATGGCAAGTAGTATCTCCCCCCCCCCCTCAATACTCACACAGGAACTGAGAGATGGAAGAGAAAGTAATAAGAACAAATTTCCCATGGATTCAAAACTGTGACTAACATTAAAAAGTGGTGTACATAATCGATGAATAGTCCGTTTTTCTTCTACGTTTTTGAGTGCTGAATTGTTTCTCTGAATAAGAGTGTACTTCAGTGGTTGTTTTTTGGAAGTTAGTTGCTGTCGCGATATAATATATTTTGGTTACCGTCAGAATCAAATGCATAATGGTGGAAGACAAAACGAAGCTAAGTTTTCATTACTGTATTTAGTTATATTAGATTTTATTTAGTGTACTTAAATGTTTTGTTTTGCTTGTAATTATTTGTACTTTTTTTCTTATTTATTTAACGGAATTTATTAATTGAATAATTAACGATTACGCTACTAGGCAGTAAGGAATGATGGCGGATTCAGCTGCAGTCGGCAAGTCCTCTGCCATTTAAGAACTCTATTATAAGCAATATCATAAGGAACTTTGTGGCATGCAGTACTTGCAGCATGTATGTGTCTCAAGAATTGGATATGTGGCTTGTGAAAGAGAGCGTATGTGTGCAAAATGCAGGCAGTGGGAGGAAATAAGTGCATTCGAAATATCAATATCCGACCTTGTTGCTCCAGGAACGGGAAATGAACGTAGGAAGACAAGTAGTGTGATAGGAGAGAATGAAAAAAAAAAAATATATATATATATATATATATTTTTTTTTTTTGAGAAAATATATATATATATATATTGAAAATAATATATATAGTGTGGAAAATAATGAGAAAAATGTGAAAAAAATAGTTGATAGTGTGGAAGGCGTGAGTGACTGTGAAAGTTTAGGAGATGGTTTTGTTTGGGAGAGTGAATTTAGATTAATACTGACTGACCTGCAGAGGGAGATAGATGAGCTGAAAGAGGAGGTGGAATGTTTTGTGAATGAGAGCATAAGTATGAAAGATAAGATTAGGAGAATGGAAGAGATAAATGCAAGCCGAATCAGAGTAGGGGAGAGAGAGAATTTTGGGAGCGTTAGAAGAGGAGAGAAAGGAAACAGTAGAAGAGTGGAAATGAGTGAGAGGTATGGGGTGCTAGAAGAGGAGACATTGGAAACAGTAGGAGAGATGGAATGAGAGAGAGGTATAGAAATGCAAGAAGACGAGAGGATGGAAACAGTAGGAGAGATGGAATGAGAGAGAGATATGGAGGTGCTAGAAGAGGAGAGAATGGAAACAGTAGGAGAGGGAATGAGAGAGACCTATGGGAATGAAAGAAAAGGAGAGAATGGAAACAATAGGAGAGAGGGAATGGTAAGAGGTATAATGTATGGAGACTCAATGATCCATGGTGTTCAAGATAGGCTGCGTGAGGAGTGTTTGCCAGGAGGAACAATAGAAAGGGTTGCTATGGCAATTAAGAGAGGTGAAAGGGTGGATGAGATCATTGTGATGGTATGAACAAATGGCTTAAGTGGTAATGTAAATCGGGCAGCGAGAGGTATGAGATTTTTGCTTGAGGCTGTATGACGAAAGAATATAGAGAGAGAAAAAATAGGGTGCGTGTTGCCTAGGTATGATAATGATTAGCTGAGCAGAAGAGTAGTGATATTGAATGGCATAATAGCGAGAATGTGTGACAAGAGAGGACTGGTATATGTAGATACTTGGAGTGTGTTTGAGGAAAGAGAGGAATTGTATGCAAGAGACTGCATACATTTGAATGAGGAAGGACGTAGGCATCTGGAGAGATTGCTGTTCTGAACGAGTCAGTGTGTCCCAGGGAGGATGATAGCAGGGGTGGCCTCTTGTGGGAATGGATACTTGGAAGAAGGGAGACATCAGGTAACACTGAGCCCAGTGGAGTCTAGAAGGGATAATGCTGGATATAGAAACAATGGCATTTATATGCTTTATACTAATGCCAGGAGTATCCGGAATAAGGGAGAGGAATTTCTATCTCTAATATTGATATGTACTCCTCTTTGCATTTCTCTTAAAAATTTTCTCCAGTTCTGTCACTACTTGTTTCATTTAAGTCTTTCAAAGTAATTGCTCCAAACATCTAGATTATCCTTATTTTCAGTTTTCATATTACCATTATCATTGATTACTTTTGTAGTACTTTCCTCCATTTCTAAGGTTTTTATTTAATAGTCTCCAGAGCATTTCTTTGTGATATTTACCTTCTATATTCTTACTGAAGAGTTCTCGTTTTTGCATACAACTTGGTTCTTTTTTTTTCTTTATTCTTTTAGACCATCTGTTGATTCATTTACTAGGAATTTTCAGTATGATTTATTCTTGCCCAAGACTGCTTTTTTAACATCTTGTGTGAACTATGGTGATATAATTTTTTTGTCCATGCAGACAACTTCACTACATACCTCCTTAGCTAAATCAATCAGGTTTTTCTTCAGAGTTTGCTACCGAGACTCCAAGGTTTGCTTCTCTTTTTCAAACTTTTTTTTTGTTCAGTAATGTTTGTTTAGTGGTCTACAGCTTTCATGAAATAGCTTCTCAACTTTAATTCTTTTTTAAAACTTTCTTACATGCTGTTCTTTTCAGTGTGATATTCATTTTTATCCTACTTAAAACTAAGTAATAGTCTCTTCCAATTTCAAATCCTCTGAACAATCTTGTATCCTGAATCAGCATAAAGTAAACAATGACACTTATTATTATTATTTTTTTTTTTTTGTCTTTTCTCCATGTGAATTGTGCACATTTTTATGCTGGAACATGGTGCTAGTAAGAAGTCCCACAGATACTTACCATTATTATTATTAGCCTTGCCCTTTTTCTCCAATTTTTTCCAAAACATTCCTGTATGCCTATATGATTCATTTCCTACTATGCTGTTTATATCTCCAAGTATCACTTTTCCTTTTTTTTTTTTTTTGTCAGCTGCCTGTTCTGCTGACTCGAAAAATTCCTCCACTTCTTCCTTAGGAGAATCTTCTGTTGGACCATAGGCACAAATGCGCTTCATTGTCCTTTTCCTGATTTTGAAGTGTGCCCACATAACTCTACTGGAAACTGCCTTTCTGTCAAGAAGTTTATCTCCATGTTTGGTGTGAAATCACTACTCCTTCCTTTCCTTGATCATTATTGCCCAAATATAACATTCTATACTTATTTAGTAAGATTTCACCTGTTTTTGTCTTCTTTGTCTCAGTAATGCCGTTCATGTACTTTTCCAGTTCCTGATGATCCCTTTTTTATTGTTTCCTGATCAGTTCTGTTATCTAGGCTCATTTAAGGGTGAAAGCCAAACAACTAGAAGTAGCCCTCCAAACCTTTAAGGAATGTCAAGAACCATCTGGGGCTTCTGACTTAATGTTTCCTCTTCTCCTTCATGTGGTGAACACTGTTAGTAGATATTCTGTGGATACTGCAAGAACGAGGATGACTTTGGCATTTTGGGACTTAGTCATCCCAGTTGTACTCTCTGTTGACTTAAACCATATACATATGAATTGTATCGTAAATGAGGATATTTGGAAAGAACTTGACATTTTTAGCATTCAGGAATGTGTCAGCAGAGTTAATCTCAGCCAGAATCAGAGGGGAAAGATTAGTAAATCAGATTTTTTCTCCTTTTCCAAGAAAAATATCCAGTGGAAGACCATGCTTGGGTGAATTTTGCTAGTAGTCATACAACACCATTCTTGAATGTTACACAGCTTAGAACATAAATGTTTTAAATAAAAGTTGGTGAGAAGCATGAAACAAAAATTATCTCATCTAATGATGTGACCGTCAAAAAAAAAAAAAATAAATAAAATAAACACATTTAAATAGTCAGAATTTACAAATAACACAAAGCTGTTGAAAGAGATTGGTGTGGAGAGAATATTAAAATGAGGAAATGTTGTGAAGGTTATTTTAAATTTTGTTTTCATACTTTGGAGATGAGGACTTTCCATGCCTTTAAGTGTCATTTCTACAGAAGTGCTTGCCAATATAGTAGTTTGAAACCTATCATCTTGTCTCATCATCAAATTCCTGATATGTATCCTCAGGAGGAGTACAGGATATTATGATAGTATTACATGAAAAAGTTACACCATTACTAACTTCTGATCAACAAATTTTCTCCAAATTAATCTATTATCTGTCAAGATTCCAATGTTATCATATCTTATATTTCTGTCTTTTGAGGCACTTTTTACTGTATCAATCCACCTAAATCTTGGTCTTCCTCGGTCTTTTTTTCGTAGTCTGGCAAAGAATACTTGTTTTGGTAATCTTTCCAATTTTGTTTAAGTGACCATACTACCTGGCTCTACTAACACATTCCTGAATGCTAACAATGGCAAGTTCTTTCTCATTTTTAATGTGATATTGCCATTGATGTCATCTGTTCACTCCACTAATCTTTCTCAGAAATCTCATATCAGGTATCTTCAGTCTTCAATTAAGTGTTTTATTTCTAACTCAGATCTCAGATCCATAAGCTAAAATTAGTTTGAACACTTTTGTATACAGCTAATTTAGTGTTTTGACTAATTTCTTTTTTATTCCATATAATTTTATTAGTTGACTTCCTACTATACTAATTTTGTTGTCTATTTCAATATTTAATTGACCATCTTGACTAAAAGTTGTGCCTAAATAGCTGAAATGTTTTACTTGTTTTATAGGTTCACCATTTTGAATACAGTTCATGTTTTCATTATCTTTGTCTTTTTATTGCTGAATTTCATATCAAATTTATTACAACAGTTATTAAATTTAGTCAGGGAATCTTGCAGACTTGTACTGGATTTATTCATAAGTTATAATATCATCTGCATAAAGTAAAGTGCTAAGATCAGCTTTGCTTTTAACTCATCTGGAATTCAAACCTCTTTCCAGGCTTTCTGAATTATGCAATGTAGCCAGTGTAAAACTTCACCTCCATGTTTGAGCATTTCAGTCCAAATTTTATCCATTTCAGCTGCCTTTGCACATTTTAGAGTTTTGATAACTTTCTCTATTTCAAATATGTATTCCTGACTGCATTCCTGTTGGGAGTTTTATACCATCATTCTGACACTGCTTGTTTTATTTTACAGCCTTTCAAAGTATTTACTCCAGACATCTAGAATATCTTCAGTTTTCATGTCACCATTATATCTGATTCCTTTTACAGTACTTTTTCCTCCATTTCTAATCTTTTTCAATAGCCTCTGGAATATTTTGCCAACTTCCTGATATTTATTTTCTATGTTTTTACCAATATCTTCCCATGACTTTTGTTTAGTAGTTTTACACAGTGCTTCACTTACATTTTTCTGTGTATTCTCTAAGAGCACAAACTGACTTACCAAGAAAGCATACTTTTAGTATGCTTTCTTCTTTTCCTTCACTTCCTCTTTAACATCCTGCGTTCACTATCTTCTGATTTTTCTATCCTTGTAAGGATAGGACAACCTCACCACATTCTTCTGCTGATTCACAATGTTTCCTTGAGAGTTTGAAATTGAATCTCCAAAGTTTGGTTCTTGTTTTCAAATTCTTTAATTTTTTCTTTAATGATGTTTGTGTATTTGAGTCTACAGTTCATCTCTGAAAGGGGTTCAGCCTTGATTTATTTTAAAGCTTTCTCATGCACTCTTCTTTTAGATATGAAATTCATTTTTATCCTGCTCAAAACTAATAGTGATCACTTCCAATTTCAAATCCTCTGTATACGTTTGTGTCCTGAACCAGTGGGAAAAACATCACTATCAACTATAACATAGTCAATGAGACTTTTATTTCTTGCATCTTCTCTCCATGGTGTTAGTAATAACTAGTCCATGTCGTGAATAGAAATTCAGCAGGCACTGTTATTATTAGCATTGCTTTTTTCTCTAAATTTTCCCGAAACATTTCTATATGTCTAGTAATCATTCCCTACTTTGCTGTTTAGATCTCCAATAGGGACCAACTTTTCCTTTTTGATTGTGCTAACTGCCTATCTCTAATGCCTCAAATTTCTTCACTTCTTCCTTGGTAGATCCTTCTTTGGGACCACAAGCACAAATAATCCTCATTGTCCAGTTCCCCATTCTGATATTTTGTCAATATCACTAGTTGATATTGCCTACCATTCAAGAAGATTATTCTCATATTTAATGTTGAATACTATAGTTGCTCTCTCTTTTCGGCAGTTGTTTTTTGCCTGAATTTAACATTTTGTATTTGTTGCTTAGAAAGTTCTTGCCTGTGTTTGTCTTCTTTGTCTGGTAATAATTCCCTACTCTGCTGTTTAGACCTCCAATAGGGACCAACTTTTCCTTTTTCATTGTGCTAGCCGCCTTCTCTAATGCCTCGATCTGGTACCTATCCAGTTATTTTGCTAGTTCCATCTTTTTTCCACTGATGCTTCTTATGTTCATAGTACCAATCTTAAACTCTGCTGATGTTGAGTTCTGAAATATTCTGGATTTGTTCCAGTATCTGACTTATCGGTTTTCACCCTGGTTCCCCTGATGAAAACACTGGGGATCTTGTTTAACAGGGTGATGCTGAAATTGTCATGTTGTACCATCATTTCACATCGTGCTTTAAGTCAGCAGGAATACAATTTGGTTGGCTAAATCTCAAATTGTTAGCCCATCCTCATTTGTTCAGTATATAGGTAGATACCTAACAGGCTGCATCACGAGAAGGTTAGGATTGGACATAAGGTCAGAATTCTCAGTCAGTTTTCTGCATTCCTTAAAAGGCTACATGGAGGTCTCCTTCAAGCTATATACTTTGATCCTTAAGCACCCTTTGTCTCATCATTGTGAAACAAAACATGAAAAGTTTGTAGTAAAGCATCTAATTTTTTAAGTGGAAGTTGCAAGAATTCAAAACATCTGATGTTGAATGATACATCACTCTGAAATCAAGGCACTAAAAAAATGCTTTAGTGCCTTGATTTCAAAATACTAGTCAGCTGAAATGGCAGAAGCAGAGAAAGCATATTATTGCAGAAATTTTACTTTTTCATCTGTGCAAGGTGTATTTCTTATATAGAGAAACCTGTGGAGTATTCATAACTATAAATTCACACGTATGCCACAGTAATTAACTTTTTAATAATATATAAATATTTCATCTTAAGTATCATAAGACATCATCAGTACAGTTATAAGCAACAATAGGAATTACATTGGAATCCTTCTATGTATACAGTAGTGTGTTTGATGAATAAATACTGTACAGGGGACAGCATGGCTTTGTGAAGGGTAGATCATGCCTCAGTAACTTGCTCAAGTTTTATAACACAGTGACGGCTGAACTGGATAAAGGTAATGGGTTTGCAGTGATACTGCTAAGGCCTTTGACAGGATACCACATGGAATTCTAATCCGTAAACTGCAACATATGGGAATGGATATAGGGTTGGTGAGATGGATAGGTGGGTGGTTGATGGAGAGATATCAGAGAGTAGTTTATTCAGGAGTAGAATCCAAAAGACGGCCTATGACTAGTGATGTGCTGCAGGGTTCTGTTCTTGGACCACTGCTGTTTAATTTGTTCATTAACGATATAGGGAAGGATCTAAGAGGAACAGTTCATTTGTTTGCTGATGATGCAAAGTTGGGTAGGGCAATAGTGTCAAAATCTTGCAGGACGACTTGGATAAATTGGGGTTCTGGGCTAAGGAGAATGGATGTCAATTTAATGTCACAAAATGTAAGGTTATGCATTTTGGGGTGAAAAGATTAGCAGCAGTATACCACATTGGTGGAACTGTACTCCAGGAGATTGATGAGACCAGGGAGTGGTGGTGGATAGGGAGATGAAGTTTAGGGGACACATTGCAAAAGTGGCTAAATCAGCTCATCAACTCACTTGGTTGTTGAAAAATACTTTGACGAGCAGAGACAATCAAGTTATTGTACCTCTGTACCGAGCCTTGATAAGACCTCATCTCGACTACTGTCCCCAGATTTGATCACCTAGGTTTCTTCTTGATGGGGAGGAGGTGGAGAGGATCCAGAGGTGAGTGACAAAGATGATAGCAGGTCTATGGAATGACTCTTATGAGAACAGGTTGAATATTTGTAAGTTGCAGAAATTAGTTGATAGACGGAAAAGGGGAGATATGATTGCGACATTCAAATTGCTAAAGGGTTTCTATAGGATTAATTCAGAGGATATTTTTGAGATCAGGACTGGTGGTGGGAGAACTAGGGGATACCTATGGAAGTTGGGTAAGAATGTGGATAGCAAGGGTGTTAGAGCTGGGTTCTTTACTTTTAGAGTGGTGAATGAGTGGAATAAGCTGCCAGAGTCTGTTGTGGGTGCTATGACAGTGAGTGAGTTCAAGGCAAGGTATGATAGATACTGTGAGAATGTCGTATAGTTGTTTGGACATGATGTTTAGGGCCTCCCTCGATGAGTCTAAGGACTACCTGGAATCGCCTATAATAATAATAAAATACTGTTGGGCTGTAATTAAATTAAAACTGATAATACAGTTGAGGATTACAATTTCCCAGACTTTTGGGACAGTGAGAAAGTTGTTACGGTAAAGATCGGGTCTGTTCCATAAGGCTTCAGCACTTTCTTTATACAAACGCTTATGTTTATATATGAATCGATGTAGTAGTTTGGTGTGTTGCCATTGGATCCTGTGGTTGGCATTTTCAACCCCCATGTTGTGCAAGACCAGATTTGTGAGGTTTATAAGATGGATGTAGTCTCGAGATGATATTCAGAGATGTATTTATTTACAGATTTCCTGTTTGTCCATGGTAAGACAAGTTACAAGAACATGCACTTTCTATATGTCAGGTAGTATCAGTGGTGAGAATTTGTCTTTTGAAGAAGGTAACAAATTGTGAATTTGTTATTTTGTTGATTTATAGGTTATTATTAGTTTATAGGTAGAACTTGACTTATTTCTAAATAATGTCAACAACCTACATCGTTGCATCAAATTCACACTAGAAAAGGAATCATTGCAAGGTACCTTCCTCGATGTACACATCCAACGTAATCAAGATGGTTCCATTTCCACTTCAGTCTATCGAAAACCAACTTTTTCAGGTTATATCCACAAAAAATCGGCTAACCATCAATCTCAAAATACAGCATCATAAAATCTTTGGTATCCAGCCAGAGTGCACAAATTTTGTTCCTCTCAAGAAGCTTTAAAACAAGAATTGGAAATTATTAAAAATACAGCCTTACTAAATGGATTTAATCCAATAACAACTCAAAATATTATTAGCCACCCTCCAAAACATCAACCTAGACAAGAAGCCCACAGGACTCCTATGCCATATATCAAAGGCATCTCTGAATGTTTGTCAAAAATTTTGAAGAAATACAAACTTGCTGTGTATAAACCAAATTCACAATTTGTTACTTTCTTCAAAAGACAAACTTTCACCACTGATCACAAGTCACCAGACAAGATCAGATCTCACTCTCTGCTTGCACTAACATTTATCTCCAGTCTCTCCTGGCATAAATATGTCACATCAGTTGCCTTTTCAGCATCCAAAAAAACTAGGCATTCTCTTTTGTTCAAGATGTTATTTTACACCCAACCAACTCTTAACTGTATGCAAATTCCAAATCCACCCATGCTTACAATACTGTTCACATGTTTGGTGTGTATCTAAAACTTTCCTCAAATCCTTGATGCTGTCCAGAGTGAGCAATTAGACAAATACATTATTTAAAAAAAATATCAAAACAACTAGATTGTCATAAGAAAACTTCAGTTCAATATGAGCTAAAATAATCACCTGATGTTTGCAAGCCAGAAAAAGTCCATCAGTGTTAGTGAAAAAGGCGTATCAACTTTATTTCAGGTGTAAGATCGGGGACCAGGACAAGGCCTGGGGCTAGCATGCATATGCTGCAGTATGTGTGTGCTAGAAATCTTCCAAAGTCGCTGAAGGCAATAGAGTGTCGATGCCGTTTGCTGTTCCTATGGTCTGCAGGGAGCCAAGCAATTATGCAAATGACTGTTTCTTCTGCATGGTACTACCTGTTTTAGGAGGCATCACGAGGAAAAAAGTGGACAGTAGCGTACCCAAATATACCATCTGCTCTCCGACTATTTCCATGCAGTGAAGGACTTCCTATTCCCGAACCTACAAAAGAATTTTCCATTGATTCAGAGGATGGAGGCAAACCGATGTCTGGTTCTCTCTGAGCCTTTGCTGTCTAATGATGATCCATATGTTGGATCTTTTCCTCCAACTCCTACATAGATGACAAAGAGAAATTGCCTCCTCTCCATGGAAGTCTTTTAGACATTCTCAAACAAGAACAGAACAATCTTGTTCGCAATATGGAGCTGTCCAAGGCCAAAGCAAAGTTACTGGGATCAAGCATTCGTTTTAGAAATTATGGACTTTACAACCATGTTATAAATAACTATTTTAATTTCTCGACTTTTCAAACTTCATAGTAAAGTCATCATCTAGAGTATACAAATATACATACATATATATACACACACTAGGGGGCCTACTGCGCCCAACCCCCGAGTTCCGGGCTGGTAAGACAAAAACACTTCAAATTTTCGGCTTATCTTTTTTTATATATATATATATATATATATATATATATATAAAATTAATTAATTAGAAACTACATCATGGGTGCTTAAGTGTCAAATCTGTATAACTGAGAAGAGACCTCCACATAGCCTTTAAAGGAATGTGGAGAACCGACCAGGGCTTCTGACCTAATGTCCAATCCTCACCTTCTTGGGGTGCACCCTGTTGGGTATCTACTTGGATACTGAACGAACAAGGATGGGCTGGCAATTTGGAATTTAGCTGACCAAATTGTATTCTTATTGGCTTAAACCAAAATACAAACTGATGGTACAACATGACAAAATTTCATACCAGCTGGGTTGCCTGGTTAAACAAGGCCTCCGTTGTTGGCGCCAGAGAACCAGGACGAACAGCGAAAAGTCAGCTACTGGAACAAATCTGAAAACACACCCCAACTCAACATCACCAGGGTTAAAGATCGGTACTATCAACATAAGAAACCTGAATTGCAAAGAAATGGCTAGCTGAGGAATTAGATAAGTACCAGATTGACATCATAGGGGTGATTGAAACAAAAAAAGACAAACTGGTGAGATCTTTCTGAGCAATAAATACAAAATGTTATATTCAGGCAATTACAATCAAGGAAAAGGAGTAGCCATAGTATTCAACACTAAATACGAGGCTAATCTGATTAAATGGCAGGCAGTCTCAAGTAGAGTGATGTAGGAAAATATGAGAATGGAAAACTGGACAATGACACTTGTGCCTATGATCCCACAGAAGATTCTACTAAGGTGGAGGAATTTTTTTCAGGCTTTAGAGAAAGCAACTGACACAATGAAAAAGGAAAAGTTGGTCCTAGTTGGTGATCTAAATAGCAAAAAGTAGGAAATGATTGAGACATACAAAAATATTTTGGGAAAATTTGGAGAAAAGAGCAAAGCTAATAATAATAATGTCGAATACCTGTTGGATTTATGCTCAGGACATGGACTGGTTATTACTAACACAAAGATCCAACATAAAAATGTGCACAAATTCACATGGAGAGAAAAGGCAAGGAATAAGAAAAGTCTCATTGACTGTGTTATTGTTGATAGTGATGTTTTCTCCATGGTGTAGGACACCAGAGTGTACAGAGGATTTAAAAATGGAAGTGATCACTATTAAGTCTTGAGCAGGATAAAATTGAATTTCATATTGAAAAGAATAACATGTAAGAAAGTTTTAAAGTGAATAAAAGTGGAGCAGCTCTCAGATGTGAACTGTACACTAAAATACACAAAAATTATTGAAGAAAACATGAAAAAGTTTGAGAACAGGAACCAAACCTTGGGGATTCAGTGGCAAGCCTTGAAGAAAACTCTGATTGATTCAGCCAGAGGGGAATGTGATGAGATTGTCTGCAAGGATAGAAAAATCAGAACTCCATGGTGGACACAAGAAGTTAAAAGGCAGTGAAGGAAAAGAAGAAAGCATATCAAAAGTTCCTTGCAAATAAGTCCGCTTGTGCTCTTAGAGAATACAGAGACAGATCTAAGAAACACTGTGTAAAACTAGTTAAATAAAAGTCATGGGAGGACTTTGGCAAGAACATAGAAAATAAATATCAAGAAGGTGGCAAAATATTCTGGAGGTTGTTGACGAAGCTTAGGAATGGAGGAAAGAGTGCTGTAAAAAGAGTTAGAGATGATAAAGGTGACATGAGAACAGGAGAAAAAGATATCCTTGGAGTGTGGAGTAATTACTTCGAAAAATTATTAAATGAAACAATCAGTGATAGCACGGCGGTAAAAAAACACTCAACAGGCATACAGTCAGGAATTCATATCGATACTTGAAGTAGAAATAGCCATCAAAGGCTTGAAAGGTGAAAATGCAGCAGGGGAAGATGATATTCGACCAGAAATGCTAAGGTATGATGGTATAAAAGTCTTTCAGTGGTTGCACTGCATAGTTCAGAAGGCGTGGACAGAGGGACGAATTCCTGATGATTAGAGTAGAGCTCTCATAGTACCCATATATAAAAAAGGGAAATAAAACTGAATGTGAGAATTACAGAGGTATT
The DNA here is from genome assembly GCF_054136105.1 of Typopeltis vanoorti. Classification (NCBI taxonomy): domain Eukaryota; kingdom Metazoa; phylum Arthropoda; class Arachnida; order Uropygi; family Thelyphonidae; genus Typopeltis; species Typopeltis vanoorti. The sequence continues at coordinate 14,625,945 of NC_143549.1, read as the reverse complement.
TCGTTACAGAATGTTCCTGGTAAGATTTACGGAAGTATACTTGAGAAACGTTGAGAAAAATTGTGGTAGAAAAGCTTGGTTAAGAACAAGCTGGATTCAGGCCAAATGGAGGCTGTCAGGATCAGATCTTCACTTTATGACAAATAGTAGAGAAATCATGGGAATATAACAAAGATCTGTATTTAAGTTTTGTAATTCTGGAAAAAAGGCATATGAAAAGGTGCCAAGAGAAGTTATTCAAAACACTACAGTTATGTGGTGTTAGTGGGACATTATATAATACTTAGTCTTTATTTAAGTTGTAAGTCAGCAGTTAGAATTGAAGTTAATGTAGGAAGATGGTTTAATGTGAGTGAAATCTGGTGTGAGACAAGGATGTACATTATTCCCGCTGTTATTCATTATCAATATGGATCACATTATGAAGGAAAGTGGTATTAAACATGATATCAGAATTGGAGATGTTAATGTCAGCTCTTTGCTTTATGCGGACGATGTTATACTTCTAAATACTTCCGCTACAAGTCTGCAAGATTCCCTGACTAAATTGAATATCTGTTGTATAGATATGGTATGAAGGTCAGCAATAAAAAGACAAAGACAATGAAAATGTGAACTGCTTTGTGAACGGAGAACCTGTGGAACAAGTAAAACATATCAGCTACTTAGGCACGATTTTTAGTGAAGATGGTAAATTAAATATGGGAATAGACAACTGAATCGACAAAGCTGGCATGGTAGGAAGTCAATTGAATATATTCATATGGAATAAGCGAGAAATTAGGCGGAACACTAAATTAGCTGAATACAAAACAGTCTTCAAATCAGTTTTAACTTATGGATCTGAGAGCTGGTTTAGAAGTAAAACACTTGACCAAAGACTAGAGACCGCAGATATGAGAGTCCTGAGAAAGGTTAGAGGCTTGAACAGATGGCATCAATGGCAATATCATATTAAAAACGAGGATATTTGGAAAGAACTTGACGTTGTCAGCATCCAGGAATGTGTTAGCAGAGCTAATCTCAGGTGGTATGGTCACTTAAACAGAATTGGTGAGGAAAGATTAGCAAAACAAGTGTTCTCTTCCAGGTTGGCAGGAAAACGACCCAGAGGAAGACCAAGATATAGGTTGATTAATACGGTATAAAGTGCCTCAGACGATTGAAATATAAGATCTAATAATGTTGGGGTCTTGACAAGTAACAGACTGATTTGGGGAAAATTGTAGATAGGAAGTTAGTAATGATGTAAATTTTTCATGTAGTACTATCATATCCTGTACACCCCTTGAGGGTACATGGCAGGAATTTGATGATGAAACTACATGAAAGCTATATTCTATTTAAGATAACATCAGAGAAACATTCTTTCATATAGATAGTTTTCTTACAGTAACAATGATGCCCTAATTTAACATGCCAATTGTTATATTAGATTTAAGAATCTGGATTATCTACAATTCTGTTTATAGTTAACTTTTAGGAAAAAGGGGTTCCATGGGTAGAATATGTGCCTTCCATATGCTTGGAATTTTTAGACCATCATTATTTTTAAGATTAGGGTGTTGATAAGAATTTCACAGGCTTCCGTAAATTTACATTCATACCATGTTTTGGTGTGCTGTAAACAACTGGTGATTTTCTAGTCAATTCTATGTAAAGTGTTCAGAGCATGATCAGAAAAGCCAGCTTCACCATAGTTATTATATTTAGTCGTTTATGTTCCTTTTGTGTGATAGGAATTGTGCATCCTGTTTCCCCTATATATGATAGATTACAGGTGCAATTAATACGGTATACTCCAGGGTAGGCCAGCAGAGGGAGTGGGTCTTTGGATGAGTTGAGTAAGCTTTTTGATTTTGCAGGAGGTTTAATATCCCCAGCCATGATGTCTATAGACGTTCCACAAAATCTGGATACGAATCTGTAACACATTGAATAACATGGATAAGAAGTGCAATTTGGTATCACTATTTCATCCACCATGGCTGATAGAGAGAGGTTAATGGTAGCTTTAAGATTGTATTTCTGTAGTACATTCATACCTCTCTATACGGCTTTTTGCTATAACGACCTTATGTAATTATGGCTAAGTTTCGATTTATGGGCTACAATTTTTTAATATATTGCCCAAAAGTTGGGAAATCCCCTGTGTATGTCTTTTGTCATGTGTTCTAGGCCGGCCACACCCCCTCTGTGCAGAAACAACTTGCGTCGTCTTGTAGTCACGAAGTCTTCGCGTAGCACATAATTCGTACATTTGATGAGGAACACCAAGAGCCAGTTGTTTGCCAACACTTAACCTCAAAGGATTTATCGAATCCGATTACTCATTTCGAACAAAGAATAAACATCCTACTTCAAAACGATCCTAATGAAGAATGCAGTGCCAAAGTTTCTTGCAGCATTAACGCAGTTATTAACTGCTACAAAGAATTGTAAAAAGAAAAGAAAAGGGATGCAATACAACCAACGTTGGACAAATTTTTTAAACCAGGTCCTTAGACAACAACAGATGGTGATTTTAACAAAGTGATGTCGTGCAATTAGTCATCAGACTGATTCGAAAATTAAAAAAAAAAAACGTTCGTTTGCTATTTGTGTTTTATTTTGTTTTATTTTATTAGTACGTATTATAGAATTATATTTTTGTTTTAATTAATAACTAATGTAAACGATATGTTAAATGAAAATAAAAAAAGCATTTTCAACCAGAAACCCAATGATTTTCTATACATACATACATCTTCAAGGCCTACCTTTCCTAATTGGGTTGTGGGGGCAACAGCTGCAAGAGGAACTTCCAATGGTCACGATCCTCTGCCACCAAGCTCAGGTGTTCTGGTGGAATTCCCAAACGTGTCCACTCAAGGTTTTGGAAATAATCTATCCAGCGAGTCTGTGGCCTCCCACCCTCTGGCTTGGCAAAGAGGGCCTGCTGAAGGAGCCTCTCTTGTGGCATTCTGACCAGATGCTCGTACCAACGTAACTGTGATCTCAACGCAGAGAAGCAGCGGTTGAGTATCGAGGGGTTTCCCAAATTGTAGAGTTTCTGTCGAGTCTTGTCAGCCCCGCAATCCCTCGAAGTAACCTCATTTCAGCCGCTTGGATTCATGTCCACATTCTTTTGGTCATTACCCAACTCTCATGACCATAGGTGAGGATGGGGACATAGACTGTATTGAAGACAGCCAGCTTTGCCTTCTGGCTTAACTCCCGCTTCAATACTACTGAACGGCCAAGCTCCCGCAATATTGAGCTTGCTAAGCCAATTAGAGTATCTAGCTCTACGTCCCATTTTCCATCATTCGTGAATATGGACCCCAAGGCATTTAAACTTCTCCACCTGCCTCATTGGGACTCCACTTACATTTAGAGTGCACTGAGATGGTTGTCTTGAGACCACAAATGTTTCAGTTTTGGCCACACTGATCTTCATTCCAGCATCTGCACAAACAGCTACAAACCAATCCAGGGTCTGCTGGAGGTCATCTGTGGAAGAGCTAAGCAGAACTAGGTCATCTGCAAAAAGTAGATGTCCAATGCTACATCTTCCAATTCTGACACACTCGCTGCCTCGGCTGTGCCTATCAATCCAGTCCATAAATATTATGAAAAGGAGGGGTAACAGCCTTGGCGGAGGCCAACGGAGACTGTGAAAGATTCAGACTTTGTGCTGTTTACCCTGACACAAAACTCTGGGCATTCATACAGGGACTTGATGGCAGCTAATAGTTGGCCATCCACTCCATAATCCTGTACTACTTGCCAAAGCTTATCCCGAGGAACCCGGTCATATGCCTTCTCCAAGTCCACAAAACATGTGTAGACATTCTTGGCATATTCCCAAGATTTCTCAAAGATTTGCCTTAAAGTGAAGATTTGGTCAGTTGTGCTTCTACCAGGACGAAAGCCACATTGTTCTTCCTCAAACTTTGACTCAACTATGCTCCTGCACTGTCTTTCCAAGCACTTTTCATACACTTTCCCAGGCAGGCTGAGCAGAGAGATGCCACGATAGTTACTGCAATCCTTCTGGTCTCCCTTCTTAAAGACTGGTATTATTATGCCTGCCTGCCATTGCTTTGGTGCTCGCCCAGATATCCAAGCAGCCTGACACACTCGAGTCAGTCAGAGAACACCATCTCGATTTAAGGCTTTCAGTATTTCGGGCTGAATTTCATCATCGCCAGCAGCCTTGCCTGATTTTATTGCTAAATGGACCTCTTCTGCTGTGAGACTAGTCATTGCCTCGATCTGCACCTCTTGGATGTCCACAACTGCTGGGTCACCCGGGTTAAGAAGGCTCTCAAAGTATTACCTCCATCTGTAGAGGATATCCTTCTCGGTTGTTAAAAGTGTACCATCAGAGGCCTTAATTGCCCTTGCTGTGCACGATTTCCTTCCTCGAAGGCGGCAGATGGTCTGCCAGAATACTTTGTTTGCATTTGCATAGGATGAGTAATCTTTCTCCAATGGATTCCCAAGCCTTCTGCTTTGCTGTCTTTACTGGCTCAGCAGCAGCTTTTCATGCGTCAGCATACCGCAAACGCATCTCAGGTGACCTGACCCTAAGCCATGTTAGGTAGGACTCCTTTTTTGCCCGGACAGTTTTTTGGACTTCTTGATTCCACCAAGGTGTCCTTTTCTCACTGCCCGTTGCCACGCCGAGCTGCTTTCTGCACAGCATGAGAGTGCAGAGGCAGTGACAGCCGTTCTGAACAGCTTCCATTCCTCCTCAACATCTGCAGTATGCTTGGGAATCTCTTTGAACCTGGAGGAAATGTCATCTGCAAAATTCTTCCTCACAGCCTCATTTTCCAATGTCTCCCATTTCACATGGTATAGCTGCTTAGGCCTACCAGCATTGATGGTAGCATCTGGTTTCTGAAGCCGTAGAGTGCACACAACAAGGTGGTGGTCAGTTGACAGTTCTGCCCCTCTTCCCACACGAACGTCCAACACTGAGGAAAATAGGTCTGCTGAGACTATAAAGAATTCAATCGGAGACCTTTGTTCTAGTGCATCCCTGTACCAGGTATACTTATGGACTTCTCAGTGCTGGAAGAAGGTATTCATTATGGACAAGCTGTTAGTACAGCAGAAGTCCAATAATTTCAACCCATTCGCGTTAATGTCAGGGGTGCCATTCCTCCCAACCACACCCCTCCATGTTTGATCATCTGTTCCAACATGTGCATTGAAGTCACCCATTAGCAGGACTGATTCCATGTCTGCCACCCTGTCAAAAGCAGCATCCACTTCCTCTAGGAAGGCAGAGTATTCTGACTCCAGATTAGGTGGTTTTTCATCTGAAGCCTTAACATACATACCCGTCCCCCCAATGGGATCCACTCAGCAACACAGTCTGACAGCAGGGGGCTTGTGAGTATCCCCACATCCACCTGAGCAGACATTGTTGGGCTCACACCAGAGTAGTAGAGCTTCCACCCCTTATCCAGGTCGACAGTTCCAGAGCCTCTCCTCTTGGTCGAAGAAAGCCCTACTAGGTCTAGCCGGTAGCACATGGCTTCCTTGACCAGTTCCAACTCCTTCCCTTTCAGAGAGATGATGTTCCAGTTGCCTAAAGCCATAGTCTGGTGCTGTTGTCGTTGCCATTTCCGTCCTTTTGAAGAACCATTTCTTTGCACTGCCCCTAAACACCTCCCCAAACGGGTAGCGGACCCATTGATGGAGTTTCCTCTAACAGAGTGCTGAGGGGTGGTGTCTAAGGGAGACTGTAACATATTTTTCGAACGGCTCCCTCTGCCTAAAACCTGAACACGTCCCTTGGTAACCCGCGCGACAGACGATACAGTATGAACATTTTTTGATGGCCTGATCATGTTACAGTGTTTGATAATGTCCTGTTAGCACAAGACGAAATGATACAGCAAAATAGGAGAGATTCCCCTCGAATACTCTAATAGCATTCGGGGGAAGGAGCAAGAAGAAAGAAAGACGCAAGGGAAGAAGAGGAGGGACCAGTCTATAGATAATATAACAGATGTATATTACATGAAGTAAGGCATGGTCCAGCATCAGGTACCCTGGGTTTGCCATGCCTGTACTCACTAAATTGAGCTCCTGAGTGAAATAGATGATTTTCTATTTTTTTATAAAATTGGAACGGATCTTACCGAATTTATATGGCTTTCTATGGAAATAAATGATTCGTTATACAGCATTTCGCTTTGCGGCCGACTTTTCTTGAACGTATCTCGGCCATATAACGAGGTATGGGTGTATTGTTTATTTTATCTGATGTCCCTTTAATGTTTGGAATGGTTATAGTTTTATTGTTGTCTGGTTTATCTTTATTTTTTAATGAGGTATTGTAGAGAATTTTGTTAACACCCAGCACTGGCAGAAATGCACAAAATTCTGCTACTGCCTCTATACTTCAAACTTGGTCTGGAAAAATAATAATAATAATTGTAAACGCCATGGACTAGACTGGATCAGCTTTCAAGTACCTGGCCGACACATTCCCTCACCTCAGCAAAGCAAATATTAAAGAGGGAGTTTTTGTGGGTCTTCATTGATGAGATGTTTGACAATATGCTACAGGGTGATGAGAAAAAAGCTTGGGACATGTTTCATCTGATGTCAACCAACTAAATGTCAGGACAGAAAACTACAAGGAACTGGTTGAAGAAGTGTCTCTGCATCACAAACGTGACTGCAACATGTCCTTAAAAATACCTTGCTTCTTTCCCACTTGGATTTTTTCCCTGGCAACTGCGACATGGTTAGTGATGAGCATGGTGAATGTTTCCATCAAAAAATTGCAACAATGGAGAAATGATACCAGTGGTCCACTTACATGTTGATTGACTATCATTGGACACTTGCTAGAGATGATCCTGAGCAGCTATACAAGCAACAGGCAAAGGAATGTCAGATGTGAAAGTGGACATTTACCGGTATATTTTCTAAGTACAAATTACTCTGTTGCAGATCTCTCACAAACACATAGCCAGTTTTTGCATTTTCATTGTCATATTTTGTTCAGCACCTTGAAATCTATAAGAAATGACTAAATTAATCTTGGGGAGCATAACTTTTGTAAAATTTTGTCCAGTATAACTAAGGAACACTGTTGGTTAATAATTTAATTGCTAAAGAAATTAATACTAGATGTCTATTTTTTAGTTTAAACAAAAACTTGTGTGAAATGTATGAGGATATTACATTAGCCTGTTAGTTTATTTTTTTATTATTTATTTTTTTTATGACCTGCACATGAAGTCACAAAACCTATATTAGATTAGTGCTGTGTGGGCATGAGGATAAGAAGAAAGGAAGGCAGATTGGGAGAGGCTGAAGTGGATGTAATGAAAAAGAAGGCAGTGAAGTTAGTTTGGTGAGTTTCTAAATGGACTTTAAAAGAGTATTGATTAACAGTGGCTCTTTTTCTAATGATTTTGGAGGAATAATAGTGGCCAATTCAGCAGAGCAATATCTAATAAAATATCTGTAGAAAAGGCTTTCTTTCCCCCCCCCCCCACACATACGTACATACGTCCACTTCAGTCCCTCTATCTCAGAGATATTCAATTTCTGTCTTGTGCCTTTTCTATAGATATTTCATACACTGCTGAATTGGCCACTATTATTCCTCCAAAATCATTAGAATCACCAAGTTTTTGGTGGCTGCGGAATGTAATTGAAATGTGTTTGTGCCAGTAAAGGTCGCATGTCCGCACGGTTAACCTAGTGGCTTTGCGCTTCGCAACCATATGCCTGGGGAAGGAGTGTTCTTGGTTCGATTCCCGTCACTGGCGTGATGAGCTTAAGGATCTTCCTCAGCCATAGCCAACTTAGCCGGTCTTGGGCATGGACAGCAGGGTTTTTACTCCTGTTTATCTTAGGTTTTTCATCCCGCAAGCAGGCAAACCGACCCTGTGAACAAACATGGATATACAGTCATAAATACTTAACCCTCCATGAAGGGGGCTCAACTCCTCCCAATAGGGACGGGGGAGGAAACTCCATATGAATAGATGTTGAAAGTTTATATTTCACTTGGTCAGATTATAATAAATTTAGTTTTAATCCTTTATCCAAGTGTGTGCAAACAAAGTTTGTGCCTGAAAGTATCTTCAGGACTGGGGTAAAGTGGTACAACACCGGGCAACTCCTTGCAAAGGTGGAGCAAGCTACCAACACTCCTAGTATCTCGCATGATGCAAAACACCTCTCCTTGCGGATATGTATAATGTTATGCATTAAAGGAAGGGCCACTATCCAGACTAGTTTCGACCTTTATTGAGGTCTCTTCAGTGGGAGCCAGGCCCAAGTGGAGATACCAGGCAGAAGCATTAGCAAGGTCATCTTCTCCTATAGGAGCTGCCAAACAGTTGCCACCTTTTTATTAAATTACTCTGGATTTAGAGAAAGATGTTGATATTTTATTTTTCACTTGGTCAGACTATAATAAATTTAGTTTTAATCCTTTATCCAAGTGTGTGCAAACAAAGTTTGCCCTGAAAGTATCTTTAGGACTGGGGCAAAGTAGTACAACACCGGGTACCACTTTATCCCATTTTACGTGAATTTACCACTTTACATGAATAGCTAGAAGGTTATTCTAGCTATTCACATCCCTATACATGCAATTTTTCCAATTTCTACAACCTATTCTTATAGCTTCGCACAGTCAAAACAATTTAACTCACATGGGCTATCTTCTGTTGGGTTGCACTCTCAGATCCCATTGGCTACGACTTCTATATTTTCTTTTCTTCGTCTCGCGTTTTCAATCTCTCCTCCTTCAGATCCTTGGGATACTGGCCGTTCATCAGGTTGTCTCGCGGGATGTGGATGACGATTTATCGGCGTGTTGATACACCAGCGAAGGGTCGCGAATTGTCAGGGTGTTCACGGACTTAGATAAGTGGAACAGTTCATAGACAAGTACCTCAGCTGATTCGTCCCCTGGTCATCTACGCTTCTGGGCTGAATGACAGCTCGTAGTATGGCTTCCCTCCTTGACACGTCAGGACATCACTCTCAGGCCTTTCTACCACATCGTCTCCTCGTATGCTTGTGTCTTCTCTGTGCCAGAAAAAACTCCCTCGTGTCTCTGGAAGTTCCATCTTATATTTCATCAGTTTCGAGACCCTGGGTTCAGTTTTCTAAACCCTGTCCACTCCTTGCATGCACTTACACGAACCCCCTTACATTGTCATATGATTCCTGGTTTCTGGAACCTTCGACAAGCCCTTTCTTCTCCGTCTTTGTGTTCTAATCTCATTAAGTCAGTCAGTGGAACATCCGTTTTAATTTTGCCGCCCCCTTTTTGCATTGACCTTGAGGTCACTTAGGGTTGAACTCGTAAACAAACTTTCAAACGCCGTTTCCGACTGTAGAGCGTTTCCCTTAGCCTTGAAAGTTTTGCATCTTTTGTTCAAAGAGATAGCTAATTCCTGTTGGACTGTACATATGTTATACACAATACAAAAATGTTAAAAGTAAGGACTATTTAGTGTTCTGGGTTCTGCCTAACTATAAAAACTCAATGTGTTTGTTATACAAAATTTATTCTTGTTGCATCGAATTTTTACAGTTAGTAGCCAGGAGATCTGTGGATAGACTGGCTACCAATTGCTCTAACTCATTTAGCGCTATCCAGGGTGCACCATGAGGAGACGAGCTAGATTTGCACCCCTATTCTTGTATAGATTGAGTATTATAGAATTATAATCCAAAATGAGCAGGTTTTCTTCCTGAAAATCCCACATTTCAAGATGGGAAATCCTGTCTGTCTAACTCCCTTTGGGCAGGAGGAGGGAATTAATGCAAATTATTTTCTTTGTTGTGAATGTTATTATAATAAATAACATTCACACTTCAAGCAGGCAGGGATGCAGAGATGCTTGTCATTAGCAATAACCAACTGCAGACCAATCTTCCTACCAGAATACCTGATAATCCCTTCCAGTTTACATTGCCATATATAAATGAACATTTCTTAACAATCTCTCCCTTTCAAGTATACTGTGGATGTCAGTTCTCCTTTTGTTAACTCAAACTCAAATCATAACCTTATACAAGTCTCTTTTGTCACAGAACAACCTTCACCCACCAGTTCTCAGTCATATCTTTTGGCACTACAAGAATGTTAAATGAGTTGACCTCTTTGACTTCTATTCCTACTTCCAATGGGCCAAGCACCTGCTTAGACTGAATAACAGAAATCATCTTCTCAGGAACAGGGGTGCACCAGTAGTGTCAGATGCCTGTGTGCAAAACTTTAGTTGGCACTCCTATACCCAGTAGCATGCTAGTAGTGTCCAGGGCACCTGTGTGCAAAACTTTAGTTGGTGCCCCTATCCCCCCCCTCCAATAAAATAATCACTTTAAAAAAAAATTTTTTTTTTTCAAAGTATTTCCTCCTCTTTGGCGCCTTTTACTATCCTGGCGTCTGTGTGCATCGTACACATTGCACATATGGCTGGTGCACCCCTGCTCAGGAATGGCCTTCATTCCTTATCCCACTCCAAATTCATAGCCCCCCCCCCCATCCAAGCCTTTTTTCTCAAAAAAAAAATAAAAATAAAAATAAATGCCAAGTAGTCACCTCATTGAAAGACCAGGCCAACTTACTGGCATCACTCTTCTCTTCCAATTCTTGCACTAATGACCTGGGCAAAGTTCTCTCCACTCCACCAAGAACTGCTCAGTCTTCTGCCAGAAAATAAATCCAAAGAATCCTTAATAAGCTGAACGCAAACATGGAAATAGGTAACTATCCCAAAGAAAAGTGACAAATGAATTACCATATAAATGCTCTTTCTTCTGTTCTCTCTAAAATTATGGAAAAGGTCATCAACAACCATTGAATCAGTAACCAGCAGTATGGATTCCGCTACTCTTGATCTACAGTTGATCTTCTAGCTCACAACATCCACCTCTGGACTCAAGCCCCAAGGTGGGTGGTGTAAAAAAAAATTCAGAGAAACTTATGTGATTGCCTTCAACATTTCAAAGGCATTTAATCAGATTTGGCACCAGGAACTACTTAGAAAACTGAAAAAAGCCACTGTTAGACCATCTCCTGTGGTCTGCCTTCCACACTCTGCAACTGGATCATCAACTTTCTCAGTGTGTCATGGTGGGTGGTTTCTCTCCTCAGATTTTCACACCAATGCAGGGGTGTCCACAGAATTCAGTTCTTTCACCCACTCTTGTATATAAATGACCTGTTCTCACAGACTTCCAATCATATCAAGTATTAGAATCCTAAAGATTCACCACAACCAATGGCCTGAACTCCAATCTCCTAGTTATATCCAAATGGGAGAAGGATAATCTTGTAAAATTCAATGCCACCAAAACCTGCCTCATCTCACATCCTCTACTCATTATATACCTTTTTATTCATGTGGTAAATTTAGTTTTGATCCTTTATCCAAGTGTGTGCAAACAAAGTTTGTGCCTGAAAGTATCTTCAGCACTGGGGTAAAGTGGTACAAACCAGGCAACTCCTTGCAAAGGTGGAGCAAGCTACCAACACTCCGATCTCAGTATCTCCCATAATGCAAAACACATCTCCTTGCGGATATGTATAATGTTATGCATTAGGGGAAGAGCCACTACCCAGACTAGTTTAGACCTTTATTAAGGTCTCTTCAGTGGGAGCCAGGCCCAAGTGGAGATACCAGGCATAATGTGGATGCCGATAAATTACCATCCACATCCCGCGAGACAACCTGATGAACGGCCGGTATCCCAAGGATCTGAAGGAGGAGAGATTGAAAACGCGAGACGAAAAAAAGAAAATATAGGAAATCGTAGCCAATGGGATCTGAGAGTGCAACCCAACAGAAGACAGCCCATGTGAGTTAAATTATTGTTTTGTTTTGACTGTGCGAAGCTATAAGAATAGGTTGTAGAAATTGGAAAAATTGCATGTATAGGGACGTGAATAGCTAGAATAACCTTGAGAGACTTGCTCTGTCTGAAATTTGATGGTTGCATTTAAGAATGAATATAGCTTTGATAGTTGCATCTAAGAAAGAGTATAGCTAACTCCTAGGAAGTATTTTGGGTTATGAATTTGAAATTAACGGCTGTATGTAATCTTGTATGAAATTTTAAGTTTATAATATGTTATACTATTCGTAACATATCCTTAACTCCGATTGTTCAAGTATTAAGTTGTTTGTTAAGTGAGAATTTCTTTGAGCCAGATAGATAACATAATGTGTGCCTTATATAGATAAAAGAGAAATATATGCAAATATTAAGAAATTGGTTAAGTGAAGATTCTTTTAGCGAGATAGGTAACATGATGTGTGCATTGTATTAATTGATTGTTAAATGATAATTCTCTAAGCCAGATAGATAACATAATGTGTGCCTTGTATTAATTAAAGAGAGAGATATGCAAATATTATGAAGTTATAAACGATAACTCTATGAGCTTGATAGATAGATAACATGGTGTGCCTTGTATTAATTTGAAGTAGAGATATATGCAAGTTTGTCTTTAGAGTTTCTTTTTTTGAATTACAGAGGATCACCCTCTGTTTTATAGTGTATATTATATGCCTGTTTGACCATTAAATCCCATGTTGTATTTTAACACGTTCGCTGCCATGCTACTTCGGCATAGTCTGTTCCTCTATGCCGAGCAATTTCACTTCTTCAAGATCAGTACGGTACTCTCGTTGCCAGCAGTCAGCATCATAAGAGTATACTCGTAGTTGGCTTGTGCAGAGCATATACTATCTATGAGAATACAGTTTTGATACTAGTTCCACAAGCCAAGCATTTTCACATCTTCAAGGTCAGTACGGTAATCTCGTTGCCTGTAGTAAGCGTCATACGAGTATACTCGTAGCTGGCTTGTGTAGCTGGTTTACCAACTACGAGTATACTCGTAGTTGGCAGCGAATGTGTTAAAGTTTTGCCTGATCTTATTTTAGATGCAATGCATTGATCTTAAATAAAAAACGAACCTAAGCGGGAAAACATTGATATAAATAGTAAGTGAGAAAATGGCCAGGACTGCAAAGCAAACAATTAGCTTGGGGACGATTAAGAGATTTTTGTTGTGGAAGATTTAATAACCTACTGAGTACTATATTTCTTGCACCATATTGGCACAGTCATAAAATCTAAATAAATTTTTCCATTGCTCTCAGGTAGAAGGAGTATAGAATACAGAAGGCAGGAATCTAGAGTACAAAAGGAGGAACATGTAAGATTAAGTGACGATATTATAAAATAAACCCCCCGATTACAAAAGGCGCAATAAAATCCAGGATAAGGATATATAAGAAAACACATAATTTTACATAACTACATGCAGCAATCAGAAGTAAGTGGTTCTTACAAGAACCACTTGACTAGAATTCTCGGGCTTCAAGTCCGAATTTGCCATCTTAATATTGAAGGAATTAGCAAATTAAAATGCGAATACCTTCCAAAATTCCTTCTTGACCAAAACACAGATATCATTCTTCTCCAGGAAACACATGCCATCACTGAAGAAGACTTATACAGAACATGGAGAATATACGGCTACCAGCTCATAGGAGCAACTTGCCACCATACGTATGGCATAGCGACATATGTCCGTAACAACATCAAGCAAATCTAACTTTTTACTGCTTCAAGTGATGATGATGTCAGCCTGGTCATGATGAAGTTGGGTCATCTGATGCTTGTTAATGTCTACAAGCCACCAAACATTCATTGGCCTCAACAGGTCTTCCCCCTTTTGAATCGTCCAACTATATATGCAGGAGACTTCAACAGCCACCCCAAGATATGGAAATATGCCCAAAATGATGATCGTGGTATAGCCCTTGCTGACTGTGCTGAGGCCTCCAATATCTACTTGGTCTGATGCTAAAGAGCGTGGCACCTTCAGTTCAGCGGCATGGAGATGAGACTATAATCCTGACCTCTGCTTCGTCACCTCCTAGCTTCCGTAACACTCTCTAAGCCTTCCTACTGGAGTGCCTGAAGTCCAGCCATTCAACTGTTTCTATCCAGCATTGTTGTCTTGATGCATCCAAGTTGTGGAGGAGATCATCTGTGATTTCCAGATCACCACTCTCATAAAGAAATTTCTGAAGAAATTTCTCATAAAGAAATCTCATAAAAAAAAAGCTGAGTGAACAGCTTTATGAGAAATTTCTGAGAAATTTCTCATAAAGCTGTTCACTCAGCTCATTCTATCCAGGGATAAACTCCTTTCTATAACCCCTGGGGATATAACATAAATGAACCTCTGCCTGCTCAAAGAAGAGTTCTCAGTGACTTCCCTCACAGTCAACACCAGTCGGTCCTCCTTGATGTGGGCATAAAAATACCTCTTGTCTGATCATTCCCCCACCCGAGATGGAATTTTCAGAGCCGACTAGGAAAAATATGCCACTACTACCTTCTGTATCCAATAACTACAACAATTTGTAAGAGCAGTCATCTGTACAGCTAAAAAATCACAGATTGATCTCCTCCATGACTTGGATGCATCAAGACAACAATGCTGGATCGAAACAGTTGAGAGACTGGAATTCAGGCACTCCAGTAGGAAGGCTTGAAGTGTGTTACTTAAGCTGGGAGGTGCTACAATGATGACTACTAAAAAAATGTCACACCAAATTGTTAACCACATTATTAAAATCTCGAGATGCCAACGTGATAGAAACCATACCATTGAAGTTGAAAGAGAAGCCAGAAACTTAAAGGGAAAACTACAAGATGAATCGGAATATGCAAGATCCTTCAGCGATGACTAAATCAACACTAGCTGATACAAATATGGGAAAGGCCCTGGTGTTCAATGGAGTTCACCCGGAATTTCTTATTCATGCTGACAAAAATACCAAAAAATGGCTCGCCCATTTCTTCTCGGAAACAACGAACACTGGCGTGTTACCGAAAGAATTTAAGAAAGCTAAGATAATAACTCTTCCCAAACCCAGAAAATCAACTGACAATCCACAAAACTATCATCCAATCGCACTACTAAGCTGGGATATACTCAGCTGTGCATGTAAGCTACTTGATAGACTATTGTACGACTGCATAAGCAGCACCATCCTTAAACATCTTCCGATAGAAGAGGCTTTAGGCCCAATCATAGTTGTTCTGACCAAGTTTTGGCACTTACATCCTATATATATAGAAGTGGGCTTTCAACGAAATTTAAAAACTTCTGCAGTTTTCCTTGATCTAACTGCCGCATACGACACTGTCTGGAGAGAGGGCATGCTGCATAAATTAATGAAAGCACTACTGTGCTGAAGAACAATACATCTTAATAATATGCTCAGCAATAGATATTTCTGTGTTGTTCTTGGAGAAAATATCAGTAATCAGAACAAACTTAACAACGGCCTGCCACAAGGCTCAGTACTGGCCCTTCCCTTATTTAGCTTATACACAGCTGACCTGTCAGATACAGTATCCAGAAAATTAATTCTCTATATCTGGTGGCTAATGCTATGTCATCTGCTATGCAGATGACATAGCATTAGCCACCAGATATAGAGAATTAAGATGGTCTGAGGAAATTCTCACAAACGACCTTGCCTCTATGCATACCTACTTTAAAAAATGGAGACTGCAACCAAGCCAAAGTACAACCGAAGTGTCAATTTTTCATCTCAACAATAAACTGGCACATGACGAGCTGAACATCCCATTTGGAAATTCAATCCTATGCCATAACAAATATCCTAAATACCTAGGAGTTACACTTGATTGTACCCTATCATATAAGAAACAATGAACACATAGCTGGAAAAATAAGAACTAGAAACAACATTATCCAGAAATCATATGGCCCTTCTTGGGGCGCAGCAGCAAACACATTACGAATATCTGCACTCGGATTGGTTTTTTCGGTGACAGAGTACTGTGCTCAACAGTTTGGCTCAACAGTTGCCACACTAAACTAAGTGATTGTCAGCTTAAAACCACAATGCTACTTATCTCTGGAACCATAAAAACAACTCCTGTCTATTAGCTCCCAATGCTGAGTAACATAATACCACCAAACCTACGAAGACGTGATGCTCTACTACGAGAATATGATAAAATACTCAGAAATACTGAATTGCCTATGCACAACGACATACTGGAGCTACAGCTCAACAGACTGAAATCAAGAAAGCCCCCTCTCCGTGAAGCTAAACATCTGAGAATGACCAACTATAATATCCAAGAACAATGGAAACAGGCATGGAACACAAATACTAATGCCCAACTCGAAACTTGGTTTGATAGGCATTGTCTCAACATCCCAGGTATGGAATTGAGCTGAAAGACATGGATAACACTGAACAGGATTCGTACTGGCCATGGAAGATGCACAAGTTTCTGTACAAGTGGGGAAAAATTCTCTCACTGGAATGTGACTGCAGGCACCCGAATCAATACACCATATTTCCACCGAGTGCAGTCTTCGTGCATATACGGGTCAAAGAAACGACTTCCTGGAGCGGACAATGCCTGCTATAGACTGGATCAGAGAACTTGATCTTAACTTATAAGTGTTTTGTTCATTGAAAGTGTAATTATCTTTGTTTTACTCCAACTGTTTGTCACTTACTTTTTACATACTTATGTTGACTTGTACCTTTATAACTGCCTGTAGATTGCCATATGCTAAATAAGTAAATATAGAAGAATAATAAATAACCATAAGTTAAGGGGATAAAAATCCCTTATTGTTTTTCAGCCAGTAAGCGAAACTAAGATCGAAAACTACGATCTGAACGTTTCATGCCGACGAACTGTCGGTGTATCCAAGCGTAAGTGACCACTTGGTAGTTCGTAGTTTTCGATCTTAGTTTCGCATACTGGCTGAAAAACAATAAGGGATTTTTATCCTCTTAACTTATCAACCTCGCCAGAAAAAAATAGCCGTTTGGCTTTTCATCTTAGTTATACTATGTTATAATATAGTGACACACCTTTCTGGCAATCATATAGCAAAAGTATGTAAGTTCTTTTCACTTAAGCTCTGATATTATAGGTCTAGCTACTCACTGATGAGACCTCAAAAAAAGGTTGAAACCGGTCTGGGTAGTGACCTCTCCTCATAATGTAAAACAGTACTACATCTCCTAAGAGCTGTGTGTTTTTACATTATGAAAAAATATCAAGAACAGTGAGGGAGCTTGCTCCACCTTTGCAACGAGTTGCCATGGTGTGGCACTACCAGGTGGTCACTTACGCTTGGATACACCGACAGTTCGTCGACATGAAACGTTGAGATCGTAGTTTTCGATCTTAGTTTCGCTTACTGGCTGAAAAACAATAAGGGATTTTTATCCCCTTAACTTATCAATCTCGCCAGAAAAAAATAGCCGTTTGGCTTTTCATCTTAATAAATAACCATGTTTTTAACTTGCAGACTTTTTTTTTTTTTAGCATTAGATGTAACCCTAGATAAAAATATCAAGTTAGAAAACGTGGTTATTTATTATTCATGTAAATTACTCAGTTTACTGCCTATAACCTGATACAAATTGTTTTCTTTGATTATTCTATCTCATCTCTATTCTCACTTCACCACTCAGAATTGGAAACTGCTCAAGTAGAATTAAAAAAAAAAAAAAACTATCAAAAATTTTACCTTCTATTTCCAATACGTTTTAGTCGATCATGTCTTCAACTATGTTGATTAAAGTAAAATAATCTCAAGGCTAATTGTTCTATATTTTACCATTTAATCTTTCTCCTAGTCATCACTGTTCTACATCAGTTAAGTAATCTCTACAAAAAACCTTTACCTTCTATGTTATTACCAGATAAAAGGAATTTATATGGCATTAACTTTATTTCAAAATCCAGTATATGGGATAAGTAAAAAATGAACTTTTACTCTACTGATAATATCGTTCATTAATTCCTGAATTCCTCTATCAGATATGGCTGTATGTGATGAATTGAGGCATTTGGAACTTTATCTCTTAGATGAGTTTCAAAAGGGCAGAAGAGTAGCAGATTTGTATGAATTAGTGCAATATGCTGGTAATATCATTCCCAGACTGTAAGTTTTTTTTTTAATCTTTTTTATTAGTTATTTTTTAATTTAATATGAATTTTGAACATTTAAAGTAAGCTGACTGTTAGAGTAATAAATATCTACTATTATATTTTACTAACTAGATACAAAATGTTCACTTTTATTAAAAAAAAAAAAAAAAAATTGGAAAAGTGACTAAGAACTTATGAAAGTAAAATACCAACATTTGAGTTGTCATGGTATTTTGACAAAGACATGAGCACTGCTAGGAGTGTGAATGTTATTTATTATATTAAATAACAATTAAGTAACATTAACATAATTTCCTGTTTTATTTGAATCATTTAATTTCTTACTGAACTGTTTGATTTTCCAGGTATTTAATTCTTTCTTACATATAGGGATCTATGAAAATAATTGAGAGCAACACATTAGACACTATAAATAACTAACAAAATTAACACAAATATTTTGTACCAAAACTAATTGTAATAGTGTGAAACAATCTGGTTACTAGAAAGATTATGAAATATCATCAAATTCCTGATATGTACCTTGGGAGGGGCTGTAGAGAATATTATAATAGTACACATGAAAGAGTTGCACTGTTACTAACTTCTGATCAACAATTTTCTTTCAAGTTAATTTCATCTATCAAGATTCCAGACTCCAACATTCTCAGATCTTATATTTCTATCATCTAAGGCACTTTTTACTTCCCAGAGGAAGACGAATCTGCTTACGTCTTGGTCTTCCTCTGGGTCTTTTTCCTACCAACCTGGCAGAGAATGCTTGTTTTGCTAATCTTTCCTCTCCCATTCTGTTAAAGTAACCATACTGCCTGAGATTAGCTCTGCTAACACATTCCTGGTTGCTAACAATCTCAAGTTCTTTCCTAATATCCTCCTTTTTAATATGATATTGCCATTGATGGCATCTGTTTATACCCCTAATCTTACTCAGGAGACTATCATATTTGCCATCTCTTTCCTTTGGTCAAGTGTTTACTTCTAACCCAGCTCTCAGATCCATTAGTTAAAATTGGTTTGAACTGTCTAGTATACAGCTAATTTAGTGTTTTCACTAATTTCTCTCTTATTCCCTATAAATTTATTCAACTGACTTTCTACCATACCAGCTATACTAATTCTGTTTATTTCCACATGTAGTTTGCCATCTTCACTAAAAATTTTGTCTGAATAGTTGAAATGTGTTACTTTTTCTATAAGTTCTCCATTCAGAATATAGTTGATGTTTTCAATGTTTCTGCCTATTTTCATTGTTGATATTCATATCAAATTTATTAGAACACTTATTCAGTTTAGTCAAGGAATCTTGCAGACTTGTACTGGATTTATTCAGAAGTATAACGTCGTCATCTGCATCAAGTAGAGAGTTAATCTTTTGATTAACTGAAATTCTGCGTCACCTGCCATATCATTAATTCTCCGACTGACAATGTCATTTGAAAGAGGAATCAAATCAATATCTTTTAGTAACTTCTTGCCAAACATAGTTTTTACAACGTCTTTTATAGCTAGAAATAGTAAATTTTCCCTGATAGAATGAGGTTTCCCTGTTTTCACTATGCGCATGATGATACACTTTTAATCGTTTACTTCCAATTTAATTAATTATGTTTCCATATGTATTCAAAACATGCTTTTAGATTTATTATGTTACAAATGGCACAGTTTTTCCCAAATGTTGGTAATCCCCACATAGGTTTTTTTCCAAAAAATTACATAACTTAGTGGTCCATAGAGTTATTTTAGGCATTTTATTGGTCCTTGGGCTTAGAAAGGTTAAGAAATGCTGGTTTAAATTAATCTGCCATTGTCATTTTTCCTCTTACTTGCTACATAACAAAAAAAAGTTTGAGTTTACTTTGTCCTGTTTGGTTAATTCTATCTCATGGTCTGATTTGGCCTTCCTTACCATACTAGTCACCCTTCTTACTTGCACTTTGTACTGCTCATGAGTATGTTGATGTCTATAGCATGTTGTTTCATGTAATTAACCCTTGGCAAATGAATAAATTCCACTTTTGTCTTGCCATGCCCCCTAAATTTACTACTTCCAGC
Source organism: Typopeltis vanoorti (assembly GCF_054136105.1). Taxonomy (NCBI): domain Eukaryota; kingdom Metazoa; phylum Arthropoda; class Arachnida; order Uropygi; family Thelyphonidae; genus Typopeltis; species Typopeltis vanoorti. Next base: position 14,605,863 of record NC_143549.1, on the reverse strand, counting down.
TATAAAAGATGCGATAAAAATCGTGTTTGGCAACAAGTTACTAAAAGATATTGATTCGATTCCTCTTTCAAATGACACTGTCGGTCCCAGAATTAATGATATGGCAGGTGATGTAGAATCTCAGTTAAGAAGAGCCCTTATTATGCGTTACAAATAGATGAGACTAAAAGTGTATCATTGAGTGCAAGCACTGGATGCTTCCAGTGCCTTGCTATTAATCGAACGCATGGCTGAAACTATATCTTTCCCATGATTTAATGTCCCTAACTTCGCTGAAAAAATTCAATTCGCTTATTTTTCATATCACAATATTTAGTTTCTAAATGTCGTCAGTTTTGCAGGTTTCATGCACTCGTTCAACAACACTTCATAATACAAAACACGTAGAGTTTCTGTTCACTTTCATCTCCACAACAAGTAAACCTGAATTACAAATATGAACTATTATATTTTTTCTTTGAGTGCTTGTTTCTTCTACTTTAATAGTATCACATTTACTTGCCGTTACAACACATGTATCACAATTAGGGTTAGCATCACCTGTTTCATTTGCTCTTCTTTTCAAAGTCCTAGTTCTAAGCCACTTTTCCATTATTAAAAAACATTTCCAAAAAATATATAAATACTGGGGTTAACACACGACGCATTTTGTCGAAGTATCACTTAGCACTTCTGAGGATATACTGAGCTTTGGTTGAAGGAGGAAAACCTTGAATAATAAAAATCAATAAACAACAAGCAATTGGTTGAAATGTGGATAACACGTTTACTTCAAATCTGACAAAACAGCAAGGGAAGGCGGAAGCAATAAAACCATATTGTTTTTCACATCATCCCTCTTTTATTAAATTATTGTAGTTGCAGAATGTCTGTGGAATGAACATTCTAGTGCTATTTGTTGGTTTTTTAAGTATGCATTTTATTTCAATAATTTTTACTTATTCAATTTTAAATTGCTATAAATAAATATAAATCAGCTAACGCCTTTTATTCCCTAATAGGGAGTATGCGAGGCCTTTATACCCAATCTAGCTTTTGGAGATTGAGTGGGCAGCTCAATCTCCACTGGCAGCCAATCAGAGATAGCTGACCCATGTCTATCACTAATTATAGGTGGCTACTGATGAACAGGCTGGCAAACAAGTGCTGCCATCTTTTGGTGCCTAACCTTAACAGGATATGTTGTTGTCTGAAATAATGTGGGTACTACGATCGATTTTCTTGAGTTTACAGGACAAAATATCAGAGTTTCTGGGAGGGAAAGCCGCTTACCCATGGCAGAGATTGACTAACTCGGGAACTAGTCAAAGATAGGCTTAGAAAAAGTTTCTCCAGTCTGCAACTAAACTTAAACCTATGTTTAACTTTGAGCGGCCAAGCGCAGAGGATGCAAGTGCCACTTCCACCGAGCTACACAGGCCTTTTTAATTTGTTTTGTTTGGATAATTAAAAAATATATATTTATTTATTTAATTTAAGTCTGCCTGCAGACCACAGGTTGAGAAACACTGGTTTACAGTATTCAAGACGGATGCAGTTAGTAGTAGATATCACTTCTTGAATTAGAAGTCATCAGTACCAGACATATGATAAAGCAGAGGAAGTAGATATTTAGTGGGAAATGCTCAGATATTGAGATATGAGATGCTTAAAGGGTCAAAGCTATATAACAGACAAAACCTGCACTTATCCTTTTAAGGAATGCAGAGAACCGACTCTGGCTTCTGACTTAATGTTGAGTTCTCGCCTTGTCATGGTGTACCTAACAGGGTGCAAGATGATACAAGATGCGAGGATACTAGATTCTGAATTGAATACCAATTTAGATACTGAATGAATGAGGATAGGCTGGCAATTTGGGATTTAGCTAAGAATATTGTATTCTTATTGGCTTCAACCACAATGTAAAATGATGGTAAAACATGACAGTTTCATGCCGGCTGGGGCATTGCCCAGTTAAACAAGGCCCCCCATTGTTTCCAGGACCAAAAGTCAGCTATTGGAATAAATCCCAGAATACTTTTCATCTCAACATCAGCAGAGTTCAAGATTGGTCTTATCAACATAAGAAGCAGCAATAGAAAATAAATGATTAGTAAAAGAATTAGATAAGTACCAGGTTGACATAATGGGTATGACTGAAACAAAGAAGACAAACAGGTGAGATCTTTCTAAATAGCAAATACAAAATGTTATATTTAGGAAATAACAATCAAGGAAAAGAGGGAGTAACTATAGTATTCAGCACTAAATATGAGGATACACTTCTTGAATGGTAGGCAATATCAAGTAGAGAGATGTGGGCAAATATCAGAATGGGAAACTCGAAAATGAGACTTATTTGAGCTTATAGTTCCACAGACGGTTCTACCAAGGAAGAAATGAAGGAAATTTTTGAGGCATTACAGAAGGGAGGCTTACATCAGCAGACCTTTAGCCCAACGGCCAAGAACACCTACTTAGCCTGCTAGAGGGCACCATCAGGACTTTTAGGAGAACAATAGCTTCATCTCTTCATTCTCAGTTACTGTGTTATATTGCCTACGTGCACGTGCCTTTTTTTTATAAGTTCCTTTTGAAGAGGCAACGTGACGTTGCCGAAATATCGGAAATATTTATTAAAGTGTAATTTAATTTATATTCGTATCGACATTCTTCAATTCCTTAAATGATTTAGTAATCTATTACAACAGTTATTCAATTTAGTCAGGGAATGTTGCAGACTTGCGTCGGATTTATTTAGAAGTATAACATTATCTGCATAAAAGAAAGAGCTGAGATTAACACCTCCAATTTTGATATCAGGTTTAATACCACTTTCCTTCATAATGTGATCCATATAGATAATGAATTATAGAGGGAATAATAATGTACATTCTTGTCTTACAGCAGATTTAACATTAAGCCATCTTCTTGTACTTCCTTCAATTCTAACTGTTGACTTACATGTCAAATAAAGACCAAGTGTTGCTTGATATAATGCCCAATTAACACCATATAACTGTAGTATTTTAAATAGCTCCTATTAAGGTCGAAATGTTGGTACATTAAAATAATTATTCTTAAAACATGAATGCTGATCACCATGTAATATTAAAGGAAAGGATGCAAATGAATCTGTGTTCGTAAATAGAATCTATTTCTACTTTAACGACATTGTTAGAAATTGTTTCAATGACGTCCTTTAGTACTGTCGTGACGACTTTCTTCCTGTCGTGTTCTAATTCACCATCTAGTTCAAGTCACTTTTATGAATAAAATAACTAATTACGAAATGATCACCGATCCAAAAGTAGGGAAATTTATATTTATACTGCGCCACCCTATTCTCAGATTAGTCTATATAAATAGTAGGATCAATTCTTAATTAGGTTAGCAGTCATCTCATTAGGCAGAATTATTTATTATCATTTTCACTTGGGGTTCCCGCAAGATTCGAACATTTATGAACGGTGCAATAAAAAGGAATTCAGGCAAACACAATATTTAAATCAACAAAATAAAACATTTAATATATGATATGGTTAACAAATACAAGAACTCTATTTTAAAATGGAACTATACAATTAACTTAACACATCTTCTTAGGCCACTGATGCTAATTCAATGTTCTAACTTTCATATACTATTCACAGTCTCAAAAACACAAATCTTCTTATCTCAAGTTAATATAACAACTTCACACTTATTCAGTCTTCACAAATCTATCAGCTCAATGTTTATATTCACAGCAGGCAATAAACTACGTAAGCAATATTCCAAGCAAATATATTCCGGACCTTGAGCATCAGAGATATATCACAGTTAATGCTAAAATAGACAAACTTATACAACTACTCTTACCGGACAAATTCTTCAATACATCAATTATTGAGAGAGCACTTACGAATTAACTTAATTAACATTAGCGGAACACACATAACAAATATTCTCCATAGTTTAAACTGTATTACTGTAAGTCGCACTTCACTATTCCAAACAACAGTAATTAGGTACTAATATCTTTTCCTGTTCACTTTTCTACAAGTAATCAATATAACCTTTTCCTAGGGCAACATAGAATTTAATCGTAATCCAGATTAACTGGAACTAATCAGAATTTTCGCATTGACTGTCCAGTTTCCTTTTATCTGATTACGGCATCAACCTTTCTTCATAACAACAGCAGATTTCGCTTATAACATTAAACTTTATGTTTCACTACTTATAGGTTCACTTCCGAACACTATACTCATAAATTTCTGCCCTCAGGATTTTATAATCTTGGTTCCGCAAAACTCTCTCCTCACTCGCTTAATAATAATTCTTCTCCCTTCCCTGTCTTATCTATGACCTTCCTTCACTTTTCAGCTTTATCTATCTATGACCTTCACTCCCACCTTACGTTCGAACGCCACGCTCTACTCCACTCGTGGTTGTTTACGCGTGCGTCTCCATGACAATAGACTAAGCGTAAACATTTCGCCAATGTAATGTATGCTCTATTACTGCTACATGAGTGATTACATAACATTAAATATTTTACAAATAAGAACAACATAATATTTAAGCTACTTCTTCAACTTTTTGATTACGTATACAGTTAAATATAAAAATAACACTTTACGTTACATCATACATATTTGGTTATACAAAATTCTACACATTTTATTATTTTATAACTAATAATAGGTCAAGTTTTGAATAAATATTTAATTAGTAATTCTCAATTAAGGAATAATAAATAATTTTATATAAGTCATGATTAATATTTAATAAGCAATGTTAAATGTGAATGAAAAAAAAAATAAATTACATAACATAGCTTCATTCACAATTTAACAGTACATAAAAATTCCTCGATTTGAAAAGGGGTAGTCATACTGCCTTTTTCTTTTTTTATATATTTTTTTTAAAATTATCTATTTTAATATAATAGAATTCATGAATTTCTCACATTATGATTGATATAAAATGTGCAACTGCATAAGTTTCACTCTTGTGAAACTGTCTTCGATGTATTTTGTGTAAATAATATCCATATTGTTTCCTTACATCCAGTTGGTTGCTTTGAAATAGTAATGAACAAGATAGTGAATTAGAAGTTAACAATAGATAATTTTGGAAAAGATTGACACCAACTGGGTTTATATTAGTTGAAGTAATTTATTTGATACTAAGTAAAAAAATACCAAGTTTCGCCAACTTAGCTGTTTAGCTTCTTCATGGTGAATAAAATAGATTCAAAACAACTTAAACACTAAAACTGCTCAATGAAACAAATACAATTGTATTTTTTACAAAAAAAAAAAAAATCTCTATCTCCGAAACAGACATTCTTGCTAGCCTAGATGTAACATCCTTATTTACGAATGTTCCAGTTGACGAAGTAACCAGCATTTTGAGAAACCTCTTCCCTCGAGATATTACTTCTCTTTTCCATCATTATCTAAAATAATTTTTTCTTATAGAATGAAACGATTTACGAACAATTAACAGGCCTCGCAATGGGAAGCCCCCCCCCATACAGATCTCTTTATGGAGAAACTGGAAAATGAAATTTCGTCTCAATTAGACTCTAAACCCACAGTGTGGTGGAGGTATGTGGATGACATTTTTTTGTATGGAAATGCACAGAAAAAGGTCTTTTTGATTTTCTTACCAAGATCAACTCCTTCCATCACAAAATAAAATTTACCTTAGAACTTGAGAAGGCCAAACATCTACCATTCCTGGATACTTTAATTAAGAAACAAATGGATGGATCTATCAGCCTTGCAGTCTATCGCAAACAACCAACCAACACAGGTCGATACTTGCACTTCACATCTTCACACCACATTTCTCAAAAACTAAGCATCGTTCACATGCTAAAAAAATAGGGCTGCTTGCATCACTACAGAAGATAAAGATCTCAAAGATGAATTATCCCACATATCAAAAAATCTCATAGACAATGGTTACCCAAAAAAATTGATCCATAAGATACTTTTCTGTGACCCCCCACAACAACAATCTGAAGAAATATATTATAAATCCATCATTGTCATTCCTTATGCTGGGACAGTGTCCAAAACGATTGCTACACTCAAGCCACATGAAATACAAGTGACTTTTAAGCCTTTAAAGACTATCCCCCAATTTTTAAGATCTCCGAAAGACTGATGCTTTCTTCAAATATGCCAGTGTCTATAACATCCCCTGTTCATGCAGATTAAACTATATTGGTCAGACCTCTAGAAGTTTGGAAATCAGAAAAAAAGAACACGTAGAAGATGTAAATAACAACAAAGAAGACAATTTGGGGTTAGCACTTCATTTCTCCAGGACAAGCCATACCATAGAATGGGACAAAAGCTCCATGCCCTATTTAGAGGAAGATTTCCGTTACTGAGATCGTGTTCTGAACACAATCTCAATAGAAACCAAGGATTAATTCTGGCTGATATTTGGAAGACCCTCATAAGATCTTTAAGCATGCCAAAGTTAAATCTTGCTGCCAATTACAGAACATTCCTACATAACAACAGTTGACTTCATACACACTCCATGCATGTGATGTATGCATTCTTCTGTTTTTTTGTAAAAAATACAATTGTATTCGGTTCAGTCCTTCATGAACAGTTTTAGTGTTTAAGTTGTTTTGTATCTATTTTATTCTCCCTGAAGAAGCCAAACAGCTAAGTTGGCGAAACTTGTCGGTATTTTTTACTTAGTATCAAATAAATTACTTCGACAAATATAAACCCGGTTGATGTCAATCTTTTCCATAGTTCTTATGGTCGAAAATAACATAAATTCAGTAGATAATTTTGTTTTTCATAAACATGCTTATTTTGGTTTAATAATAACCAACTACACAACTATTGTTTTCAAATTCTGGTTCAGAGAAATTAATTTTATAAATCTATATTTATGCTTGCCTTTCTGTTTATTAGATACCTGCTAATAACTGTTGGATTGGTATATATGAAGACTAATGAACACTCCAAACGGGATATTTTAAAAGATCTGGTTGAAATGTGTCGTGGAGTACAACATCCACTTAGAGGTCTGTTTCTGAGAAACTATTTACTGCAGTGCACAAGAAATATTCTGCCTGACGTGGATGAAAGTAATCCGTATGTATATATGTTGCATTATAGAAATAATTCTGTGAAATGAATTAAATTCTTTTGCATAATATTACAATCAGTCCTAAATTAATGGGTATAGTTGGCTTTCAATATAACAGATTACTGAAGTCTGGATCAAAGTCCCACTGGCAAATTATTTTAAAGAGAATACAAGTTTTAAAGTGACCACTATAACAAACTTTTCTTTTAGTCACTAAGTATGCTTTAGGGAGACTCAACGATACAAAAAAAAAAAAAAAGCCATTAAATGAAATTAGCATTTTTTTCTTTTCTTTGAAAAGAAAAAATGCTGATTTCATTTAATGGTTTTTTTGTTTAAAAAAAAAGCCATTAAGTTACGTGTATAGCAATCTTATGTGTATGCAAATTATGATTTGCAGATTGTGTATACCTGAGATTTTAACATAATAATTATGGTTTCCCCTAAGCTATTAGATGAAACCATTAACCTATAAGATTATCTCAATGGTACCAAAATCACATATCTTTCCAATAAAGGATAATTTGATTGGCATGGTCCACCTGTTGACTTAGTGATGGTAGAGTTCTGTGGGACTAGGAATGTTGTCATTGAACTTGCATGTTTTTTAGTCTTCAGTATTTATTATAATTACTCATTATGTAGAATAATCAGTAAAATGTTTGTGAATTTCTATTTATGAAACTGTGATAGCAGAAAAATGCATATGTTGTCAGCAATTGGATATTATAAATTGGAATATTGTGGTTTCATGAACTATTTTGCTGCAAGTTAAGACGTTGAGATAATTACCCACAACATAAATGATTTGTTTCTATAAACTGTTTGCACAATCACCACATATAAAATGTGAGCAAGTACACTGTGATACTTTTGGATATTTTTTTTAGGGCTTTTGATAGGATATAGCATTGCAAGCCTGTTGCATGAGTGGAGAGGATATGGGACTGGGTTATAAGCTGTACAGATGAGTTAATAGATATTGAAAACTGGTTTATTGGAGGGTGTCATTCTGCAAGATTTCAGATGATAGTTGGTATCCCACAGATGAGTTCTTGGTCCATTGTTATTCAGTCTTACATTAATGACATTAGGAAGGATTTAAATGGTGATGTACAGAGCATTGCTGATGTTGCAAAGCTAGATCAGGTAATTAGGAATGTGATTGACATACATCATCACTTGCAGAATTTAAGTATGTTGGAACTGTGGGTATGAAAATGGCTGTCAGTTTATCATATTCCTGACATGTACTCACAGGTGTATAGGATATTATGATAGTGCTACATGAAAAAGATAGATCATTTTCAACTTCCTATCAACAGTTGTGCTCCAAATTAATCTGCAATTTGTTAAGATTCCAACATTATCAGATCTTATTTCTGTGTGTTAAGGGGCACAGTGAGATCTAGGTGGATTTATCAATCCACCTAGATCTCACTCTTCCTCTGGGTCTTTTTAATGCCATCCTGACAAAAAACACTTGTTTGCTAACTTTTCCTCTTCCATTCTGTTCAGGTTACCATGACCATACCAACTGACATTAGTTCTGTTAACACATTCTTGAATGCTAGCAATGCCAGTCAGTAATAGGATCACTACTTGAATAATTACCAGGTTTTAACTCATATTTTTTTTTATTTATGCTAGGTGTATTTCCACTATGTTGAAAGTTTTTTCACGTGGTTATACTAAAAATTAAAGATGCTGAGAAATTATATTCTTGATTTAATCCTTTATCCAAGTGTAAGCAAACAAAGTTTTCCTGAAGTATCTTCAGGACTTGGTAACTTGTATATAGACTAATGACTTCACATCACTTGTCTTAGTATCCCATAATGCAGAGCACATATTTTCAGACATGTATAATGCTATGCATTATGGGAAGGGTCACTATCCAAACTGGTTTCAACCTTTATTGAGGTCTCATCAGTGGGAGCTAGACCCTGAAGTAATACTATGGTTGAAGTAATGCAGAAGTCATATTTCCATAAGGCAAGCAATGTGAAGTCATTAGCTTCTATATTTGAGTTGCCCAGTCCTGAAGATACTTAAGTGTAAACTTTGCTTACACTTGGGTAAAGGATTAAACCAAGAATATAATTTCTTGGCATCTTTAATTTATAGTATGACCAAGTAAAAAAACATTCACCATATATCTGTAATCCAGAGTATTTTAGTAATAAGGTGTCACAGCTTTGACTACTTCTATATGGAAATATGATTTCTGCATTACTTCAACCTTGGTATACTTCAGGGTCTGGCTCCCACTGATGAGACCTCACTAAAGGTCAACCGGTTTGGGTAGTAGTGACCCTTCCCATAATGCATAGACATTACACATGTCTGAAAAGATATGTGCTTTGCATGATGGGATACTAAGGTAGGTGATGTGTTAATGTCAGAACTGGGCAACTATATACTAGTTGCCCAGTCCTGAAGATACTTCAGGTGCAAACTTTGTTTGCTTTGTACACTTGGATAATTGATTAAACCAAGAATATAATTTCTTGCCATCTTTAATTTATAGTATTTCATCTACATGTTTTGCTATCTATATTGTGAACAGCATCATTCAGGCAGTTGCTGAACATAATTAAAAAATCTACAAAAAAATTAAAGGTTTTTAAACAGCAAAAGATTGGGATGATTGTTTTAATCACAAGTAATATGACTTTATGTTAAGCAACTTCCTGATGATGCTGTTTGCAGTTTAGACAGTTAAACACAGACGAAATACATCTAGCATAAATAAAAAAAATGAGTTAAAACTTGGTAGTAATGCAAGCAAATCTACTCGTAGGTAATTTTCCAAAAAAAAAGTCACTACTGCTTTAATACAAATTTGTTTTATGTTGTTTCTACACACACACACACACACACACACACACACACACACACACACACACACACACACATTGTTAATAAAATAGATACATGAAAACTAAATTTTTGTTTTATGTGGCACATAAAAACACCAAATAGGCCTTGAAAAAGAACTGTAAACGTAAGTAGAAAAAATATCTATGCACTGCTTGGAAAGAAGTCAATAAACACCATAGTATGTAAGGAACAAATGACTATGACACCCACTTTAATAAGATGTAGAACCTCCTTTTGCTGCAATGACTGGGACATACTTTCCACAAGTGTGTGATAGTTTTCAATGGGAATTTTGGACTATTCTTCCTGTATCCATGTAATGAGGTCCTGGATTGTTGTGGTGGACATTCCCTGACCTCACCGTTGCTCAGCTTCATCCTACAGATGTTCAGTAGGGTCGAGATCAGGTAGGTACTGTGGAGGCCAGTCAAATGTAATGCAGTTCATGTCCACAAACCATGCAGTTACAGCATCAGCCTTGAGAGATGATGCATTGTCTTGCTGAAAGAGAATGATCAGTTCTGTAGAAATGCTACAAAATCGGAAGCTTGCAATGTTCATTTCACCAAAAGGTCCAAGGGTAAACCAGGAAGAACAGGACCATACTATTACACCGTCAGCTCTGAATTTTAAAGTTGGAGTTATGCACTCTGCTAAGAGCCATTCACTGCACTTCTGCCACCTTCACAAATCCATCTGTATTAAATAGAACATATAGCATAATTCGTCGCTCCATAGTGGGAAGTGGAAGCTTAAAAAACTTCCACTTACCGCTGTACACATTCTTTGCACCACTGAAGATGATGCTGCATGTTGGGTCATGTAATGTGTTGCTTTTATATTGTGATCCTACCATGGAAACCCATGTTGTGAGCCTCTGTTCTGAATGTTTTTGTGCAGATTTGTGTTCCAGTCGATGCCTGGAACTCCACATTCAATGTGTCAGCCAGCGAATGGTGGTTTTTACACATTATCCTTTATAGTACCTTACAGTCACATTTGGTGAGCGTGTTAGGTTGTCCACTGTGTGTAGCACTTGCAGTTTTCCCTGTGCTTTCATCTCTATGTGGTATCACAAGTTGTTGACCTGAAATGGCCCAATTTATCAACAATTTCCTGAATAGGATGCCATGTTGCAGGCCTACGTATCATGCCTCTTCCAAACTTCATCAGTTCCCTTCTTGCAGCCATTTCATCGAGACACTGGCACTGACCTAGGAACATCATATTCCTCTAATTTATACCAGCTACAAACAGGTGACTCATTACATGACATGATGCACCTTATGTGCCTTGCCCAGGGGGATGTCTGTTGACTTCTTTCCAATCCGTATATGTAAGATCTCTAATTTAAAAAAAAAAAAAAAAAAAAAAAAGCCGGCTTGGTTAGCCGAGTGGTTAGTGTATCTGCTCTCCAGCCAAAAGCCTGCTAGTTCGAATCCTGCCCTGGGCATGAATGTTTGTGATTGTGTAAAGTTATGTTGTTTTTGTTAATTTTTGTTATATTTACCTATATCGGATCTTACTAAACTTCCAATTAAATTTTCAATTATTCTACCGGCTGTGCCAACGTAAAATTACGTTAATTTGATATATACCTTTACCTATCTACCATACTTACTCATTTGTCTCTCTCTCTCTCTTAAGTCTCATTAATTCCTTACTCATACAAATCTTAGTATTTCTCTATCTTCCAGCTGCTATAAACGCATTGAATGATGGTGCACTGCACTGTTAACAAAGACACTGCTTTAGGCTAGAGCCAATCCCTTTGCTATAATTCTGGTATTAACCCAGTTTCTAATTTTGGAAAAATTTATTTGTTAACGCTGTGCCATCCAAAATGATTAGACTAGAGAGGCTTCGTCGTCTGGGAGAAAACACTCAGAATGGCACAATATTCATACAATTACTATTCCCAAATTTCACCAAAACTTGTGTGTCAATTTTATTGCAGTCGTGGCTATCCCCAAAATTTTTGATTCGCACAGGTTCTACTTTATGAGTGGTGCATTGAGAACGTAGATCAGATAAGTTTTAAAAGAAGTATACTGTGAGTAGACATGTCGATACAAAATTAATAACGGAAAAAAACTCACGTACAAAGATTATTTAATGGTATAATTTTCGGCTGTGTGTCACAGGCATCTTCAGTACATATTAAGCTCAAATTAAACAATAACTGACAATTCCAAAAAGCGCCAAAACTATACGTTCACTGATGCCTTGTACATAAGGGATAGTAATACGCGTTATTTCTTCTGTGTTTGAAGAGGAAGACATATTAAAACTACTCAAAGAGCTGATACTTATATAAAAAATTCTTTGGATTTCAAAAATAAAATTTCAGATCTTCATTTTGACGTTTCTGTTATCATGATCAGTTTAGGTGTTGTTTCTTTATTTACAAATGTGCCTCTTTCTGAAAGCATTGAATTACTACAACAGGAATTTCCTTCAGACATTGTAAACGTATTTGATTTTGTAATACATTCTGGTTATTTTTCCTTTAAAAATAAGTTATATCAACAAATTGAAGGAACAGCAATGGGCAATCCTCTTTCTCTTGTTATCTCCAATTTCTTTATGGAACATTTTGAACAACGTATCTTTGACAACATTTCTCACAGACCTACTCATTGGTTCAGATATGTCTGACATTTTTGCTGTATGGAATGGCTCTTCGGATGAACATCAACAATTTCTCACTAAGTTAAATGCACTTCATCCTAGGATCAAATTTACCCTAGAAGTAGAATCAAATAAGCAGCTAGCCTTTTTAGATCTTCTAATTCTTCGCCAACCAGATAGTAACCTACATTTCTCAGTTTATAGAAAGAAGACTCATACAGGCCATTATATCCATGCTGGATCTCATCACCATCCCAGTCAAAAAGTAGGAACTATTAAAACACCGGTTCATCGGGCCCACTCCTTTTGTTCTTCAGACTATCTTTTACAGAAAGAACTACAATATATAACTTCTTCCTTTCTATCTAATGGTTATAAGAATTGCTTCATTAAAAGAACTTTGAGTAGTTTAATATGTCTTCCTCTTCAAACACAGAAGAAATAATGTGCATTCCTATCCCTTATGTACAAGACATCAGTGAACGTATAGCAAAAGTTTTAAAACCACTGAATATTTTTGTTGCCTTTCGACTGTTTAGAAAAATCTCCACCTTTCTCACTTCTCCTAAGGACAAGCTTCCACATCTTAATCATCCAGGTGTCTACCAGATTCCCTGCTCTTGTGGATTATCTTATTTCGAACAAACGGGAAATCTGCCTCTATTCGGCTAGAAGATCACCAATCTTATATTGAATACTTTAAACCTGAAAAGTCTGGACTTGCAGAACATGCCATCTTCACTAGACATAGAGTTCATTGGAGAAAGACGAGAGTTCTTCACAAAAGTCAGTTCCTTATCGAATACCTTTATAAAGAAACATGTGAAACTCTACTTCATTCTCCTAACTTAAACAAATTCAACGGCTTATGTCTATCCCCTTTATGGGAGATAGTACTTTACAAATCAGCTAATCTTTCCTAACTTTTTTTTTTTTAGGAAATTTATTGACCTTTTAATTATCTTACATCAGCTACTTAGGTGGTGCTTTTTGGAATTGTCAGTTATTGTTTAATTTGAGCTTAATATGTACTGAAGATGCCTGTGATACACAGCCGAAAATTATACTATTAAATAATCTTTATACGCGAGTTTTTTCCATTATCAATTTTGTATCGATAGATCAGGTAAGTTTATCATATTAAAAAAAATACGGTACAATTACTGACAATTACTTAACTAAACTAATTCAATCATGCAGGTGTAACCTGGGCATTCTTAATCTTTCTGAACATGAATCAATATCTAATACTAAACACATTATGAATTCCTTCTAATTACTTAATTCTTAGGTAATCATTTACCAAATCTTGGTCTCAGGAACTATCTAACTATAACAAAACTATATATTCAATTACAACACTTTGCAAGTCCTCATATATAGAGCTATAACATTCTATATGTGGATCAGATGCTAAAGTCCTATTACACTTCGAAAGTCCTATAACTTATCAGTTCTTGTCTTTGTTACAATCTAACATTCCTGTATATACAAAAGATTTAAAAAGTTCTTACATTACTGGGGCATTAGGATCACTCTGGCTTTCTCTTTCGATCATCTGCTCTATTTTTACGGCTCGTTGTTTCTTCCTTCGGTTTGCTGCTTTCAGAAAGGACTGGCTAGCGAATATGTTCATGATTCACTTCCTTCGATGTAGGCGAAGTTATTCTGAGGGGATTGGTCCACGTGGTTCCACATATCAACGCGGTCTACGCTGATTATACCACTGTGCCGAGACCTATGCTCGTGCTGGATCTCTGTCTGACCGCATAGCTGCCTGTGGATATCATTCTTCTCAACCTCACTCGAACTTCCTTATCCTGGAATGACTGGAACAAGATGGAAAAAGAGCTTCGAGTTGGTGTTGCCAAGCTCTATATATCCACTGCTGTAATATTCTCCCTACTACGTCATTGTTTTTACCTGGTACCTAATTCTTCTGCACTCTGTGCCGTCGCTCCTATGTGTGTTCACGGAAAACTCGTGCGCGCCTTTTAGACTTTGCATACGTGACTGCCTCTGGACATGTTTTTAATCTGCTTATCTCTTCTGTAACTTTGATCTAAACTTTAGCATACTAACATTTTTTCACCTATTTTCAACCTTTGTTGTATTCACAAAGACACTAATTAGAGACATTAATTTCACCTTTACCATTCTAAAAGTATTTCTCCGAGAGTTTTGATACTTGTTAAATCTGAATGAAATGTAGTACAATAATTTTTTCCTTCATTCAAGATTTAACAATTGTCTGTGAAAATACTAGTGGTGGTGTTTGGTGGTAGATGGTGTTAATGTAGATGATGAAGGAAGTTGCAGTTGAAGTGGTGGAGACAGAGAGTTGTAAAGTAGGTACCCTCCCTTGATGAGTCTCTGGACTCCCTGGAGGTGTTAAATAATAATAATAATAATAAAGTAATTCTCTTTATCTCTCTAAAGAGATCTGACATTCATATACTCTATAGAATTAACAGTAGTAAATTTCACCAACCAGATCTCCAACAATGGTTGGAGGATTATTTGCCATGGATAGAAAATATTTTCGGGAGATCGGTAGTTATGATCCTGGTATGGATATCTGGGGGAGGAGAAAATCTTGAGTTGTCATTTAGGGTAAGCTACATGCAACTGAAATCTTAAAATTTCTTGAAAATTTTGATCATGTTACTCTATGCCCACAGATGCGAGACCCTTCTGTTCATGTCAGAAGGACAATCCATTCCAATAATAGGTTAATCAATCATATTGTGGAATGAGTTGTTTATTATTACACGTCAGAAAATTAACTTCTCTTTTATGGATATTGTAGTTTATAAAGTGATAACTATTTTGCTTGTATAACAGTTGGAAAATTTTACGTATAAAGCACGTGATTTCTCGTATTGGTGACCAATTGGTACATCGCCTTATTTCTTTCTCCCCTTCAACATGAATTGACTCTTCTTGGCACCGAGCCAACTGAAATTCTCGTATCTGTGGTCCGACAGTATTTATTTTTCAGTCACAAAGTTCTATGTTGCTGTAATTATTAGTTTTGAGATTTTTTGTGCTTAAGGGTCAAAGCTGTATAACTGAGAAGAGACCTCCACATAGCCTTTAAAGGAATGCGGAGAACCGACCAGGGCTTCTGACCTAATGTCCAATCCTCACCTTCTCGAGGTGCACCCTGTTGGGTATCTACTTGGATACTGAATGAACGAGAATGGGTTGGCAATTTGGGATTTAGCCGACCAAATTGTATTCTTATTGGTTAAAGCAAAATAAAAAATGATGGTACAACGTGACAAAATTTCATTCTGGCTGGGGTGTCACTGGGTTAAACAAGATCCCCGCTATTTTCGCCAGGGAACCAGGGCGAACAGCGAAAAGTCACCTACTGGAACAAATCTAAAAACACACCCCAACTCAACATCACCAGAGTTAAAGATCAGTACTATCAACATAAGAAGCCTGAATGGCAAAGAAATGGAGCTTGCTGAGGAATTAGATAACTACCAGATCGACATAATAGGGGTGACTGAAACAAAAAAGACAAAAACTGGTGAGATCTTTCTGAGCAATAAATACAAAATGTTATATTCAGGCAATGACAATCAAGGAAAAGGAGTAGCCATAGTATTCAACACAAAATATGAGGCTAATCTTCTTGAATGGCAGGTAGTCTCAAGTACAGTGATGTGGGCAAATATGAGAATGGGTAACTGGACAATGAGACTTATTTGTGCCTACGGTCCCACAGAAGGTTCTGCTAAGGTAGAAGTAGAGGAATTTTTTGAGGCTTTAGAAAAAGGAACTGACACAATGAAAAAGGAAAAGTTGGTCCTTTGTGGGGATCTAAATAGCAAAGTAGGAAATAATTGTCAGACATACAAAAATATTTAGGAAAAATTTGGAGAAAAGAGCAAAGCTAATAATAATGGCAAATACCTGTTGGATTTCTGCTCAGGACATGGACTGGTTATTACTAACACCATGTTCCAAAATAAAAATGTGCACAAATTCACATGGAGAGAAGAGGCAAGGAATAAGAAAAGTCTCATTGACTTTGTTATTGTTGATAGTGATGTTTTCTCCCTGGTGCAGGACACCAGAGTGTACAGAGGATTTGAAATTGGAAGTGATCACTATTTAGTCTTGAGCAGGATAAAATTGAATTTCATATTGAGAAGAATAACATGTAAGAAAGTTTTAAAGCGAATAAAAGTTGAGCAGCTCTCAGATGTGAACTGTAGACTAAAATGCACAAAGATTATTGAAGAAAAAATGAAAGAGTTTGAGAACAGGAATCAAACCTTGGAGATTCAGTGGCAAGCCTTGAAGAAAGCCCTGATTGATTCAGCTAGAGAGGCATGTGGTGAAGTTGTCTGCAAGGATAGAATAATTAGAACACCATGGTGGACACAGGAAGTTAAAGAGGCAGTGAAGGAAAAGAAGAAAGCATATCAAAAGTTTCTGGCAAATAAGTCAGCTTGAGCTCTTAGAGAATACAGAGACAAATGCAAGAATGCTAAACACTGTGTAAAACTACCTAAACAAAAGTCATGGGAGGACTTTGGCAAGAATATAGAAAATAAATATCAAGAAGGTGGCAAAATGTTCTGGAGGTTGTTGAAGAAGCTTAGGAATGGAGGAAAGAGTGCTGTAAAAGGAGTTAGAGATGATAAATGTAACATGAAAATGGGAGAAAAATATCCTTGAAGTATGGAGTAATTACTTTGAAAAACTGCTAAATGAATCAAGCAGTGATGACAGCACAGTGGTAAAAAACACTGACCAGGCATGCAGTCAGGAATACATATCCATACTTGAAGTAGAAAAAGCCATCAAAGGCTTAAAATGTGGAAAGGCAGCAGGAGTAGATGATATTCGACCAGAAATGCTGAAGTAAGGTGGTATAAAAGTCTTACTGGGGCTGCACTGCATAGTTCAGAAAGCCTGGACAGTGGGATGAATTCCCGATGATTGGAGTAGAGCTATCATAGTACCCATATGTAAAAAGGGAAATAAAACTGAATGTGAGAATTTCAGAGGTATTTCCCTACTGAGTATTCCTGGCAAGATTTATGCCAGCATAATTGAGAAATGATTGAGAAGAATTGTGGAAGAAAAGCTTGGTGAAGAACAAGCTGGATTCAGGCCAAATAGAAGCTGTCAGTATCAGATCTTCACTTTATTACAAATAGTCAAGAAAGCATGGGAATATAACAAAGATGTGTATTTAAGGTTTGTCCATTTGGAAAAGGCATATGACAAGGTGCCAAGAGAGAAGCTATTCAATACGCTACAGTTATATGGTGTCCATGGGGCATGATATCAAGCAATACTTAGTCTTTATTTGAGTTGTAAGTCAGCAGTTAGAATTGAAGGAAGTACAGGAAGATGGTTTAATGTTAAATCTGGTGTGAGACAAGGATGTACATTATCCCCTCTGTTATTCATTATCTATTATGGATTACATTATGAAGGAAAGTGGTATTAAACATGATATCAAAATTGGAGATGTTAATGTCAGCTCTTTGCTTTATGCAGATGTTATATTACTAAATAAATCTGCTACAAGTCTGCAAGATTCTCTGACTAAATTGAATAACTGTTGTAATAGATATGGTATGAAGGTCAGCAATAAAAAGACAAAGACAATGAAAATAGGCAGAATCATTGAAAATGTCAACTGTGTTGTGAATGGAGAACCTGTGGAACAAGTAAAACATTTCAGCTACTTAGGCACAATTTTTAGTGAAGATGATAAATTCAATATAGAAATAGACAACAGAATCAGCAAAGCTGGTATGGTGGGAAGTCATTTGAATAAATTCATATGGAATAAGAGAGAAATTAGTCAGAACACTTAATTAGCTGTATACAAGACAGTGTTCAAACCAGTTTTTAACTTATGGATCTGAGAGCTGGGTCAAAAGTAAAACACTTGACCAAAGACTAGAGACCGCATAATACGAGAGTCCTGAGAAAGATTAGAGGCGTGAACAGATGGCATCAATATCATATTAAAAAGAGGATATTAGGAAAGAACTTGACATTGTCAGCATTCAGAATGCGTTAGCAGAGCTAATCTCAGGTGGTATGGTCACTTAAACAGAATGGGCGAAGAAAGATTAGCAAAACAAGTGTTCTCTGCCAGGTTTGCAGCAAAATGACTCAGAGGAAGACCAAGATATAGGTGGATTGATACGGTACAAAGTGCCTTAGATAATAGAAATATAAGATCTGAGAATGTTAGAGTCTTGGCAAGTAACAGACTGGAGGAAAATTGTAGATAGGAAGTTAGTAATGATGTAATTTTTTTCATGTAGTACTATCATATCCTGTACACCCCTTGAGGGTACATGGCAGGAATTTGATAATGATGATGTAATTAATTTCTACTATTGTATATATGACTTCTTAATACATACAAATAATTAAATGGCCATTCTAGGAATTGCACAGTATCTTCTTCTTCTTCTGCAGCTTCTCCCACTTAAGTGGGGTCACTGTTTCTTATGAGTCTCCTCCACACCTTCCTGTCTTGGGCTGTCACCACATCCAAGTTCTTCATCTTCAAGTCCTCTTCTACCAGCTCCCTCCATCTCTTCTTTGGCCGCCCACGCTTCCGCCTTCCTTGCACATCCATCTGCATGACCCTTCTTCCCACATATTCGTCCTCCCTCCTCATCACATGACCAAACCATCTCAACCTTGCCTCCTGTATTTTCACTCCTAAGTTCGTAACTTTCACTGTTCCCCTGACATAGTCATTTCTCAGCTGATCCTTTCTGGTCACACCTCACATCCACCTAAGCATTCTCATCTCTGCTACTTCCATCCTGCTAATGTTATTTTTCCTCAGGGCCACAGTTTCTATAGCATATGTCATAGCTGGCCTCACTACTGTCCTATAAATTTTGCCTTTCAGATTGATTGGCACCCTCTTATCACATAACACTCCAGCCATCTCCCTCCAGTTCCTCCAACCTGCTTGTATCCTGCATCCCACTTCCTTCTCACCTCCTCCATCTTCTTCCACTGTCGAACCTAAGTATCTAAAGTCTCTCACCTTCCTGATGACATTTCCTTCCAGCTCCAGGTCTGTCTCCTGGCCACCGCCCACTGCGCAACACATATACTCTGTCTTACTTCTGCTCAGTCTCATACCCCTCTCTTCCAGTACTTTTCTCCATCTTTCCAGTTTAGTTTCCGCTTCTTCTCTTGAATCTACACACAGCAAGATGTCATCTGCATACAACATTGTCCAAGGTGCATCTTCTCTCACCTCCTCTGTTACCACCTTCATCACAATATTAAACAGAAACGGACTTAATGCTGACCCTTGATGCAAGCCAACTGTTACTTGAAAACTTTCTGTCTGTCCCAAACAGGTCCGAACACTTGTCTTCACATTTCTGTACATTTCCTGCACCAACCTGACATATTTCTCCGGCACCTTCTTCTCCCTCAGACACCTCCAGACTTCTTGCCTTGGCACTCTATCGTATGCTTTCTCCAGATCAATAAATACCAGATGTAGCTCCCTTTGTTTCTCTCGATGTTTTTCCATCATCTGTCGTAACCCAAAGATAGCATCTGTTGTTGATCTACCAGGCATGAAGCCAAATTGTTCCTTTGCAATCTCCACCTCCTCCCTCAATCTACCATCAAGAACCCTTTCTAGGATCTTCATTGTGTGGGACATCAACTTTATTCCTCTGTAATTTTTACAGTCTTGTGCATCCCCTTTACCCTTGTAGATGGGAACAAGAGTACTCTCCCTCCATTCCTCGGGTATATTTTCCTGTTGGCAAACTTTCATGAACAGGTCCCACAGCAGGTCAATTCCCTCTTCCCCCAGTGCCTTCCATGCCTCCACTGGAATTCTGTCGGGGCCCACCGCTTTTCCATTCTTCATCCTCTTCATGGCCTCCGTCACTTCCATTCTACTGATGTTCTGCACCATCCCCTCAGAAGGCTGCCCATCTCCTCTGTGAGTCCTTGCATTTTCCTCATTCAGAAGTCCCTCAAAGTATATTTTCCATCTGTTTCTTATGTCCACATCCCTCCATAATTCTCTTCCTTCAGCATCTTTGATCTGCCTCACATGTAAGATGTCCTTAGCTGCTTTATTTCTACATTTCGCTAGTTGGTAAATTTTTCTCTGTCCTTCCTTTGTTTCTAATTGATCATACAGATCTTGATATGCCATGGTCTTCGCCTGTGCCACAACTCTCTTGGCTTCTTGCTTTCTCTGTTTGTACACCTCTCTGTCCTCTTCCACTCTTGACTCATCCCACTTCTGCTTTGCCTTCCTCTTAGCTGTCACTGCCACTTGTACATCATTATTCCACCACCAACCCTCCTTCTGCTCTCTAATCTTTCCAGATGTCTCACCAAGCACCTCGATTGCACAGCTCAGGATTACTTTTGAATTATGTTTCCACCAATCTTGTACACTTTCCAGTCCATCCGAAATCCTCTCTAACACTCTCTCCCTAAAACGATTCCTCACACTCTCTTCTTTTAAGCGAAACCACTTAATTGTCTTCATCCCATGGCAACCAGAAGTTCTTATCTTCGATCTTAATTTAAAGTCTGCGCACAGCAGTCGGTGTTGTTGTGCTACTTGATCTGTTGGAATTACCTTACAATTTGTCACAACCTTAAGATGTTTTCTTCTAATCAAAATGTAGTCAATTTGTGAGCTGTTGTTACCACTTCTAAATGTTATCAAATGTTCTTCCCTCTTGAAGAAAAACGAGTTCAATAAATAAATGTATGAGTTCAATAAATAAAAAAAAATAAAAAAATTTCTCTGTCGATAACTGACAGTTACCTGCATGTGCATATCTTATGTTTTTATTCCCTGATGATGGCAGTTTGACTTTTATGAAATATTGGAAGTATGAATTAAATTTATTTTAGTTAATAAAGCCTACATTGTAATTTTCTTAATAAATGTAATTATGAATAGTCAACCTATAAGCCTTATCACCGTCTTCCAGTTAAATTCAACTCTGAGAGATAGTATCAAATACTATACAACTTATTGAACATAGCGTTCAGTTAAAAGTATTTATTTTTATTTATTTTAGCACTGTCCTATTTATCTTTATTTATTGCTGCTCACTCATTCATTCAGTTTATCTTACTTTTCAAATTACTCAGAATACAATAAAAGATCTCACTTCACTAGTATACTTGTATATATATCTTCTAGTAAGCCAATTGCCTTAATGTATTCTTCCCTGATTTTGCTTAAGTAGGCATGAAGAATAATTGTTTTCTGCAATTGAATTACACTTAACTGAGCAGTTCTGAATGCACTTGCAATAAAAGGAACTTTACTGCAGACTCTATCTGCTCCTTAAACATATTTTTCTTTTCGTTTGCTTTTTATTAAGCATAAAACAGTTTCACTAATATACAAAGTCTTTATATATTATACTGTCCCTCAGTATTAACTTGAGTATTGACAGTATTAACTTCAGTATGGACAGTTCCTCATTGGAGAGTAGTTAAAGATGCATATATAAACTACCAAGATCACAAAACTTGTTAGTTTTTTCCAGCTTTCTGGCACTTTTCTTGCTGGTGTTCTCATTATCTAATGATGCTTTTCTTAAAAAAAAAAAAAAAAAAAAAAAAGTCATCTAAGATGTATTACTGAGATTTGAAACAAAATTCTTGTGATAGCATGGCTGCTGATATGATAAGGAAGTTTACTTAAATGCATTTAAGCCTCTTTTTGTTATATTATTACTTAACCACATGGCATTTTGTTATATTATTACTTAACCACATGCGATAATACTAATGTGTACAATTGCATTACGAAAGGCAAACCAATATATGTGTATATATATATTTAGATCATCTCATATATAACAAAACTTAAATGTTATTTATGAAATTTTCACTCTGTATGTATAAATACAGTGAAAAAATTAACATAAGTAAATCATGATTGTTTTTTTTTTTTTATAACACCAGTAAGTGAAATTTTTATTTTATGAAGAGTGGATTTAGAAAAAGAGGTCATCAGTGGAAGTTGAGAATGAATGCAGTCCAAAATGTTAGATTTTTCTCTCATAGAGCAGTGCATGACTGGAATGGATTATCTTTTGAGCTTGTGAACACAGGGAGCATAAAAGAATTCAAAAAAAAGCATGAGAGCTGATGCAGATGATGTATCCTGAACCTCACACCGGCAAGAGGTTTCTGGTAATAATAATATATATGGTTTAAATATGTATTGGAGTTTTTAAAATAGGGATCCATAGAAAATAGATATTTTGGCTTATTTGCAGTATCCTGACTGTTATTAGGCTGATATTCTAGTATATGCTGCAATAGGATCATAGATCAGCTCGAATTCAATTTTGACCTAAAAAGAAAATCATTCTCCATGCTGTAATGGCCATTTATAAAAAAAATAAATAATTTCTCTGCTATATTTCTAACTGCACAAATAGCTATATATAAGAAAAAGACAAATTGTTGAGGCTATTGAAAAGGCTTTGAAATGGAAGAAATTACTATAAAGTTAATTAGAAGAGTGCTTAAGGTTCAAAGCTGTATAACTGAGAGGAGACCTTCACATAGCCTTTAAAGGAATGTGGAGAATTGACCAGGGCTTCTGACCTAATGTCCAGTACACTTTCTCATGGTGCACCCTGTTAGGTATCTACCTGGATACGTAATACTCGTTCGTTCAGGTATCTACCTGAACGAAAGAGGATGGGCTGGCAATTTGGGATTTAGTTGACCGAATTGTATTCTTATTGGCTTAAATCACAATACACAATGATGGTACAACATGACAGAATTTCATGTTGGCTTGGTCATTGCATGGTTAAACAAGGTCCCCATTGTTTTTGTCAGGAACCAGGGCGAACAGCGAAAAGTCAGCTACTGGAACAAATCCTAAACACACACCCCAACTCAGCATCACCAGAGTTCAAGATCTGTACTATCAACATAAGAAGCCTGAATGGCAATGAAATGGAGGTGGCTGAGGAATTGGGGTCGATACAATAGGAATGACTGAAACAAAAGACAAAAACTGGTGAGATCTTTCTGAGCAATAAATACAAAATGTTATATTTGGGCAATGACAATCAAGGAAAAGGAGTAGCCATACTGCTCAACACTAAATATGAGGCTAACCATCTTGAATTGCGGGCAATCTCAAGTAGAATGATGTGGGCAAATATGAGAATGGGGAACTGGACAATGAGACTTATTTGTGCAGAAGGTTCTACTAAGGTACAAGTGGAGGAATTTTTTTAGGCTTTAGAGAAAGCAACTGAACACAATGAAAAAGGCAAATGTTGTTCAAGTTTGACGTTATATATCAGAACACAGAATTATAAGTAAATAATTATTTATTGAGTTATTGCTGATATTTTGCTGGTGTTATAACCAGCATCTTCAGAGCACAAAAACATTTGTTACAGTACCTGAGACTACAACAATATGGTGTAACAAAGGGACTAGTTTAACAAAATTGTAGCAACAACACAAAGACTAAAGTCCTAATTAGGCGCTCTCTAAAAAAAAATATATATATATATATATTGTAGCAATAACACAAAGTGGAGGTAAATACCATTTTGTGGAGTAAGATACCATACTGTTGAGATTCAGAGTATGTTTCAGGGCTTCTGTTGCTTCTAAGAACAATCTCTCTGACTTGTAAAAGCTTCTGTGCAGTACTTTTGTTTTCTTCCAGTCGATCCTGTGTGCAGGGGTATCCAAAGCATGGTCTGCTAGGCCCGACTTGCTATAGTGATAATGCTGGATGTATCTTTTATATTCACTGACGCGGATGTCTACGGTTCTTCCTGTTTGACCGTAGTAGTAGGCTTGATCTCACAAGCAAGTTACTTCATAGACTCCTGGATGTGATAAAGGAGGGATGCTGTCCTTGCGCGAACAGATGAGTTGCTAATTTGACACACGGTCTGATTCAGCAATAAGTCAATAAATAACTTATAATTCTGTGTTCTGATATATACCGTCAAAATTAAACAACATGCACGAAGAACACATAAGCCTTTCTACACCTTTAAAAAAAAGAAAAGTTGGTCCTTGTTGGGGATCTGAATAGCAGAGTAGGAAATGATTGTCAGACACAATATTTTGGGAAAATTTGGAGAAAAGAGCAAAGCTAATTATAATGGCAAATACCTATTGGATTTCTGCTCAGGACATGGATTGATTATTACTAACACAATGTTCCAACATAAAAATGTGCACAAATTCATATGGAGAGAAGAAGCAAGGAATAAGAAAAGTCTCATTGACTATGTTATTGTTGATAGTGAAGTTTTCTCCATGGTGCGAGACACTAGAGTGTACAGAGAATTTGAAATTGAAAGCGATCAATATTTAGTGTTGAGCAAGATAAAATTGAATTCCATATTGAAAAGGACGTATACGAAAGTTTTAAAGCGAATAGAAGTTGAGCAGCTCTCAGATATGAACTGTAGACTAAAATACACAAACATTATTCAAGAAAAAATGAAAGAGTTTGAGAACAGGAACCAAACCTTGGAGATTCAGTGGCAAGCCCTGAAGAAAACTGATTGATTCAGCCAGAGAGTCATGTGGTAAGGTTGTCTGCGAGAATAGAAAAAATCAGAACTCCTTGCTGGACACAGGAAGTTAGAGGCAGTGAAGGAAAAGAAGAAAGCTTATCAAAAGTTTCTGGCAAATAAGTCAGCTTGTGCTTTTAGAGAATACAGAGACAAATGTAAGAAAGATAAACACTGTGTAAAACTAGCTAAACAAAAGTCATGGGAGGACTTTGGCAAGAACATAGAAAATAAATATCATGGTGGCGGCAAAATATTGTGGAGGTTGTTGAAGAAGCTTAGAAATGGAGGAAAGAGTGCTGTAAAAGGAGTTAGAGATGATAAAGGTGACATGAGAACTGGAGAAAAAGATATCCTTGAAGTGTGCAGTAATTACTTCAAAAAAATTACAAAATGAAACAAGCAGTGATAGCATAGTGGTAAAAAACATTCAACAGGCATGCAGCATTCAGGAATACATATCCATACATGAAGTAGAAAAAGCCATCAAAAGCCTGAAATGTGGAAAAGTAGCAAGAGTAGATGATATTTGACCAGAAATGCTCAAGTATGGAGGTATAAAAGTCTTTCAGTGGCTGCATAGTTCAGAAGGCCTAGACAGAGGGACGTATTCTAGATGATTTGAGTAGAGTTCTCATAGTATGCATATATAAAAAAAAAAGGGAATTAAAACTGAATGTGAGAATTACAGATGTATTTCTCTACTGAGTGTTCCTGGTAAGATTTATAGAAGTATACTTAAGAAATTGTTGAGAAGGATTCTGGAAGAAAAGCTGGATTCAGACCAAATAGAGGCTGTCAGAATCAGATCTTCACTTTAACACAAATAGTTGAGAAATCGTTGGAATATAACAAAGATCTGTATATAAGTTTTGTAGATCTGGAAAAGACGTATGATGTGCTTTGAAGGTCAGCAATAACAAGACAAAGACAATGAAAATAGGCAGAAACATTGAAAACATCAACTGCATTGTGAATGAGAACCTATAGAACAAGTATGGATAGAGGCGACAGAATCAACAAAGCTGGTATGGTGGAAAATCATCTCTAAATAAATTTATATGGAATAAAAGAAAAATTATTTAAAACACTAAATTAGCTCTATGCTGACAGTGTTCGAACCAATTTTAATTTATTAATCTCAGTCGCATCGGATTCAGAAGTAAAACACTTGACCAAAGACTAGAGATAGCAAATATGCGAGTCCTGAGAAAGATTAGGGGCATGAACGAATGGCATCAAAGGCAATATCATATTAAAAACAAGGATGTTAGGAAAGAACTTGACATTGTCTTCTTCCACTAATGTGTTAGCAGAACTAATCTCAGGTGGTATGATCACTTAAACAGAATGGGAGAGGAAAGATTAAAAGAACAGTGCCTTAGAAGATAGAAATAAGATCTGATAATGTTGGAACTTTGACAGGTAACAGACTGATTTGGTGGAAAATTGTAGATAGGAAGTTAGTAATGATGTAAATTTTTCATGTAGTACTATCATATCTACACCCCTTGAGGGTACAAATGCAGGAATTTGATGAGTAATTAGATGATAAGAACATGAAAATTGAAATTCAAGACATCTGCTGTAATTATTTTTTAAATTTTAAACGAAATGAACACTGGCAGAAAATATTCCATTGGAATGCATCATATCAATATGTGGAGTATGTATCAGTACTTGAGGTAGAAAGTCTAAAATCCAGAAAGGGGACCACTATAAAAGGTTTGAAATGGCTCCACGGCATAATTCAAAAGGGCTTGGTCATAAGATTGAATTCCAGATGATTGGAGCAGATTTCTCATAGTTCTATGCAAAAAAGAGAAATAAAACGATAAAGAGAAATGGTAATCCTCACAATGTTTGTTGATACTTCTCTCATGTGCACCCAAAGAAGTCTTCCAAGAAGTTGTGTGGTTTGTTTAAGGCAGGGATCGCCAAAGTTATTTGCCCGTCGACCCCTTCAATTTTTTTATCGACCCCCTATATTTTACTATTACATAATTATAATAGGACAAGCAAAAAAAGACACTTATGTGAGTTTTTAGATTGTTTATTTTATAGTTAATGTGTTTATTGTATGTATAATATAGTATATATTATTATATTACTATCACTAGTAATATCACTGGTATTACTAGTGGTATTAATAAACTACTGGTATTAATATCACTGGTATTACTACCAGCGCTGCTCAACTCTTCAACATAGAGAAGTTTAGTTCGTGAATGAATAACGATTGAATTATAATATGTATGTTGATGAATTTTAGAACATTAATTCACTTGTATTTCTATACGCAAAAATGAGACTGGGATCGAATACTTGTAAGTATCAGTAAATAAGAACCACGCACGTGTTGCAATCTCGTTCCCGCTGCGCCGGCCGGCAGGAACCACCAACATCCGTTTATTGGTAAATACGTCATTTTGGCCTACTTGATTGGCCTCAGTAACTATTTTCATGACTTTACTCCATCTTACAGGTCCTATTCATGGACCCGTAAGATGGCGGTACTGATCCCACTATTCGCTCTTAATTGCATTGTCATTACCTCCATGTCTTGTCATGGAGGTAATCCAAGTTAACCGAATTAAATATTACCCATACAATGATGTCTTATATTTTTCTATCGACCCCTGAGCCCAAATCGATCCCTAACAATGTCATATCGACCCCTTTGGCGACCACTGGTTTAAGGTAAAATAGTGTTTCTATTTTTATCTTTTGGCTTCTAGTCATCTCATTTTTCTGGAAAAAAATAAAATACACACACACAAAGATAAGATATTACATTTCAAACAGTATGCCAAAGTGAAAAGAATTGGATAACCATTATTCTACTGGCTTGACATCAGTAGCATACCTACATCACAGCTTCCTTGCTATGCTGGTCACCTTTCTTGCCTAAGCAAGAAAGGTGACCAGCATAGCAAGGAAGACAAAATCAGATTGTGAGAAGATTCTAGCTAATCAGGCTGAAGCTAGAATCTAGCCTGATTAGCTAGGCAAGTAAGAGGAAGAATGACTATGGAAGATTAACCTTAATGAGTGATGATGGTCATGAGGAAACAGAAGTGGATAAAATAGTTGAGTTACTGTAAGTTTTAAAAGAGGTAAACCGTGAGTAGACACATCGGTACACAATAAATAACGGAAAAAACTCACGTAGAAAGATTATTTATTAGTATAATTTTCGCCTGTGTGTCACAGGCATCTTCAGTACATTAAGCTCAAAATTAAACACAGACTGACAATTCCAAAAAGCGCCACCTAAGTAGCTGGTGTAAGATAACTAAAAAGGTCAATAACTTTCCTCAAAAAAAAAAAAAAAAAAAAAAAAAAAAAAAAAATAATAATACAATAAAAAGTTAGGAAAGAATTGCTGATTTGTAAAGTACTAGCTCCCATAAAGGGGATAGACGTAAGCCGTCGAATCTTTTTAAGTTAGGAGAATGAAGTGTGAAGCTCTACTTCATTCTCCTAACTTAAACAGATCCGACGGCTTACGTCTATCCCCTTTATGGGAGATAATACTTTACAAATCAGCTAATCTTTCCTAACTTTTTATTGTATTATTATTATTATTTATTTTTTTTTTTTTAAGGAAAGTTATTGACCTTTTTAGTTATCGTACACCAGCTACTTAGGTGGTGCTTTTTGGAATTGTCAGTTAGTGTTTAATTTTGAGCTTAATGTACGGAAGATGCCTGTGACACACAGGCGGAAATTATACTAATAAATAATCTTTCTACATGAGTTTTTTTCCATTATTTATTGTGTACCAAGTTGAGTTACTGAGTGACCACTTTGCAAGGGTATATCATCCTAGTAAGGTTACTGCTTTAACTTATTTGACAGACACTAATGTGGGAACAGAGGTGGATGAACTGGAGGTTCTTAGGATATTGCAGAATCTCAATGTAAATACAGCTGCGGAATTAGATGGGATATCAGCTAGGGTTTTGTGAGAATGTGCAAGGGAACTGGCAATACCTTTGAGTAAGCTCTTTATTTAAGTGTCAGCTCTGGTAGAGTTCTGAGGGAGTGGAAAGAGGACAAAATAATTCCCTTGCATAATTGGAGGTTCTAAGACTGCAGTAGCAAATTATAGACCAATCAGTATCTCAGCCATGGTGGTAAAAGTACTAGAAAAACTGGTCATAAAGAGAACTCAAGAATGGGAAGATAAAAGTATGATACTTATGATGAGTCAATATGGCTTTGTGGCTTTGTCGAATGTCTTTGATAGAATACCACAGAATTCCATGTGGTATTCTCTCAAAGGCATTTGATAGAATACCACATGGAATTCTGTTCCTCAAATTAGAACAAATGAGGATGGATATGACAATGGTTAAGTAGCTACTTGACAGAATCAAAAAGTGCTACATGAAGGGGCAAAAGCATGGCAAAAACAACTGACTAGTGGTGTGCCGCAAGATTCAGTGCTGGGACCATTGCTGTTTAATTTCTACATAAATAACCTGAAATAAAATATTCACTTGTTTGCTGATGATGCAAAATTAGTTTGCATCATCAGCAAACTAATTTTGCATCATCAGCAAACTAATTTTGCAAATTAGTTCATCAAAGTGATGTGGAGAGCTTGCAGGACAATTTAAATAGGCTGTGAGCATGGGCAGAAGTTAATTGGTGTCAGTTTAATGTGGAGAAACATAAAGTTATGCAGTTTGAGATAAATAGGTTAGAAACTGTGTATCACACTGATGGCACTGTACTCCAGGAAATAGATGAAACTAGAGATTTGCGTG
This sequence comes from Typopeltis vanoorti, assembly GCF_054136105.1. NCBI lineage: Eukaryota > Metazoa > Arthropoda > Arachnida > Uropygi > Thelyphonidae > Typopeltis > Typopeltis vanoorti. The sequence continues at coordinate 14,575,892 of NC_143549.1, read as the reverse complement.
GTGGTAGACAGTGAGTTAAAGTTTAGAGGACATATTGCTAAGGTAGCAGATAAGATTACTTGCCTAATGAAGAACACATTAACAAGTAGAGATAAGGAAGTTATTCCTCTTTATAAGGCCTTGATACACCCAAATCTGGATTACTATGCTCAAGTCTGGTCCCCTGGGTTTCTTGGGAATGAGGAAGTAGTGGAGAGGATTCAGAGGCGAGTGACCAAGATGGTGAGCGGCCTGTGAAATGTTCCCTATGAGAATAAATTGAAGGCCTTTGGATTGCTGAAGTTGATTGATAGGAAAAAAAAAAGAGGGTATATGACAGAAACATTTAAGTTGCTTTAAGGGTTTTATAGGATAGATGCAGTGGAAATGTTTCAGTGCTTGGCTAGATGGTCCAGAACAAGGGGGTCAATCCCTGAAAGTTGAATAAAGGTGTAGTTAGTAAGGGTGTGAGGACTAGATTTCTTGCTTGGAGGGTTGTGAATGAGTAGAATGGTTTGCCAGAGTCATTTGTAAATGTTTTGTCTGTTAATGTGTTCAAGGAGAGGTATGATAGATCGTGTGGATAGGTTGGGTCTCCCACGATGAGTCTTTGGACTCCATATAGGTGCCCATATAATAATCCAATTGCACAAGGTGGTGCAAAGACCAATGTATCTAACTATTGACTAATCAGCATCTCAGGAATGGTGGTGAAGATTTTGGAAACGTTGGTTAGTGTTCGCATTCAGAAATAGGTTAACATAGTGTCTCTACTATGCAACAAACAGAATAAGTTTACTAAGGTCATGTTTTAGCAACTTGCTCACATTCTATAATGTTACCATTGAACTAGACAAGGGGAATGGGTATACCATCATAATTTTGGATTTTCTAAGGCTTTTGACAGAATACAGCATGGAAGACTGTTGCATAAATTGGAGAATCTGGGATTGGATTCTAAACTATTAGCATGCATAGAGAATAACTGACTGACAAAAATCAAAAAGTCTTATATGGGGAGGTATGAATCTGCAATATTCAAGGTAACCGTTGATATGCCTCAAGGATTAGTTCTTGTTCCATTGTTATTCAATCTGTACAATAAGTCTTGTGCAAAGACCGATATATATCTAACTATTGACCAATCAGTCAAACAATTGTTGACTATTGACCAATTGTTCCACCAGGCAGCGTCGGTGAATAAGCTACTCTAAACTTGTGCTCTCCATTTTATCGTTATTGTAAGTGTTTTTGATTGAAATTAATCATCAAACAGAAACCTTCACAACGGGTATTGAGGAGTGGAATACTTCTGCACAACCTATGAGTACTTATAGTGCATTTAATCAGGCTAATGTTGACTCATTCTAAATCAGCCATGTGTAAGCACTCACTATGCCTACCATATGCAGCAAAGATAGCGGCGAACTAGCACCCCGTGTCTCGCCAGCACAATGCCATCGATCACCGCCGACAAACCTATTATGTGCCACTGCTGCAAAACTGGTGTCACAGATAGAAAAAAAAGTATATTCTGTGAGTTCTGTTGCCACTGGCTGCACTCTTCCTGCGCAAAAACTACTTATCGAACTTAACCAGCTGTTCTTCTGTTCACTGTGTATCCCTTCGGTAAAACAACTTCCAAACTTAGGTAAATGTGTTGAAAACCCCAAACAGCACATCACTGCTTTAAATGAAAATTTAAAGCAGTGATGTGCTGCACATATTTTACCTCCAAAATATGTGCAGTGGAAGCTAAGCTCTAACAGCTTGACGACCAGAGCAACAAGCAAGCTTACATTTGCTCGCGAATGAACTCTGCGCTCTAATCCCATCAATGGTAAATAACTTGATGGAGGCCAAAAACAAAAAATTCAATGCTGTCATTTTGAAATTTCCTACAGGAAATGGAAAATCATTAAAAGAGGACATCAACAAATTAGCTGAAGAATGCAACATCAATTCTAAGAATATCGTCAGGTGCCATCGTTTTGGGCCTATAAATAAAAGAAAGGACAGAATGAACTTTCCACGACTAGTAAAAGTGACTTGCGACACGCCGACAAGCAGATCTAAACTAATAACAGCAATCATCAATTTAAAAGACACTTGTCCCCAATCGCACATACATACTTGACTAGATTTATTTTATTATTTGCACAAAGGGAACAAAGATGTCGGAAATGTCAAAATGGTGACAACAGTTGGATTATTGACTACAGACAAGTTAAACAGGTGCGAAAACCAAGTGATGCCAATATGGAGACCATTTCCAAGCACTGCATTGGAAATGTGCAAGACCCTTGCAGTCAAATCCATGCCTCACAGAACTTTGCATATCCACTTCACCAACATCTGTGGCCTAAACTCCAACCTTAATAGTGTCCACAACAAATAAATACAAAATTAATAACGGAAAAACTCGCGTAAAAAGATTATTTAATAGTATAATTTTCGCCTGTGTGTCACAGGCATCTTCAGTACATTTTAAGCTCAAATTAAACAATAACTGACAATTCCAAAAAGCACCACCTAAGTAGCTAGTGTAAGATAACTAAAAAGGTCAATAAATTTCCTAACAAACAAACAAAAAAAATTATATATACAATAAAAAGTTAGGAAAGATTAGCTGAATTATAAAGTACTATCTCTCATAAAGGGAATAGACGTAAACCATCAGATCTGTTTAAGTTAGGAGAGTGAAGTAAAGCTTCACCTGTTTCTTCATAAAGCCGTTCCATGAGGAACCGACTTTTGTGAAGGACTCTTGTCTTTTTCCAATGAACTCTAGGTCTAGTGATGATGGCATGTTCTGCAAGTCCAGACTGTTCATGTTCAAGGTATTGAATATAAGACTAGTGTTCTTCTAGCCGAATAGAGGCAGATCTTCCTGTTTGTCCGAAATAAGACAATCCATATGAGCAAGGAATCTGGTAAACACCTGAATAATTAAGATGTTGAAGCTTGTCCTTAAGAGAAGTGAGAAAGGTGGAGATTTTATAAAGAAACGTGAAACTTTACTTCACTCTCCTAACTTCTGATGGTTTACATCTATACCCATTATGGGAGGTAGTACTTTATAATTCAGCTAATCTTTTCTAACTTTTTATTGTATACATAATTTTTTTTTGTTTGTTAGGAAATTTATTGACCTTTTTAGTTATCTTACACTAGCTACTTAGGTGGTGCTTTTTGGAATTGTCAGTTATTGTTTAATTTGAGCTTAAAATGTACTGAAGATGCCTGTGACACACAGGCAAAAATTATACTATTAAATAATCTTTTTATGCGAGTTTTTCCATTATTAATTTTGTATTTATATGTCTGCTCACGGTTTGCCATTATTAAAACTTAGTGTCCACTACCATCTTCAGTCTACCCAACTCCAACTACTCTTTCTGGCAGAAACTCAAATCTCATCTCCCTAAGCACTATTTATCTCAACCTCCCAAACTACTGACTATTTAACAACTTTCGTCCCAAGAGTGGTCTGTGCATACATCTGCTCTGACATACCTTGCCAGAGACCAGTATGGTCTCTGGCAGTATGTCACCCAACCTAGAATCACCTAACTTTGACCTTCTTTGGTTGAAAATACCTTTTCCCACTCAGTCAAATTCATTTGCTATCTCTGTCACTCCCAACACAATCAACCACTCTGAGCTCTTTAATTTCATCTCCTTAAAAATTTGCTTTCTTCAATCCCACTTTCCCAACAGCGAAATTTTCCTCCTAGGAGATTTTAATGTCCACATCACTAGCTGGCTTTCCTTCTCCTCCAGTTGCACAGATCTTGCAGGCAGTGATGCTGAAACATTTGTCATCACTAACGACCTTACACAACTTGTTCAGATGCCAACTAGAATACCAGATAACCCAAACCACTCCCCAAACACCTTAGATCTCTTCCTCACCAATGACCCCTCCAAATACACAGTTAAAGTAGTGAGTCACCTTGATAATTCTGACCACAATCTGGTGCTAATCTCCTCCCCCATGCAACAACGCTTACACAGACACTCCCATACAAAAGTGCAGAGGCTGTCCCACATGGCACTGTGGGACATCCTCCGCAACTTCTATGCCACATTCCCATCATTGGACTATTGCTTCCAATCTTCCAACCCAAACATATGCACCGAACTTATTATGAAAGTAATCCTCACTGGCATGGAAACATACATTCCACACAGTAATCTGAACTGCCATTCCCTAACTAAATCCTGGTTCTCCCAAAGATGTGCCAAGGCTGTACAGATGAAGCACCAGGCATACCATAACTGGCTGAAATCAAGAACCTCATCCTCCTTTAGAGCTTATACCAAAGCCCAAAATAGATGCAAAAAAAAAAAAAAAAAAGAATGCTTCCAAAACAGATTTTGAAAGAGGAAAAAAGCAGGAACCTAGCAGCCGATCCTTTTGGTCTCTCGCCGAAGCATTGGCTGTAACTTCTGCCCAACACTGTTTTCCCACCCTTATCATACCCAGATGGCTCTATTGAATCATCACTCACAGAAAAAGCCAATCTTCTGGCTTCACACTTTGCTTCCAACACATGCATAACTGACGATGGTAAATGTCCCCCAACAATTCCAGACACCCAACATACAAATGTCCCCTATCCTTTTGCCAGGATGAGATCAGAAAAATACTGTCCAAATTAGACACAAAAAAAGTATGGATGGCAATTCCCCAATTGTCTTGAAAGTTTGTGCACCAGAACTGACTCCTACCCTATATGTCTCCTATATATACTCTTACTCCACGGGAATCTATCTCACAAACTGGAAATTGGCCTATATTCAGCTCGTTCCCATGAAGGGTGTCAAGTCACTGCCATCCAGCTATCACCCTATCTCACTTACCTCAGTCCTGTCTAAAGTAATGGAAAAAATCATCAATTCCCAACTCTTACACTACCTTGAAGACACCCACCTAACAAACGACCACCAGTATGGATTCCATCGCTGCTGATTAACAGGAGATCTGCTCACATATGTCACCCATCTCTGGACAAATGCCATGGAGAAGTTTGGCAAATCTCAGGTGGTTGCACTTGATATCATCAAAGCCTTTGACCAAGTCTGGCACAAAAGCTACTAAGCAAACTGCCATCATTTGGTCTGACCCGGGACTTTCGTAGTTGGACTGCCAGTTCTCTGTCTGGACGCACTGTATGTGTGATGGTGGATGACTCCCTGTCCTCTCACCATTCAATTAATGCTGGGGTTTCACAAGGTTCAGTCCTCTTACCAACCCTCTTCCTGCTATATATCAACGACCTACTTCAGTTGACCTCCATCCCAGTACATAGTTTTGCAGATGACAGCACACTACACTCCTTGCTTTCATTTGATAAACCTTCCCCTACACAACTCACCTCAACCTACAGAACATCAGCCGCCGCCATCATCACCCCCAATTTCGATCTCCAAGCCATCCTACAATAGGGTTCGGATAACCTCATCAATTTCAATGCTAATAAAATACACTTCTGTCCTATTTCCAAAAAAAAAAAAAAAAGAATCATCTTTTTCCTAAGTTAAGGGGATAAAAATCCCTTATTGTTTTACAGCCAGTTAGCAAAACTAAGATCGAAAACTACGATCTGAACTTTTCATGCCGACGAACTGTCGGCGGATCCAAGCGTAAGTGACCACTTGGTAGTGCCACACCAAGGCAACTCGTCGCAAAGGTGGAGCAAGCTCCCTCACTATTCTTGATATTTTCTCATAATGTAAAAACACACAGCTCCTAGGAGATGTAGTACTACTTTACATTATGAGGAGAGGTCATTACCCAGACCGGTTTCAACCTTTTTTGAGGTCTCATCAGTGAGTAGCTAGACCTAGAATATCAGAGTTTAAGTGAAAAGAACTTGCATACTTTTGCCATATGAATGCCAGAAAGGTGTGTCACTATATTATGTTTTAACATATTATAACTAAGATGAAAAGCCAAATGGCTATTTTTCTGGTGAGGTTGATAAGTTAAGAGGATAAAAATCCCTTATTGTTTTACAGCCAGTAAGCGAAACTACGATCTGAACGTTTCATGCCGACGAACTGTCGGCGGATCCAAGCGTAAGTGACCACTTGGTAGTGCCACACCAAGGCAACTCATTGCAAAGGTGGAGCAAGATCCCTCACTATTCTTGATATTTTCTCATAATGTAAAAACACACCGCTCCTAGGAGATGTAGTACTTTTTATCCCCTTAACTTATCAACCTTGCCAGAAAAATAGCCGTTTGGCTTTTCATCTTAGTTATAATATGTTATAACATAATATAGTGACACACCTTTCTGGCATTCGTATAGCGAAAGTATGCTCTTTTCACTTAAACTCTGATATTCTAGGTCTAGCTACTCACTGATGAGACCTCAAAAAAGGTTGAAACCGGTCTGGGTAGTGACCTCTCCTCATAATGTGAAGCAGCACTACATCTCTTAGGAGCTGTGTGTTTTTACATTATGAGAAAATATCAAGAATAATGAGGGATCTTGCTCCACCTTTGCAACGAGTTGCCTTGGTGGGGCACTACCAAGTGGTCACTTACGCTTGGATAGGCATGAAACATTCAGATCGTAGTTTTCCATCTTAGTTTCGCTTACTGGCTCTAAAACAATAAGGGATTTTTATCCCCTTAACTTATCAACCTCGCCAGAAAAATAGCCGTTTGGCTTTTCATCATCTTTTTCCTAGTTTCCTTTTTGACGATACCCAAATTTCCAGACAGTTTCAGATCTCTCTTCTTGGAATTTTCCTCACATGAAACCTCTCCTGGTATAAACACATCACAACCATTGCATCCTGAGCTTCAAAAAAACTAAGATTTCTTTTTCGCTCAAGACGTTACTTCACTGCTGAACAGCTGTTAATATTATACAAATTCGCCCAGCTATTGAATACTGCTCTCACATATGGGTGGGAACCCCAAAAAGCTCTCTTAAAATGCTTGACTCAATACAGAGGAGAGCAATTAGATTTATTAATGACCCATCTCTTACCAACTCTCTCTCTCTCTCTCCCCCACTTTCATACAGACGTTTCGTTTCTGCAATATGTATATTGTACAAATATTTCTATGTGAAATGCTCATCTTTAATAACATCAATAATTCCTCCACTCAGTACTAAGCTCGATGGAACATGTGCAGCTGCTGCTCAACATCCCTTCACAGTACACTTAGAAACAGCAAAAAAAAAAAAGAAAAATCAGCATCTCTTCCCAATGTCATTACATTAATGACATTGGGAAGGATTTGACATATATCTATTTACTGATGATGATGCAAAGATAGGTAGGATAATCAGGAGTGCTGCTGATAAGCAGTACTTGCAGAATGATTTGAATAGGCTGGAAATTGTGGGCATGTGATAATGGTTGTCATTTCAATGTTAATAACTGTAAGGCATGTTGTATTATATTGGTGGGATTATTCTAGAGGAAACTGATCAGGCTAGGTCATCATGGTGGAGGTTTAATGGATTGTATACATCACTCAGAATGCATTAAAACAGAATTTAATACTTCCTATATTTCGTCTCAGTCACTGAGACATCTTCAAGGATTACAAAAAACTAATGTAACATATACACAAATACCACACAATACTAAGCCCAACACGTGGGTAACTCTAAAGTCCTATCTAGGTGGAGCATCCTCTGAGGGCAGATATAGGTGGCTATTCCAGGCCGCCTACAATAGGAAGTATTAAATTCTGTTTAAATCCTTTTTGAGGCTGTATGCAATCCATTGTCTCCAACATGATGTCCTCACAGCACTTAAACCTCTACACATGAATCAGGCTTGGTATCTTGGAGTTTTAGTAGACAGGAAGTTGAAGTTCAAGAGTCAATATAGCAAAATTTATAAATACAAGAGAATAATTGCAATGAATTTACATATAAAGATAAGGAAGTTATCTTGTCTCTTTACAAGGCCCTAATAAGAACTCACTTGGACGAGACTTGTGCACAAGTCCTAATGAAAGATGATTTTTTTCTTCTGCAAACTGGGTCTTTTCAAATGAATTTTATTGTCTAGTCTGGTTAAAAGATCGGAAAAATAATTCCCCGTTATTGTTTTACCCTTTTCAAGATTCAGCGCCAAAGGAGACTTTGTCTTCTTTGGTGCTGAACAACCAGCTTCTGTCGACTGTTTTGACTGCTGTTTGAATTCTGGTGTGTAATGCTGAATTCAAATCTCATCCATAGTAATAAATCGCTGCACAAAATCAGTTTTTATTCTTGTTAAAACGCTCCAAATACTGTTCAGAGATTTTCATGCGACTGCTTTTTTGATCTGTTATGAGCAAGTGCGACATCCTCTTGCGCAAAGATTTAAAGCTCTCATCTTATCCTACAAGTTATAATAAATTTAGTTTAATCCTTTATCCAAATGTAAGCAAACAAAGCTTGCGCCTAAAAATATCTACAGGGTTGAAGTAAGGTAATGCAACACCAGGCAACTCTGATCAAAGGTGGACCAAGCTCTCATCACTCCTTGTCTCAGTATCTCCCATATTGCAAAGCACATCTCCTTGCGGACATGTATACTGCTGTGCATTAAGGGAAGGGACACTACCCAGACCTGTTTCAACCTTTATTGAGGTCTCATCAGTGGGAGGCAGACCCAAACATGGAGATACTAAGGCAGAAGCAATAGGAGAAGTCATATTTACCTATAGGAGTTGCCACACCTTATTATTGAATTACTGTGGATTTAGAGAAAGATGTTAGAAGTTTATTTTTTCACTTGGTTAGACTATAATAAATTTAGTCTAATCCTTTATCCAAGTGTAAGTAAACAAAGTTTGCGCCTGAAAATATCTTCAGGACTGAGGTAATGTAGTGCAACACCAGGCAACTACGAGCAAAGGTGAACCAAGCTCTCATCACTCCTTGTCTCAGTATCTCCCATAATGCAAAGCACATCTCCTTGCGAATATTCCTGGCCACTACCCAGACTGGTTTCAACCTTTATTGAGGTCTCTTCAGTGGGAGGCAGACAAAAACGTGGAGTTACTAAAACAGAATCAATAGGAGAGGTCATATTTACCTATAAGAGTTGCCAACAGGTGCACCACCTTATTATTGAATTATTCTGGATTTAGAGAAAGATGTTGGAAGTTTATTTTTCGCTTGTGTAGACTGTAATAAATTTAGTTTAATCCTTTATCCAAGTGTAAGCAAACAAAGTTTGCGCCCGAAAATATCTTCAGGACTGAAGGTTGCAACCGGTCTGGGTAGTGGCCCTTCCCTTAATTCATAGCAGTGTACATCTCCTTGCGGAGATGTGCTTTGCATCATGGGAGATACTGAGACAAGTAGTGATGAGAGCTTGGTCCACCTTTGCTCAGAGTTTCCTGGTGTTGCACTACCTTACTGCAGTCCTGAAGATATTTTCAGTCGCAAACTTTGTTTGCTTGCACTTGGATAAAGAATTAAATTATATTTATTATAGTCTAACCAAGGGAAAAAATAAACTTCCAACATCATTCTCTAAATCCAGAGTAATTCAGTAATAAGGTGGTACACCTGTTGGCAACTCCTGTAGGTAAATATGACCTCTCCTATTGCTTCTACCTTAGTATCTCCAAGTTTGGGTCTGCCTCCCACTGACGAGACCTCAATAAAGGTCGAAACCGGTTGGAAGCTTGGGTGATGAATGGCAATGCTGTAGCCTGTGAAGTTTTAACTGAGGCTAGGCTATTGCTGTTACCCTTCCAGATGAGCAAATGAGCGTTTCTGACGTTCTGATCCTGCGAGTACGTCATTATTGGGTGATCCTGGGGATTTTAAGAGTTTTTGGAACGATATCTCCGCACTTAAACAAAGGGAAACCGGTCTGGGTAGTGGTCCTTCCTTTAATGCATAGCAGTATACATGTCTGCAAGGAGATGTGCTTTGCATTATGGGAGATAGATACTGAGACAAGGAGTGAGGAAAGCTTGGTCCACCTTTGCTCGGAGTTGCCTGGTGTTGCACTTCCTTGCCTCAGTTCTGAAGATATTTTCAGGTGCAAACTTTGTTTGCTTATACTTGGATAAAGGATTAAACTAAACGTATTATAGTCTAACCAAGTGAAAAATAAACTTCCAACATCTTTCTCTAAATCCAAAGTAATTCAGTAATAAGCTGGTACACCTGTTGGCAACTCCTATAGGTAAATATGACCTCTCATATTGCTTCTGCCTTAGTATCTCCACGTTTGGGTCTGCCTCCCACTGACGAGACATCAATAAAGGTTGAAACCGGTCTGGGTAGTGGCCCTTCCCTTAATGCATAGCAGTATACATGTCAGCAAGGAGATGTGCTTTGCATTATAGGAGCTACTAAGACAAGTAGTGATGAGAGCTTGGTCCACCTTTGCTTGGAGTTGCCTGGTGTTGCACTACCTTACCTCAGTCCTGAAGATATTTTAAGGCACAAAATTTGTTTGCTTACACTTGGATAAAGGATTAAACTAAATTTATTATAGTCTAACCAAGTGAAAAATAAACTTCCAATATCCTACAGGTTCTTTTGAAATGCCTAGTCTCAGCAATTTCAGTCACTTTTACTTGCCGGACATCAATACCATATTGTATACTTGATCAATGATTTCTGATGTTGTTACACTTTTTTAGACGTCCTCATGTGGATTATCTTCAAGGCTGGTGCGGCCATGTTTAAACTCGACAACCCATTTCTTAATTGTTGAAAACGAAGGAGAAGAGTGCCCATAAATTTTTATGAACTTCGAATGAATTTCTTTTGACATTAAACCTTCTTTTACAAAGAATTTTATAACTGTACGATACTCAATATTATCCATTTGAAGGGATACAACACTTTTGCTTTAGACATCTGTATAAAAGAAACTACTTGATAGAATGACTTTCAATTTCACAAGGATGTTTATGACAGATGTACCAACTTAGAAAAAAAAAATTTTTGCGAATAGTGTTGCCATCTATGGGCGAGGCCGAAAATTTTCAGACCATGCTCGTATTACATAAGATGACAAAAAAATTGGGTTTAATCGGTCGGAGATTTTGATACAAACTATTAGACTACTAGTTTCGCCATGTTAACTGGTGGCTATTTGTGGGCCAGATAAATCTTCACATAACAGCTTAAAACCAAAAACGAGCTTAAGTTACGAATTAATACAAAGCTTGAAAGATGAAAAATATCAAATTCATAGAAACCGTTACTCAGACACCTAGAGCGTGGATGTTATCACTTGGCCAGTCATTATTAAGCAGGTGTGGCCAATAATTGGCTGCGAAGTTGAACTCTGTGTTGAGAGATCTTATGAGCGATTTCCAGATAGCGCAAGGAATCATCCCTTGGTTTTTGTTCAGGGTGCCTTGTGAGTGGTAACTGCTGCGGCTTCTTTTAGACCATATATAGAAGAGATCTGTAGTCCTATGTATGGTATAGTACTTTATCCCATTCAATGTTGTGATTAGTGTTCGAAAAATGGAAAGCTAAATCAGAATTGTCTTCTCTGTTGTTGTTTGTGACTACGATGTGCTACTATTGTCTTATTTCTAGACTTCTAGTAGTTTGTGTGATGTAATTCAAGCCGCAAGAACAAGGATGTTGTTTTTGTTGAAAGTTTATTTTTCACTTGGTTAGAGTATAATAAATTTAATTTAATCCTTTATCCAAGTGTGAGCAAACAAAGTTTGCACCTGAAAGTATCTTCAGGACTGGGTTAAGGTGGTACAACACCAGGGCAACTCGTTGCAAAGGTGGAGCAAGATACCAACACTCCTATCTCAGTATCTCCTATAATGCAAAACGCATCTCCTTGCAGATATGTCTTTTTATTATACTCTAACCAAGTGAAAAATAAACTTTCAACATCTTTCTCTAAATCCAGAGTAAATTATTAAAAAAGGGTGGCACACCAATTGGCAGTTCCTATAGGTAGAGATGACCTGCAAATACTTCTGCCTGATATCTCCACTTGGGCCTGGCTCCCACTGAAGAGACCTCAATAAAGGTCGAAACTAGTCTGGGTAGTGGCCCTTCCCTTAATGCATAACATTAGACATATCCGCAAGGAGAGACGTTTTGAATTATAGGAGATACTGAGATAGGAGTGTTGGTAGCTTGCTCCACCTTTGCAACGAGTTGCCCTGGTGTTGTATCACCTTAACCCAGTCCTGAAGATACTTTCAGGCGCAAACTTTGTTTGCTCACACTTGGATAAAGGATTAAACTAAATTTATTATGATGTTGTTTTTGATACTTCCAAAAACACGTTCATCTTGGAACTTGAAAATGAAGGGAAATTACCTTTTTTGGACATATTAATTACAAAACAAACTGACGACAACATTGGTCAAAATGTACACTGCAAACCAATCCAAAACAGTTACCAGCTTTTTGCCTCATCACCCCATATTTCACAAAAATTAAGCTTTATACATATGCTAAAAAACAGGGCAAACTCTATCATAAGAGATGATAGAGTATTAACAGATAAATTAGATTTTATTATCCAAACATTAACAATGGATATCTGAAAAAAAAAAAAAAATACAATATTCTTCTCCAGTCCCTCTCAAAAGCAAATCCAAGAAACTCATCATAGGAGTTCTATTTCTTTGGCTGGCACACTTTCACAAAAAATTGCCAACCTGCTAAAGCCTCACAACATTCGAGTTGCCCTCAAACAAATAAAGACAATATGCAATATTTTATGTTCACTTAAAGACAAGAATCGTTTCAGGAAATCCTGGAGTTAACATTCCTTGTTCTTGTGGCATGAATTACATCAAACTTCTAGAAGTCTAGAAATAAGACAAAAGGAGCACATTGAAGATGTAAACAACACAGAGGATTCTGATTTAGCTTTCCATTTTTCCAACACTAACCACAACATTGAATGGGATAACACAGAGAGTCAGAGAAACTAAATAATAAAGGGAGGAATGGTGTGAGTGTAAGTGCGACAATGTTATATAACTGTGTTAATGATGGGAATGGGCATTTGTCATTGAAATGTTGATGAGGAGAGAACGATTTTGGGTTTATTTGTTTGTTTGTCTGGTTCGGACCCATCATATGTGTGCAAAGATGTCTGTATGTGTAAGGCATTAGAGAATAATAGAGATCTACAAGTTGTCCAGCTGTGTCAAGCTGACTACAGACAACACAATACAAAAGAAGAAACAGGTAGATTATGTCTGTACACGAATGCTAGGAGTATCAGAAACAAAGGGACAGAGTTTGTTGCCTTAATCAATATGTTGCGACCTCGGATTGTGGGTATTAGTGAGACCTGGCTATCAGAATCAGACCTACTAACTGGTATTGAGAATCAAGGGTACAGTATTTTTAGGAAGGATATATAGGATAGAATAGGAGGGAGCAGGTGTGCTGCTAACGATATCGGATGACTTGAATCCAGTTAGAATTGAGACCTATGATTGTAGTAATACTACTAACAATATTAGTAGTGAGTTTTAAGCCATCTGGTGTGAAGTGAATTCTAATAAGACTAATTACATAGTGGGGTCTTGTTACAGACCTGGTGGATCTGTTGCTGTGATAAAGAAATGCATCATCAAATAGAAAAGATGAGCGTGAAAAGAGTAATCATAATGGGAGACTTTAATTATCCTAATATTGATTGGGTAACAGTAAAATCTCATGAGAAGAATGAAAATGCATTTATTGAGCAAGCAGCATGTGACAGAAGGAACTCGAGGTCAAAGAGTGTTAGATTTCATTATAGTGTCAGAGGGCGTTTCAGTTAAAGATGTAACTGTTCTGCCTCCAGTAGGTGACAGTGATCATGTGGTACTCACTTGGGAAATGACTAAGTTTATGAATGTTCCATTTAGAAAAGTTCCATTTATGAATGTTCCATTACATGCTGAACTACAAAGCAGGAAATTATGACCAATTGAGGAGTATACTGTGTTCAATGGAATAGGATCGGTTGCTGGATGGAAAGAATATCGACAGTGCATGGGAAGCATTTAAACAATACTTAAATCATGCAATATCAGAATGTGTCCCAAGAGTTCAAAGAAAAAATAGAGTAGGAATCAGATGGATGTGTAATCTTATTAAGCAAGAGATTCATAATAAAAGGACTATGTGGAAGGAATATCGTTTGCATAAGGATGACTTCCGTTATGAATGTCATAAGCAGCAGACTAGAATAGTTGCAACTGTTGTATGGAAAGCAAAGTCTGAGTATGAAAAGAAAACTGGCTACATGCTAAAGACAACCCACAAGAATTCTATCCATATGCTGCAAGTAAAAGAAACAATGAATATGAAAGAATAACTCTTCTAAATCCAGATGGCGTTAAGGTTACAAATGCAGATGAGGTTGTTCAGTTAATGAGTGCCCATTTTGTTAAAAGTTAACCAGGTGAATGCAACATTGAGCTCACTGTTATCTCTTCTCTAGATGAAGAAATGCAAATGTGTGAGGCTGAGGTATTAGAGCTGTTGCACAAATTGAATAACAATTCAGCAATAGGGACTGATGGAATATCAACACGTGTGCTAAAAGAGTGTTCAACTGAACTGACCATTTCATTCCTTTGACCAGGATGTTTAATATGTGTCTCAGAAAAGGAAAGATTCCACAGGAATGGAAGGAATGTATGGTAATTCATTGCACAAAGATGGTGCAAAGACCGATGTATCCAACTTTCAACCAATTAGTATTTCAGGAGTGGTGATGAAGATTTTGGAAAAATTGGTCAGGGCCCTCATTCAGAAATGGGTTGACAGTGAATCTCTACTTTGCAATGAACAGCATGGATTTACTAAGGGAAGGTCATGTTTTAACAACTTGCTCACATTCTATAACAATGTTACCATTGAACTAGACAAGGGGAATGAATACTCCATGATACTTTTGATTTTGCTAAGGCTTTTGACAGAATACAGCATGGTAGACTTTTGCATAAATTGGAGAAAATGGGTTTAGGTTATAGAATATTAGCATGGATAAGAGGATGGCTGACTGAAAAGTGGTATACAGGAATCTGAGTCTGTAAAGTTTAAGGTAACAAATGGTGTACCACAAGGATCAGTGCTTGGTCCACTGTTATTCAATCTGTACATTAATGATATTGGGAAGGATTTGACAAGCGACATACAGCTTTTTGCTGATGATGCAAAGATAGGTAGGGGTAATCAGGAATGCTGCTGATATGCAATCTTTGCAGATTGATTTGAATAGGCTGGAATTGTGTGCATGGGAAAATGGGTGTCAGTAAATGTAAAGTCATTCACTTCAGCATGATTAGATATCCAATGTCATATGATATTGGTGGGATTAGGCTAGAAGAAGCTGATGAAGCTAGGGATCTTGGAGTGTTAATAGATAGGAAGTTGAAGTTCAGGGGCCATGTGGCAAAGACTGCAAATACAACTCAAAAGATAATTGCAATGCTGAAACAAGCGTTCATAAGTAAAGATAAGAATATTATTTTTTTTCTTTACTAGGCCTTGATAAAACCTCACTTGGACTATTGTGCGCAAGTCTGGTCTCCTGGTTTCCATTGTGATTCTGATGTACTGGAGAATACAAAGAGTATTAAAAATGATATCAAGATTGTGGAATACTGATTATGAAGACAGATTGAGAATTTGTAGACTGCAGACACTATCAAACAGGAGGAAGAGGGGTGATATGATTGAGACTTGCAAACTTCTGAAAGGGTCATACAGGATTTCAAATGATGGAATTTTTCAATTTATGGAGGGTGTGGAAAGGATGAGAGGCATCCTTGGAAGCTGAGAATGAGGGCTACCAAGATGGATGTGAGGGCTAGATTTTCTCTCAGAGGGTGTGCATGATTGGAATAGATTGCCATTGGATGTTGTGAGCAAGCAGTGTGAATGAATTCAAGAATAAGTATAATAACTGGTGTGTGTAGTATGTGGCATCCCTCAATGAGTCCCTGACTCCCTGGAGGTCTCTCTTATTAATAATAATAATAGTGATAAAAGTACTATGGCATATATAGAAGAGGACTACAGGTCCATCATAAAAGAAGTCGCAATAGTTATCCACTCACAAGGCACCTTGAACAGAAACCAAGGGATGATCCTTTGGAATATCTGGAAATCCCTCATAAGATCTCTCAACAAATCTGAGTTCAACTTCACAGCCAGTTATAGGATGCACCTGCTTAACAATAACTGACCAAGTGCTAACATCCACTCTGATTGCGTTAGTGTAGCAGTTTCTATGAATTTGATATTTTTCATCTTTCAGTTATGTATTAATTCATAGCTTAAGCTCTTTTTTTGTTTTTAAGCTGTTATGTGTAGATTTATCTGGCCCAGAAGAAGCCACCAGTTAATGTAAAAACTAGTAGGCTAACAGTTTGTATCAAAATCTCTGACCTATTAAAAGCCAATTTTTCTGTCATCTTATGTAATATATATAGTGGTCGAAAACATTTATCATGAATGGACTTTATGGAAAAGTCAAGCAAAAGGTACATAAACTAGATGAACTCAAATGCTAGAAAGCAAAACTTCTGAATCAACTTGCGTTTCTAAAAAATTGCAGAAACAACGATATAATTCCAAACTTTTTATTTACCAGAGAGCGTTTTCATTCTAGAAGAGCAAAACAAATCTATTGGAAAATGTCTTTAGCATTACAATACCTGGCTTAGGGCAAACAGTTTGCCCTAAGCCAGGTTATTCATTATGCCTTAATTTACACTAAGTTATTTGTAGCAGCATAGATGCTCGCCTATGGTCCCATTTGGACAATATGATTAATGATACATTTAATAGAACATTCTTAAAAACAAGAACAAACAATTATTATATTTTCAGCTATTTTGCCTGCTTCTGTTTAGGAGTGCCCCTGTTTAAATGTCATTGGTTTTTTACTCACGGATTCTTAGGGCATTGTAGATGTATATTTACCAATAAATATGTAGCATAAAGGAAGAAAAAAATTACACATACCTTTTTTTTTGGGTGTTGTGGCTTTTCTTCTTTCTGCGATGTGCAAACTACTGTAGTTTGGGTGTTTTGGAAGGAAGTATTTGGGGGGGGGGTTCAGGCAATGTGGGAGAATTAAAATAGAAAATGGAAAAAAACAGTTTTTTTGTATAATATATACATGTATATACATATATATTATATTATTAGGGATGGGTGGAACTTTTTTTTATATTGGGTGGGAAAGGGTGAAAGGGGTTGAAAACAGCAACTGATTTTTAGAGGGGTGGGTGGGAAAAGGGGGTTGATGGGGTGCGGTCTTTTTCGACTGTTTGGTCGTCGTCTGAACACAACACATGGAGGAAGTGGATGCTATGTCAGGTTGGTTAGGCGCTTCTGCTTTTGAAGTGTTTGTGTTATCGCCTATTGGTCAAGGTTGTGATCTCAGTTTTATGTTGTGAAGCTTCCAATAGTTTTAAATATAATAGTTTGTTAAGAGGAGTAACATTGGAGTTTTCCCAGAAATAATATCCATAAGAACAGACATATCAAAAAATTCAACATTCTATATGGAAAGAGTTTCAATTCAAGACCTAACTTTCCTGACAAACTTGTTTTCGACCTTTCAGATCACAACTTAACATCTGCAGAAGTTAGCTCCTAAAGAAAAGGTTTCAATTTTGAAGTCATTATTCCAGAATTTATCCTAAAATAGACATTATTTGCAACATTGAGAATGCCCTCCATTTTTTACTTGAACCTGTTGCGAATGATATAAGTTTAAAGACTGCAATCCATCTCTCATCCTCTTGACCTCCAAAAAAGAATATAACCCCCTTAGAAAAAAGAGTGCTGTCTAATTTAAAAAAGAACAAAGAGATAATTATCCTGAAAACTGACAAAGGCAATTCTACCTTCATTTTAAATATGAGAGATTATGTATCAAATCTTGTTTTTAACTTTCCGACACATCCACTTACTGTCAATTAGACTCGCACCCTACTTGGATGAACCATATAGAAACCAACAACATTCTGCATAGCATGGATACATGGCCAATAGACCTTAAAAAGAAACTGAAGTCGATGCATCTGCTAATTCCACATTTATATGGATCTCTGAACGTACACAAAACTGATATACTTCTTCGTCCGATTGTAGATGGAATAAACTCTGTAACTTATTTGTTACCCAAACATCTCGCACGTCTTCTAAAAGCACACATTAGAAACACAAACATGTGTATCAAAAATACACAACACCTTATTGAAAAGCTAAGAAATATCTCCATATCAAGAACAGACATTCTAGCTAGTTTAGATGTCTTTATTTACGAATGTCCCAGTGAATGAAGTTATGACTCTCATAGACAATCTGTTTCCTCAAGACATTGCCCAATTTTATAGAAATTGCTTCAATTCGAATTTCTTCAAGTGGAATGGAAAGATCTACAAACAACGTTCCAGTCTTGCAATGGGAAGTCCTCCATGTGCAGACTTATTTATGGAAACGTTCAAAAATGACATCTTACTACATACGGATCCAAAACCGTCAGTGTAGTGGAGATATGTTGACAACATATTTATAATGTGGAAACATAGTGAGGCAGAACTATATGATTTCCTAATTCCTGTAAACTCGTTTCACCAAAAAAAAATCAAGTTCACCTTGAAACTTGAAAATGAAGGGCAATTACCTTTTTTGGACATGTTAATTACAAAACAAACAGACGACAGCATTGGTTTCAATGTATATTGCAAACCGACCCATACAGGCCATTACCTGCATTTTGCCTCATCACACCATATTTCACAAAAATTAAGCATTATACATATGCTAAAAAACAGGGCAACCTCTATCATAAGAGACGATAGAGTATTATCAGACGAATTAGATTTTATTCTCCGAACATTAACAATGGATATCCGAAAAAAATAAAAAGAATACTTTCCCCAATCTCAATAGCTAATCCAATTATCCATTCCATTCCTTTTGTTGGTGCACACTCACAAAAAATTACCAACCTGCTAAAGCCTCATGACATTTGAGTTGCCCTCAAACCAATAAAGACAGTACACAATATGCTATGTTCACCCAAAGACAAGAATCCTTTCAATAAACACCCTGGAGTTTACAACATTCCTTGTTCTTGCACCATGAATTACATCGGACAAACTTCTAGAAGTCTAGAAATAAGACAAAAGGAGCACATCGGAGATGTAAACAACAACACAGGACAATTCTGGTTTAGCTTTCCATTTTTCCAACACTAACCACAACATTGAATGGAATAAAAGTGGTGTGCCATACATAGAAGAGGATGTTAAACTTTGAATGAAATTGTTTTGCATATATATATATATTTTATTTATTTATTTTTCATTCACATTTAACATAATATACCATATACCAAGCAAGACTTGTGTAAATATTATTTAATGTAAACAACTTATTTTACAATTTAATATTCATATAACTACCTTAATTTTGTCTAATATTTAATTATTTAATCAAAGATATATATGTATTAATAATGAAAAGACTGTATTAAATATTAAGCTATTTTAATTATTATTATGTTAATATTATAAGAACTTGTATTTGATAATTTAACTGCATTAATTGAAATGTAAATATTCCTTATTTATTCCTATTTGTAGAAGGTTAGCGTTATGCAATACCTCGATTTTATTATATTTTGTTTGGTTGTCATGGAGACGTATGTAAGTGAGCGAGCACGTTTTGGAACATCACGTGAGGAGAAAGTTATT
This sequence comes from Typopeltis vanoorti, assembly GCF_054136105.1. Lineage (NCBI taxonomy): Eukaryota > Metazoa > Arthropoda > Arachnida > Uropygi > Thelyphonidae > Typopeltis > Typopeltis vanoorti. The sequence goes on along the minus strand of NC_143549.1, from coordinate 14,556,205 downwards.
GAAAAGAGTTTGAGATCACGAGAACAATTTAGGCGGGAAGGATGGATATAAAAAGGGAAGAACGTGGAAAATAAGAATAATAAGGAAACAGAGAGAGAGGATTAGCATTAGGTTGGAATCGGAGCATTCGGGGAATCACAATGCGATAATAGCGAGTCGGCAAGTCACTCAAGCAGCTAATAAAGTCTACTAGTCCAGAGGCGGTTAGCTAGTAAGTTGTAGAATAACAATTATAGCTACGGAAGACAGCTGAGTGACTACTAAATAGACTAGCAATACTTGAATTGAGATTTAATTTCAGGGCCGACCTTTCAAGGACACACAGAACCTTGAAGCAAAGCACGAAGTTACTAAAGAATAGTAGAGCTGTAAAGTTGAAGTATACCAATAGCTGTGTTTAGAATTGTAGTGTCTAAGAATTAAATGAATGCAGGAAGAATGAACAACTGTGCATACAAAACCTAAAGTTAAGGAATTATTGTGTTGCCCTATTTCATGAGTGATCAGTAGTACTTTATGCAACAACGTTTGTTTATGTGTATTGTGACTGATGATTAATTCAGTTATTGCTTAGAAGAATTATTTTAATGAGTGCCGTTTACTGTTTAAAGTGTTTAGTTATAAAAAGTGTATAAGTAGATGAAGATAGAAGATTATCAGTAAGATTATTCCAACCATTAATATTTCTATACAGAGAAGTGTGTGAGTTTCATCCTAGAATTTCCTTATATTAACAGTAACTATTGAGGAAGTTAGCTAAAGTGTATATTTAAAAGTATTTGTTTGTAAAGAGGTATTACTGCAATTTTTGTTGTATTTGGAACTTAGGAACTGTGAGAAGACTGTATTATAGAGACATCAGATTTACCATTGTATGAGTTGAATGATTGAATTTACCCGAGGAGTTAAAATGTTTGTGATATCTTAATTACTGATTTAAACTTAAGTGTAAATTTGTGATTTTAAAATTAAATGTTTGTTTTTGTTTATCTAAAGTTGTATTTTGCCTGAATCTCTTTTACTGCACCATTCATAAAATATTCGAACCAAAGCGGGTAAATTAAGTAAGTCAAATATACTCGGCCAGTATATATTTTAAGGAGAAATAGTTGAAGGTTGATTTTTCTTCAATTCTTGAACTAATTCAGATATAGAGTGGCAAAGTCTTTAAATATAAATTTTCCCTATATTTGAATTAGAAATCAACTATCAACTATTTTTTTGGTTAAGAACATCGTAGTGACTAACATGTCGGATCCAAGGTACAGATTAAGAAGAAGTAGGATCCAACAAGGACTACAGCTCCTGCAACATAAAAGAAGTAGTATCAAGAATTAGAGAGAGGAATTTTTGGCATTGCTCGTGCTACTTAGCCAAATGTTATAGGCATTTTTAACAGAACATGATTACATGGATAGAATATGGTTTAGTCTTTTCAGGGAAGATTGAGTAGACAGGATGGGAGGGAGGGTATTGATGATGATAGTAGATGAATTGCACCCAATAAGGATAGGAGTCACTTGGGCAGGTGGCAGTTCTTTTGAGACAATTTTGTGTGAGATTCAGGCCAATAGGATATCAAAATATAATATTCGTTGCTGCTCTAGGCCAGGAATGATGAGGAAGACATGCATCAGCATATTAGTATGTAGTCAATGATAATACTGGATTTTGCAGAGGCATTTGAAAGATACTATGGGGGAACTCTATTACGGAAACTGGAACAAATGGCGAGATGGATGTGAAACTGGTGATGTGGATTCAAGAATGGTTGATATCAAAAACTACTATATGAAGGAGCAGAATCCAGCAGAAGTATGTGACTAGAGATGTGCCACAATGCTCTGTGCTTGCACCACTGCTGTTTATTTTTTACATCAGTGCTGTTGGAAATAATTTGAAGATATTTAGTTGTGTTTATGCATTTCAGAATAAGAAGATTACAAGCTGCGTACCACATTGAAGGACCGTACTCCAGAAAATTAACAAAGCTTACAAAATTGGGGGTAGTAGTAGATAGATGTTGGAAGTTTTTTCACTTGGTTATGGTATAAATTAAAAATGCCAAGAAATTATAACAAATTATGAGTTGCCCCAGTATGAAAAATACTTCAGGTGCAAACAAAGTTTGCATCTAAAGTATTTTCAGGTTAAAGGATTAAACCAAGTTTATAATTTCTTGGTATCTATAATTTATAGTAGTAGATAGAGTTGAAGTTTAGAGGATATATTGTTAAGTATGGGGTGCTTAAAAGTCAAAGCTGTATAACCGAGAGGAGATCTCTACAGAGCCTTTAAAGGAATGCAGAGAACCGAACAGAGCTGATGTAATGTCCAGTCCTCGCCTTCTCATGATGAAACCTGTTAAGTATCTACCTGGATACCAAATGAACAAGGATGGACTGGGAATTTGGGATTTAGCTGACTAAATTGTATTTTTTTTGGCTTAAACCACAACCTGTTATGTTGTACCATCATTGTATAATTTCATGCTGGCTGGGGCATCGCCCTGTTAAACAAGGCCCCATCGATGGAAGTTTTTTTCACTTGGCTATGTTACCAATTATATACAGTCATATCCCGACTTACGCGAATTCGGAGTTACACGGTTTCTTATATGTACATATTCCCGTCCCGCTTCACGCCTCACCACTAGTCGTATCTTTCAGGCGCCGGCCGCATTTGCTAGTGTCGCATATACTGTGAACAAGCACTGACGTGTTTTGCGTGGTCTCCATTCATATGATTTTTATAGTCTACAAACATTAAACGATTGTTTAATGTTATGTTCTTGATGATGTCATCCAAAAGAAGCAAGTCCAATTCTTCTACAGCTAGCAAGAAAAGAAAAACATTGACTTTGGAAGCAAAAGTCAACATATTAAGGATTTTGAAGTCGAATGAAAATTTGTGAGCTAGCAAAGAAGTTCGATCTACAAGAATTCACAGTAAGAACAATCATAAAAGAAAGGTTTACAGATTTTGGAGTACATAGATTCTGATGAGGAACGAATTGTAGCCACAAGGCAAGGAATAAAAAAAATCATTAGCTTGCTATGAAGAAATTTTGCGTGACAAGAAAAAGACATTGTCTTCAGACGAATCTATTAGATTTTATGAAACCATCAACATCGAAATAACTTTTTTTTATGTACGAAAAACTACAATTATGATTATATTTCTTAAATATAGGTGTTTTTGTAAACCTTTGGTCCCAATTGTATGTTTGTATGTATAAATTACATACAAAATTATACCCCGAGTTACACGAATTCGACTTGCGTGCTTTTTGTTGGTCCCACCTACTGCATAACTTCGGGTTTTACTGTATTTAGTTTAATCCGTTATCCAAGTGTAAGCAAAGTTTGCACCTGAAGTATTTTCAGGACCGGGACATTACTTCCACCTTAGTATCACCACCTCTGGGTCTGACTCCCACTGATTAGACCTCAATAAAGGTCGAAACTGGTCTGGGTAGTGGCCCTTCCCTTAATGCATAGTGTTATACATGTCCACAAGGAGATGTACTTTACATTATGGGAGATACTGTGGCAAGATCACAACTTACTCCACCTTTACCACGAGTTTCCCCAGCCCTGAAAATACTTCAGGTGCAAACTTTGTTTGCTTACACTTGGATAAAGGATTAAGGCCCCCATTGTTTTTGACAGAGAACCAGGGCGAACAGCGAAAAGTCATCTACTGGAACAATTCCTAAAACACACCGAACTCAACATCACCAGAATTAAAGATCGGCACTATCAGCATAAGAAACATGAATGGCAAAGAAATGTAGCTAGCTGAGGAATTAGGTAAGTACCAGATTGATATAATAGGAGTGACTGAAACCAAAAAGTCAAAAACTGGCGAGATCTTTGAGCAATAAATACAAAATGCTATATTTAGGCAATCACAATCAACGAAAAGAAAGAGTAGCCATGATATTCAATACTAAATACGAGGCTAATCTTGAATATCAGGCAATTTCAAGTAGCGTGATGTGAGCAAATATGAGAACGGGGAACTGAACAATGACTTACTTGTGCCTATGGTCCCACAGAAGGTTCTACTAAGGTAGAAGTGGCGGAATTTTTTGAGGCATTAGAGAAAACAACTGACACAAAAGAAAAGTTGATCCTTGTTGGGGAGCTAAATAGCAGAGTAGGAAATGATTGTCAGCCATACAAATATATTTTGGGAAAATTTGAAGAAAAGAGCAAAGCTAATAATAATGGCAAATACCTGTTGGATTTCTGCTCAGGACATGGACTGGTTATTACCAACACCATATTCCAACATAAAAATGTGCACAAATTTACACAGAGAAGAGGCAGGGAATAAGAATAGTCTTATTGACTATGTTATTGTTGATAGTGATGTTTTCTCCCTAGTGTTAGGACATTAGATTGTACAGAGGATTTGAAATTGAAAGCGATCACCATTTAATCTTGAGGAGGATAAAATTGAATTTTATATTGAAAAGAACATGTATGAAAGTTGAGCAATTCTCAGATGTGAACTGTACACTAAAATACACAAACATTATTCAAGAAAAAATGAAAGAGTTTGAAAATAGAAAACAAACCTTAGAGATTCATTGGCAAGCCGTGAAGAAAACACTGATTGATTCAGCCAGAGAGGCATGTTGTGATGATAGAACAATCAGAACTGCATGGTGGTCACAGGAAGTTAGAGGTAGTGAAGGAAAAGAAGAAAGCATATCAAAAGTTTCTGTCAAATAAGTCAGCTTATGTTCTTAGAGAATTCAGAGACAAATGTACGAAAGCTAAACACTCCATAAAACTAGCTAAACAAAACTCATTGGAAGACTGGTAAGAATATAGAAAATGAATATCCAGAAGGTGGCAAAATATTCTGGAGGCTGTTGATGAAGCTCAGAAATGAAGGAAAGAGTGCTGTAAAAGGAATTAGGTGATAAAGGTTACATGAAAACTGAAGAAAAAGATATCCTTGAAGTATGGTGTAAGTACTTTGAAAAATTGCTAAATGAAACAATCAGTGACAGCACATTAGTAAAAAAACATTGACCAGGCATGCAATCGGGAATACATATCCATACTTGAAGTAGAAAAAGACAACAAATGCCTGAAATGTGAAAAGGCAGCCATAGTAGATGATATTTGACTAGAAATGCTCAAGTATGGAGGTATAAAATCTTACAGTGGCTGCACTTGCATAGTTCAGAAGGCCTGGACAGAGGGAGGAATTTCAGATGATTGGAGCACAGCTCTTATAGTGTGTGTTATGTTACATAGAGTCGTTTTCAACTCCTGGTGATACTTTGAAATACACGCTCCCTTCCGATCTTTCCCTGGCCATATCTTTCAGAAGTTTGAAGCCCATTCCCGTTGCTTCTTTAACTCCATCTACCCATGTGATTCTTGGTTTTTCTCTACTCCTGCTTCCATCAACTTTAGCAAGCATCATCATCTTCTGCAGACTGTCATTTGCTTGGTTAATATGTCCAAAGTAAGACAATTTTTGCTCGATAATCATAGCTTCAAGGGTTCAATCTGGCTTTATTCTGTCTATCTCTGATTTATTGGTTTGCTTTGCAGTCCATGGTATTCTTAGTGAGCGACTCCAAAGCCATAATTCAAATGCATCTATCTTCCTTCTTTCACTCTTTATCGGGATCCAACTTTCACATCCACACAGTACCACAGGGAGAATGGCACTGCTTTCACAATTCTGATTTTTGTTGCTAGGCTAATATCTTTATCTTTCAAGATCTTGCTTAAATTTGTCATTGCTTTCTTTCTGAGTAATTGTCTGCTAACTTCTTCAGTACAATAACCATCTTTATCAATTTGTGATCCTAGGAGTAAAAAATTGTTAACTGCTTCCATTTTCTCCCCATCTACTTCAAAATCATTAAGTTCACATGTTGCCATAACTTTTATCTTTTTGAGATTAAGTTTAAGACCATATTTAGCACTTTCTTTAACTTTCATAATAAGTTGCTCCAAATCTTTGCATTCTGCTAGCAATGTGGTTCCAACTAAAGACTCCTCCAGCCCTACTATTCTTAAAATGTATTTGCTGTACAAGTTAAACAGGTATGGAGATAAAATACATCCTTGTCTCACCCCTTTACCTATTGTGAAATACTCAGTTTTTCCAAGATCTGTTTGGGCAGTAGCTTCTTGCTCATAATAACGATTCCTCAGAAGAATAATGAAACGTTCTGATACTCCCATTGTTCTTAACACATTCCACAGTTTCACATGATCTATACAGTCAAAAGCCTTACTGTACTCAAGGAAACAAAGGTAGACATTCTTTTGATATTCCTGTGCTCTTTCTATTATCCATCTCACATTGGCGATTTGATCTCTTGTTCCTCTGACTTTTCGAAATCCTGCCTGTTCATCTGGCATTTCTCTCTTCATGAATAGTTCCAGTCTTTTCTGAATGATCTTAAGTAAGACTTTACCTTGCATGAGAAATCAGTGCTATAGTTCTGTAATTTTTGCACTCTCTTGCATTGCCTTTCTTTAATAAAGGTATATAAATAAAGGTATATATAAATTTTTTCCATTCCCTAGGACATGTAATTGTGATCCAAATTCACTGACATAGAGCTGTTAAAATTTTAACTGCCTCTTCTCCCAGGGCTTTGAGCAGCTCAATAGTTATTCCATCTTCTCCTGGTGCCTTCTTACTGGATAGCTGTTGCAATGCCCACCTCACTTCATTCTCCAGTGGTACTGGCTCCTGTGTATAATCCTGCTCTTCAAATTTCTCAGTAATTTTGGAGTCCTTTCTGTAAAGGGCTTCTGTATAGTCTTTTCATCTTCCTTTAATGTCTGCGGCTTCTGTAAGATATCTTTTGTGTTAACTTTTCAATATTGTCACCTTGCCACTAAACTTCCCTGTTAGTTCCCTGATCTTTTTGAAAAGATCTCTTGTTTTTTCTTTCTTGTTTTGGTCTTCTATTTGTTGGCCTTCCTAGTTAAAGTATTTTCCGTTTTCTCTTCTGGCTTGTCGTTGAAACTCTGCATTCAAATTCCATATTTCCTGCAAATTTCCTCTGACATTTATTTTCCTCCTTTCCTGATCAGTTTTGATGTCATCTTCTGACAGCCATTTAAACTTCTTCTTACAAACTGTTGGAATAGTCTTTGCTTCTGTTTTAATTATATCTTTAATATAATTAACTTCTATAAAAAAAAAAATTAAAAAAAAATATATATATGTGTGTATATATATATATAAATAACTCTTCCCATAGTTCATCTGGTTTTCTTTCACACAAATTGAATGTGTTGAATCTGTTCTGTATACAGCTAGTATGTTTCCAAGATCATATCAGATCAACATTTGTATTGTTTTCAGTTTCTGTAATTTCACATGTATCATAGCCACTAATAAGTTAGGTCTGTTCCATAGTCTGCACTGGAAAAAGTCTTGACAGACTGAATTGCACTTCTCCATCTTCTTTTTCCAAGAATGTAATCAATTTGATTTCTGTATTGTCCATCAGGTGATACCATGTGTAAAATTTTCTTTGTTTAAAGCAGGTGTTATCAACAAACAAAGAATTCTCTGCATAAAACTCAACTAATCTCTTCCCTGCAGTATTATGAATACTTAAACCAAAATGACCTGTAATTCCATGTTTCTCAGTTTCTCCCACTTTTACATTCCAATCTCTGATAAGTGCCATAAATCTCACTTTGATGCTCTCATATAGCCATATAAAAAAAGGGAAATAAAACTGAATGTGAGAATTACAGAGGTATTTCTCGACTTGAGTGTTCCTGGTAAGATTTATGCAAGTATACTTGGGAAACGGTTGAGAAGGATTGTGGAAGAGAAGCTTAGTGAAGAGCAAGCTGGATTCAGGCAAAATTGTCTGTCAGAATTAGATTTTCACCTTACGACAAATAGTTGAGAAATCATGGGAATATAACAAAGATCTGTATCTAAGTTTTGTAGATCTGGAAAATTCATATGACAAGGTGCCAAGAGAGAAGCTATTCAAAAAGCTACAGTTGCATGTTGTTAGTGGGACATTATATGAAGCAATATTTAGTCTTTATTTGAGTTGTCAGCAGTTAAAATTGAAAGAAGTACAGGAAGATGGTTTAATGTTAAATCTGGTGTCAGACAAGGATCTACATTATCTTCTCTGTTATTTATTATCTATATGGATCACATTATGAAGGAAAGTGGTATCAAACTTGATATCAAAATTGAGATGTTAATGTCAGCTTTTTGCTTTATGAGGATGATGTTATACTTCTAAATAAATTTGCTATATGTCTGCAAAATTCCCTTACTAAATTCAATAACTGTTGTATAATAGATATGGCATGAAGGTCAGCAGTAACAAGACAAAGACATTGAAAATAGGCAGAAGCATTGGAAATATCAACTGCATTGTGAATGGAGAACCTATAGAGCAAGCAAAACTTTTCAGCTACTAAGGCACAATTTTTAATTAAGATTGTAAATTAAATATGGAAATACAATAGAATCAACAAAGCTGGTGTGGTAGGAAGTCAACTGAATAAATTTATATGGAATAAGAGAAAAATTAGTCAAAACACTAAATTAGCTATATAAAAGACATTGTTCAAACCAATTTTAACTTATGGATCTGAGTGCTGGGTTAGATGTAAAACACTTGACCAGAGACTCTAGTCTGCAGATATGAGATTTCTGAGAAAGATTAGGGGTGTGAACAGATGACATCAATGGCAATATCATATTGTAAAAGAGGATATTAGGAACTTGACATTGTTAGCATCCAGGAATGTGTTAGCAGAGCTAATCTCAGCAGTTAATTAGCAGAGCTAATAAACAGAATGGGAGAGGAAAGATTAGCAGAACAAGTGTTCTCTGCCAGGTTGGCAGGAATGAGACCCAGAGGATGTCCAAGATATAGGTTGATTGATATGGTAAAAAGTGGCTTAGAAGATAGAAATATAAGATCTGATAATGTTGAAGTCTTGACAGGTAACACACTGATTTTGAGTAAAATTGTAGTAGGAAGTTAGTAATGATGTAAATTTTTCATGTAGTACTATCATATCCTGTACATCCCTTCAGGGTATATGTCAGGAATTTGATGGTGATTGCTAAGTAGCTAGGGGTGGCTCAGAGGATTACTTGGTTATTGAAAAATACAGCAACAAGCAGAAAGGAAGTTATCATTCGTCTTTATAAACCCTTGATATGACCACATCTGGATTTTTGTGCTCAGGTCTGTTTGCCTGTGTTTCTTGGCTCTGAGGAAGTGGTAGAGGTGAGTAACCAAGATGGAGAGTCATCAGTGGAATGCTCACTATGAGGATAAATTGAAGGTGTTGATTACAAAAATTAGTTGAGAGCAAAAAAAAAAAAAAAAAAGAGGGCACGTGAGAAAAATATTTTGTTACTTAAAGGGTTTTATAAGATTATTACTCAGGAAATATTTCAGAACTTGGTAGGTGTTGAGATAGGCAAGAAAGAGGCCATCCCTGGAAATTGAATTAAGAGTGTGATTAGTAAGATTGTAAGGACTAGTTTTTTTGCTTGAAGAGTGATAAAGAATGGAATAGGTTTCTAGGGTCAGTTGTAAGTGCTTTGTCTGTTGATAGATGAAGGAGAGGTACAATAGATTTCGTATGGATCTTGTGGATCTCCCAAGAAGAATGGCTTCCATGGAGGTGCCCGTATAATAATAATTGGAGATGTTAATTCTTAGCTCTTTATGTAATGTAGATATTGTACTATTAAATAATTCCAGTGCAGGTCTTTGGATTGTTTGACTAAACTGAGTAACTGCTGTAACAAATTTGGTTTAAAAGTCAGCAATATAAAAAGACAGGCTGTGAAAATAGGAAGAACACGTTGAAAACATTAATTGCATCCTGAATGGAAAACCTTTAAGACAAGCAAAACGTTTGAGCTGTTTAGGTGTAATTATTAACTAAGATAGAAATTAAATATGGAAATAGTCCAAAGAATTAGCAAGTTCTGTATGGCAAGGTGTCAATTGAATAAATTTATCTCAAATAAGAGAAATAATTGGATCACTTAAGTAGCTGTATACAAGAGTCAAACATAATTTTAACTTATGCATTTAAAAATTGGATTAGAAATATATAAAGTCAGAGATAAGAGGCCACAAATATGAGTCGAGAATATTGGACTGCACAATATTATCACTGGTAGAATCATTAAAAATGAAAATAGTGAGGACCTTGACATTGTAAGTATTCAAGATTGTGTGGTGAACAGAGCCTAATCTATTGTAGTCACTTAAACAGAATATGTGAAAGGTTGCATGATATTTCATGTCAAGATTAGTGGGGAAAAGACCCAGAAGATGATCAACATCCAAGTGGGTCTTGCATCATACAAAATATTTTAATCAAGAAAATCTGATACAGCATATTACAAATAATTAAACTCTTCTAAAAATAAAACAAAGAAGCTTTTTATAATAATAAGAATTCAATAATCTATTCCTTGACGAAACCTTGCCCTAATCTTAATCAAGCTGACTGCATGCATATCTCCAAGTTTTGGGCAGTAATTACTCATAATTTTTTTAAAATTTAATTTTGAATTATAGAACTATACCTGGTTCCCTGGAACTTATACAATGTTTTCTCCTTTTCACTCGGCTACAACTGAGAGGAATGGAAGTATACTCATGTGTTTGACCAGTTTTTCTGTTCGTATTTTGAATGTTGAAACCAATTCTTTTGCTTTTTTCCTGAATGATCCTCACGTTATAGTGAGCAAAATATACAGGAGTCTTTAATAAATTATAATTTTCCTTACATGTGTTAATTTTGTTATTTATTTTTTTTCTCCAAAGCATTGTCTATCAATCATGTTTCTATAAAATGGTATAAGACTGTCTTTCTATAGTTATTTCACATATAGGTGGCCATGCAAAATTTTCTAAGTGCATATAATTTCCTAAGCAAAAATTTTCCACTTTTCACAGATAAAGAAACAGGATTCACCTAATTCTTTGTTGAAACACATTTTTAGAATTTTTTGTTTATGTATTATAGAGGATAATTTTACTTTAATTTGATGCTATTGACATAAATTGTAAAGAATGCCTTTGAAAATTCTATTTTCTCTTCCCCTCATTTGTGGAATGCTTTTCTCTTTTGATCATTTTTTTTTAAAAAAGATGTGCTGAAGTGGAATTTTTATTCTTAGAGATGCTGATACCATTGGAACAGTAAAGGATTCTGTAGACTTCATTTTAATGAATTTTGCTGAGATGAATAAGTTGTGGGTGCGGATGCAGCATCAAGGTCATTCTCGAGATAAAGACAAAAGAGAACGTGAAAGACAAGAACTAAGACTTTTGGTTGGAACTAACTTAGTACGATTGTCGCAGCTGGAATGTGTGGATATGGAGAGATACAAAAAGGTATTTTCTATTTCAGAAATTGTCACTGGTATAAAGAGTAAGTTTTATATATATATATAAAACCTTGCATGTTATTCTCATGCAAGAAAGGTTTTAGAACTAGTATACAAGTAAGGGTTGGAAAATATAGATATTAACTTTGAATATTAAGTGACATTTTGTAATTTGGACTGCAACCCACTTCTGATGACTGGATCTTTTTCGTTATGGAAGCATGCTTATTTGTTGATATGGGTGCTCATCAGCAATGCATTCCAATCTTATATTACACAAAAAGAACATATTCCTATGCTTATTCACTCCACTCAACTGTGACGAGTCCTTGTTTTCTCTCTTTTCAAGTATTCTGTGAAAAATTCCTTTGTATTTGCATGAAAATCACTCTGACAAATCTAAATATTTATCATATCTCTCAAGGTTATTGATTTTTATCTCTTCTTTGCCCTGTATATAAGAATTGTTAGAGAAATAGCACATGAACTGCAGGTAAACACCTGTAGTTCATGTGTAAATGTAGGACCTCCATGCAGTGAGATATCAACCTACATATTATGAAAATATGCTTTAAAACTGGCATTGTTTCTGATGCATAATGGGAGAAAGTTTTTTTTTTTTCATTCCAGCAGAGCAATGGGAGAAAATTATTTAAAGAAGGCTCTATTAGAGGTAGCAAATTAGATTAGTATCTTTAAAAGTGTTGGTTCTTTCCTTTAGTGTTACACAGTGATCAGCATTTATTTTACACAAATTATGGACTCTACAACTGTGTTTTAAATAATTATTTTAATTTCCCGAAGTTTTGACCTCATATGAAGATCATCATCTGGAGTATACACATGTATACAGACACAAGCTAAATTACATTTCACATAGTATGCTGAAGAGACAATGGTTATTCTACTGGCCTCACCTCTAGTGAAAATGAAATAAATTAAATTAACTATATTCTATTTAAGATAACATCAGAGAAACATTCTTTCATATAAATAGTTTTATTACAGTGAAAATGATGTCCTAATTTAACATGACAGTTGTTATATTAGATTTAGGATCCTGGATTACCTATGGTTCGATTTAAAATCAACTTTTAGGGAGAAAGGTTAAGTGGGTAGAATATGCGCCTTCCATATGTTTGGGATTTTCAAACCATCATTATTGTTAAGATTAGGGTGGCTGATAAGAATCTCACAGGCCTCCTTAAATTTATGTTCATACCATGTTTTGGTGTGATGTAAACCAGTGCTTCCCAAAACTTATGGATGTAAAAGCTCCTTCGGAAAAATTAAAATATTTCATGCCCCTCCCCCAAAAATCGAAAACAAATTGTAATACAGACATATATTATTATAAATTTTATTGTATTTATATTCAATACAAAATATACACAGCGAATATTGCAAAAATCAAATGCAAATATTACATTTTTAGCATCTTACATACACATTTGACATGGCACATTATCTTATATTTTTATATAGATAGATATATTATTATTGTACATTTGCAGTGCAAGTACATGAAACATAAAACGATTAGTAATAGACAAAGTAATATGCACCCCAAGCATATTTCTTTTCTTCACATCGTCCGCATCTGTGTACACTAGCAATGAAACGTTAATTTAAAGCACGAAAAACTTGGCCGTTTTAAATGAGCACAAGATTTTGCATTTGTAAGCTTTTTTTTTGTGCTTCTTATCAGTATTTTTGAAATGACACTTATGTGAATAAGCATATATTTACCAATATTCATTAAGCTCTGAAATACACAGGAAGCAAAATTTGTGAACCAACACCGATGCGTCATTTTTTTCCAAAAAAATATAAAAAAAAATGACAAAAAAGAAATAATAAATATAATAAAAATTAAATACGTTTCTTTTAAGATAAAAAAAAATCTACTTGGTCTTAAAACATTTTAAATTTATTTTCATTATTTCATGGCCCCCTCAACAAAGCCCACAGTTTGGGAAGTGCTGATGTAAACAACAGGTATTTTTCTAGTCATTTCTATGTAAAATGTTCAAGGCATGATCAGAAAGACCAGCTTGATCAAGGAATTGTGCATCCTGTTTCCCTTATATAGGGCAAATTACAGATGTAATGAATATGGTATACTCCAGGGTGGGCCAGTGGGGTAGCTGATCCTTGGATGTGTTGAGTAAGTTCTTTAATTTTGCAGAAGGTTTAAAAGTGGCTTTAATTATATTTTTGTAGTATTCTGCTTATTTTATCTGATATCCCTTTAATGTATGAAATGGTTATAGTTTTATTTTAGCCTAGTTTATTTTTAATTGAGGTTTTGTGCAGAATTTTGTTGATAGTATTATTTTGACTGTAACCAATTTTTAGGAAGGTATTGCTGATAACTTTTAATTCATCTTTAAGTGCTTGTTCATTGATGCAAATCTTCAAGGCCCTATTTTTTAGGACTTTTATTTTTGTATTATTGAACCCTAGTTTTTGTGTTGGGTAGTGTTAGGAGTTTGTGTATATATTGGCCAGTATGTGTCGGTTAAACAGTGAAGAAAAGACTGCCAGAAGGAAGATGTGCGACAAGTGTATCTACAAACAAAGGTGTGGTCTGCTTTTCAATCTCAATTGTTAATTGTATTTGTTTATGTTGTTTTTTTTAGGTGGCTGAGGGAAAGTGTCTAGTGTCTTAGCAGCCATGGGGCTAGATAGCGAAAACATCGTCAATGTATCTAAGCCAGACTTTGGGTTTTAAAGGAGAGGAATCTAGAGCACTTTGCACAAAATGTTCCATGTAAAGTTAGCATTGTGTGTGTGTGGGGGGGGGATAATGGTGAGCCCATGGCTGTGCCTTCTTTTTGTAAGTAGAAAGTGTTTTTGCCACACAAAATAGCCAGAACGTAGTACATTTGCAAAGAGCACTGTGATATCAGAAGGGGAATTTGTCCTATAATACACCCTCTGTCCAAAAAGAAACCAAACTTTTGATAGAAAATAAAACACAGGCCAATTATAATTATTCATATCATTTATTTCAATCAACATACTCTCCCTCAGCTTCGATGCAGCGTTTGGCACTGTCAATTAATTCATCAAATGAGTTTTTTATATCGTCTTTGGGATACAGTTGAGGGTCGTGATCACTGCTGCTTGAACGTTTTCAGTGGTGTCATATTGCTTTCCTTTCATCGGCAAATGAAGTTGGGGGAAGAGAAAGAAGTCACAGGGTGCTAAATCAGGTGAATACAGCAAGTATTCACCTGATTTAGGTGAATACAGGTCACTTTTGCATTATCGTGCAAAAGTGATCTGCTGCCTGCATCACGATATTCATGCCATATGCAATGAATTTTCACTATCATTCGCTTCAAAACTTTGAGATAAAACTCGCCATTGACTGTTCGGTCAGGCAGAATGAATTCTTTGTGGATAATGCCCTTGGAATCGTAGAAACAAATCTTTACTTTTGACTTTTCCAAGTGACTTTTTTTCTGATGCCCCTCTCTGGTGGTCTCCACTCAGCACTCTGGCCCTTTTTGGACTCATACTCAAAACACCACTTTTCGTCACCAGCAACAATCATTTCCAGGAAGTTTGAGTCCTTACTTGCAGTTTTAATGAGGTCCTTGCAGTGTTATTCGATACATTTTTTGGTCATTGGTCAACTTGGGGAACAAATCGCAAATTCAATTTATGAAGACTCAAACTCTCAGTCAGAATGTTGTGCACAGTTCATTTTGGAATCCCCAATCATCTTCAATCGATCTCACAGACGATTTCAGGTTTTCTTTGATGAAATCACACACTTCTTGGATGTTAACTTCACTCAGTCCAGTTTTTGGACAGCCTGGGTTTTCGTTGTCCTTGTCTCATGACCACTTTGAAATCGCTTAAACCACTCATAAACTTGAGTACGGGATAAGCATTCATCACCATATGCTTTTTGGAGCATTTGATGTGTTTCAGTTAAACTTTTACCAAGTTTAACGCAAAGTCAATCGCAGCTCTCTGTTCGAAACTCATTTTTCGACCGTTCGTCAAAACACACTGTCACTTTTTTGCCACTATAACTTTGCTTCTAATGAAACAAATGTCATAAACAGTTGACACAACACTGTTTATGACATTATGTGACACACTAACGAAGGTTGCTACTTTTGACAACAAAAAGATACAAAAGGTGGCTCCACTAGTTTCTTCTGTTTTCAAACAGTTTGGTTTCTTTTTGGACAGAGATTGTAGAAGGATTGTGTTATTGATTGGGACATTTGCAAAGAAGGCAGAGACATCAAAACTGACTAATAAATCATCTTTTTCCCAGTGTGATGATTTACTAAGCGTTGTGTGTTTTTAATATAGGATGGGGAATGACCTACCAAACTCCTGGAGTGTTGATGCTAGTTTCTTGGTTGGGTGATAATTGGGGGTTTCTATACCTTCGACTATTGGCTGGAGTGATGTGTAAATTCTCAGAACGAGCGTAGTGTGGAATTAATTTTTTAACGGTATCTTTGGGCCATGTGGTGACGGATTTAAGTAGCTTCTCCGTTTTCTTTTTTTATTCTATTGGCAGAACCATAGAGACTATTAGATTCATTTTTTCCAAATAAGAAGTTTGATTTAGAATAACTGTGGCATTGCCTTAATCGGCTCTAGTAATTACGATGTCCGGATTTAATTTTAGTGATTTTACTGATGTCAATTCAGATTTTGTTAGGTTGCTGGTTATTGTTTTAGTATAATTTAAATTTAAAATGTTGGAGATTAGATGATGACCTTAATATGAAGGTCAAAACATTGGGAAATTAAGATAATTATTTATTACACGGTTGTAGAGTCCATAATTTGTGTAAAATGAATTAAGAGTGGTGGTGTTTAGAACATTAAACTTTAGGCTAAAATTCAGAAACAACTAGGGGAATATGATAATATATGGGGCTTCATTCTGCTGTAATTTACTCCTGTTACCTGATAATATTGATGGACTTTGCAAAGCAATTTGAAAAGGTAATACATTGAACTATTTCATAAATCAGATTAATGAGGGATGGATATGAAAGCTGGTGATGTATATAAGAGAATGTCTAATGCATAGACATCAGAGCAGTTATGGAAGAGTAGAAATCCAGAAGGCCAGTAACCAGTGGTGTGCTGTGGGACTCAAGTCACTGCTACATAATTTTTACGTCAGTGATATATGAAGTGATTCAAAGAGAAATATTCAGTTGTTAGTAATGCAAAACTTGCTGCAATAGTAGTTAATAAGTGATAGACTAACCATAATAAGGGCCATGGGAATAGTAGCCAGTTTGTTGGCAGATTGTAGGATTATGCATTTCAGAAATAAAAGGCTATGTGCTACACCAATGGAACTGGACTGCAGGAAATTGATAAGTTTAGGAATTTGTGGGATAGCTAATAGGATTACCCGATTTTGAAGAACATATGTAGGAATGAAGAGGATTATTATTTATTTACAAAGTCCCACTAGCCTATTGTGCGCAGATCTGGTCGTTTCGTGAGGAACAGGTTGAAGAAGTTCAGAGATGAATGTCTTAGGTGGGGATGGATCTTGGAATGCTCCTTATGAGGATATATATTCAAGATTTCTTTTTTTTTTTTACAAAAATTGTTAACAGAAAAAGGGGTGAAGAATATGACAGACATAAATTACTAAAGGAGTTTTATAGGATTGATATACAGGATATTTTTCACTACTTTGCTAGTAGAGAGAGAACTAGGGATTATAAAATATAAGACTTATTGTTTAATTGACCATATATTTAAAACATACTTCTGTTTGTACAAATTGCATGTACATATTTAAATATATTGTACGAACATACTTCTGTTCGTACAATATATTTAAAACATACTTCTGTTCGTACAAATTGCCTACCGGTTTCGCTAGTAACTGACTAGCTTTCTCAAGTCTTACACAGTACAAAAAATGGTAAATGCAAAAAGGGTTAAGAATACAAAGAACCGTTAGTACCTGTTAGGTAGCTAAGGTAACACGTTCGCATGACATATCTACTCAGTATCATGAACACGCGTTACATGCAAACACGTAATATGATTATTCGCGTAGTGTAGCTCAGTTGAACTGAGGGAATTAATTAAATTTTTCCAACTGTCGTGCAGTATGCCCCCCCTGATTTCTGTTTAGGTTACTTCCCGTATGTAGTACAACTGCTGCTTCTTTAAATACTCAATGTCTGTAATCCTCATCTACGTAGGGCATGGAGCTGTTATTCCAGTCTATAGTGTGGTTCGAAGTTGAAAAGTGATGTGCCAATCCAGAGGTGATCGTTCTGTTGTGATTAACATCGCCGACATGTTCTTTCTGTCTTATTTCCAGACTTCTCGAAGTCTGTCCAATGTAGGAAAGACTGCACGTACAAGGAATATTATATATACCTGGATATTTATAAAATGGAACACTGCCTTTAGGAGATCTTAGAAATTGTCTTAAGCTATTTGTTGGTTTAAATACAACCCTGATGTTATGGGTCTTTAACGATCTCACAATTTTTGTGGAAGTTGAACCTATAAAGGGGATGACTGCTGTTGAAATTTGCTGGGAGACTGTTCTTTGTTGTTGGTTATCTTTGTATAGAAATTTGTTGATGTTTCAAGGATAACCATTTTGTGATAGTGTGGTAGCTATTTGAGACAGTTCTGCTTGAACTTCTTCCTCGTCAGAGATAAATTTTCTAGCTCGATTTCTCAACATGTGGATGATGCTATGTTTCTGTGACCTATGATGGTTTGAAAAGTAATGTAGGTATCGTCCAGTGTCCGTTGTTTTTTTGTAAATTGACAGTTTGATACTGTTACCTTGTCTTTTTACTAGTAAGTCCAAGAAGTGTAGCTGTTTGTTATTTTCTACTTCTAGGGTAAATTTTATTTTATTGTGGAGTGTAATGATTCTATTAAATATTGATTCTATTATCAGGTACGAATTGAATATAAGCGATATTAATTGCCGCAACTATTTTTATGACATTTCCAATAGTCTAGATTATACGACCTGGAATTATATAGACCACATGATAGAACAGAGCTACGAGAAAACTTTCCAGTTCAATAAAGCCAAACGAAAATTTAATGAACTGTACAAGAAAAAATACCAGACACACAAAGGCCTCCCAGTTAACAAAGTGATTTTCAACTTGTCGAATCACTACCTTTCGAAAGGGGGTGAAGCAGTAAGTTTTTCATCAGAGAAGGTCAGTCATCATAGCAGGAGTTTCGTCAGGGAAGGTCGATTGTAGGTAGCCAGAGGACTGCTAAAAGAGGAGAGGCTGTTATCGATGGTCGTCGCTGGATAAGCAGGCTTTTGACAGTTTTCTGTTCTGGGTCTCGGTTCGTGTATGTCCTGTCGATTCTAGGTCAAGGGACCCATTTCAGTCAACAGATATCTGAATGTTAGATGAGTCGCTTGAGCATTGAAAGAAGTGAGTTCCAGCCACCAAGGAGCCTGCTGATTGCTGCCAGTAGAAGTGTCCTGTTGATGTCGTTAAAAGGTGACCATAAGTGAAAAGAGATATTGGAATGAAACAGATCTCAAGGATCTACTGATGTGGACTAGATGATTTAATACAAAGTAAGGCCTTCTATATATGATTAACTAAAGGTAAGAATTGTAGCAGAGATTGCTCTAGCATATTTGTTTGTTAATATTACTTAAGGACTGAAGGAAATTAGATAAACATTGAGAATTTACCTGCTTAGTTGTGAGACAAGACAACTAAGCAGGTAGCAATAGCATTTATTGTTACCTAATGTTTATACTTGCCTGTTGTATAGCATTGTAGGTCAATTCAAATACATGAATTAAGTGTAGACACTATTATTATTATAATCTGTGTAGGTAGAGAAAATTTGTTGAACTAGGTTGAGTAGGTTAAGAGCCAAGCTACAGTTAATGAGAAGTATAGAGTCAGAATTATTTTGTGTGCTTAGTATTAACCTTTACTGTAACTTGATTAGTATGAATAAATTGTTTTCTTTGTCAAATAATTTGCCTGATTCCTGCATACCAATGCACTGCTCATAAAAATCGAACCATGTATGATCTAAGGAGATAGTTTGCCACGACTGTAGAATAGAAATTTACGTTGCTTGATAGAGTGTTGAGAGTTTAGAAGTATTTCTGCTTAGCGAAGTGTATTTCCTTTGAAAGGATTTTTAAATCTTATCTGTGATTTCTGATGGTTCAGTTGAAATAAAAATAAATTTTCAGAAATCAATATTGGAAAAATACTCTTACTGTTATAACAAAGGTGGCTCTAGCCTGAGGCAAATTCCCAAGTTATAAAATTAATAGCACGTGAATAACATAGTTACAGCCTTGAGAGGGGGGGGATTAAAGTTGAATGAAAGGATTAAATATAAGTGACTAAATCAAGCAATGGATATGTACTCGGAGTTATGACTATATAATAAGTAGAGTATTTAAGTTAAAGTAAATTCGAGACAAGATAGAATATTGAATATATATACATTTGAACAACATAAAGAATAAAATATAAATAAAACACAATTTTACAACATCCTATTAAAACCTTTCAGTAATATATCTGTCACATTCATCCTTTTCCATCTGCCATCCAGTTTTGTAATTTACAAATCTTCATTTTGTCCTCATTGGGAGATATTCCATAGACCTGTCACAATCTTGTCCACTGGCCTCTGAATCTACATCTCTCTCTCTCTCATCCAAAGTAAGCTCTGTTCCAATGAGGAATTTGTATTCAATAGCCAGGTTACTCTGTAAGCTAGTTTAGTCACATATGCAATATAACCTCTGAACTTTGAGACATCCACCCCCAAATTTGTAACCTCTATTTGCTGTAGCATATTATTTGATCTCTTTATTTCTAACAATTATTTTTTTTTATTTCTGAGTGTACCTGTATGTTATTATATGCACAAGGGTTCACTCCAGTTGGTGCAAAATGATCTTAACTCTTTCTTTCAGAATCCAAATAATCACTGACTCAAGACCAAAATACAAAATAAACCCATTTAATATAACAAAAACAATATATATACACTTCAAACAAATATTACATAACTAACTATAAAATTAATTGGATCCAAGGCCTTTTAAAAATAAACTTACACTTAAGAATAGACTCAACTCCTTGTTTGCACAATCACAAAATGTTCATAGCCAATTTCTTTCTCTGTCATGGCCCTTTTCAGAAGATATATGACTCTATTCTTCATTTTTAAAGGATCCTTTCTCATCACTTATGTAGCACACATTAATTCTTCCGAACTTAATTCTGTCTCTTTTCAGTAGAAATAATAGTCAGATCCAGTGTCCTTAATACAGATGAAACTTCCTAATCAGAGTTTTCTCAAACATTCCTTTTGAACGTAAATAGCAAATTCTTCTTTTATTCACTAAATGCTTATTGACAGTTCTAACTCTTCCAATAAAAAAAAAATTAGTTCTACGATTTCCTTTTCGGAATCTACTATAAATCTTTCAATTAGTGTTTCCTCCAATATTTCCACAAATATTGCATATAGCAATATTTCCCTTTTATTTACTTATTACTTTTCCCTTTTATTACTAATTCCACATTAAAACTTAATAGTTCCACGATTCCTTTTTCGGAATATACTATTAATTTTCCTCCGACTGTCACAATAAAACTCAAGTTCCTCTGAATCTAAATATCTGCTGGCCTGTGTTCTAAATTCCTTCCGAATTCTCTCTTGTTTACAGCCGTTACTCAGATACTGAACAGCTTTCTTGTCAGCTGTCAATCACTCATCAAACTTCTCGGCAAGCATGCACACTCCATGAAACTGGTAAGCAAGAAGTTAGGTATAAATAATGGCTGACACTTTGTCTCTGTTAGCGACAAGAGAATGTCTTCATAAAACACAACCTTTGATAATTTTAAATTGCACTAAAATTCTTTTAAGTAATACAAATATCAAATCTGGTAAGTACATCAATTTTTTGACTTCTTTACATATCACTTTTTGACAAAACAATTTCCATAACGGGCACATCGAAAGTGCCGACAATGCTTGTTATGAAAACAAAACTAATAAACATTTTAACATAAACAATTTGTAAAAATATTCAGAATTTTAATCTCTGTAAGCTAGTTTAGCCACATATGTAATATAACCTCTGAACTTTGAGACATCCACCCTCAAATTTGTAACCTCTATTTGCTGTAGCCTGTTTCCATCAAAGTAGTTAGTGCACAGTACATAATATTTTCATCCCAAATGCAGAACCTTGCATTTGCCACATTAAACTGACAGCCATTCCCCTTTGTCCAGTACTGTTTTATTTAAATTTAAATTTATTTAAATTTAAATTATTTACTTATGAAAGGTCACTACATAAGTTTTATTAACCAGATAATTTATATATACCAGGAATTTTTATAGCCACCACATTCAGAGGACAATTTGTCACACTATGCAAACAGCAGCAATTAATAGTGGAAACAGTTTTAAAATTGTAAAAGACAACACAAGAACTAAAGTTATAATAGGCACTATCTGTTATTAGAGAAAGAGAAGTTTACAAATATTAATTTGATCTTAGAATTACTGTCTCCCAGATTTTTGGTAAATCAATACAGCCATATTTTTGATATTTGTGGAATGCATTAAGGTTACTGCTGATTCCAAAAAAGTCTGACTTGAAATGGCATTTACAGTACTTTGGTTTTATATCATCTAATCCTGTATGAAGGGTGTCCATAGCATGGTCTTCTAGTCTCACACTGCCATAACAATAGTACTGAATGCATTTTTTATGTACTATGAGGCTGGTGTCAACAAATCCTTCCATCTGTTCATAGTAAGCCAGGTCACAATTACAGAACGCTTGATATACACTGCTTGGAAAGAAATCAAGAGACACTCTCCCCCATGGAAAAGGTCGATCATGTCATGTAATGAGTTGCATATTTGTAGCCAGTATAAATTGGAGGAATATGATTCTCCCAAGTCAACTGACAGCTATTCCCTTTTGTCCAGTACTGTTGTTTTATTTAAATTATCCTGAAATATCACTACATAAGTTTTATTTGCAGATAATTTATATATACCAGGAATTTTTATAGCCACCACATTCAGAGAACAATTTGTCACACTATGCAAACTGTGACCAACTGAAACAGTTGTGAGAAAGGTAACTCATGGAGTTTGAAAGAGGCATTATAAGGATGCCATGTTGCAGCTCTGTTTGGCAAATTGTTGACTAATTAGGCTATCCCAGGTCAACAATCAGTGGTACAATACCCAGATGGAAGCGCAGGAAGTCAAGTGCTACCTGCAGTGCAGTGAACGACCCACCACACCAACCAAACATGACCATAGGGTGCTACAACAGATAATATGTAAAAACCACCATTTGTTAGCCGACACTTTGAATGCAGAATTCTGGACATCAACTGGAACATGTGGCTATAATCCACAAAATAAACAAAGCATTCCCCCCCCCCTCCAAACACAAGGCTACTGCAAAATTATTATTGTTCCATATATTCAGAACATGAATTCTTGACCTGGGGATTGCAAGAGATGCAGAGCTTTTTCTTAAGATGGAACATATATGGAACTACAAAGCAGGTGATTATGACAATAACATGATGATCTGAGAAGTTGGCTTTCAGCAGTGCCATGGCATTAGGATTTGAGATGGTGGTGCACAGGAGATGGTCAAGAGGTGTTTAAAGAGAGCAGTATCAAAATGTATATATACATAGCAATAAAAGATAAATCAGGTAGGAAATAGATGGATGAAAAGCATCATTAAGGGGTTGCAGTAAAGAAAAAGTGGAGGGAATATAAATAAAAAGTTGATCAGCATACCCATGAGCTGTAGAGGGCACAGGTAAGAAGGCGGCCCTTCTTGATGTTTAACTTAAGCCTCAGTACTGGGAAGGTGCCAGCTGATTGGAAAGAGAGAAAAATAGTCCCACCATGTAAAGGAGCGGCTCCAAGACAGAGTCAATTATACCAATCAGCATCTCTGCAGCAGTAGTAGTTAAGGTATTAGAGAAATTGGCAAAAGACAGAATTCATGATTGGGTGGATAGGAATATGATGATACTCTATATGGGACAATGTGGTTTTGGTATGTCTTGCCTTAATAATGTGCTTACTTTTTTTTTTTATATATATATAATAAAGTGACAATTGGAGTTGCATAAGGGAATTGGCTACTTAGTGATGTTTGCTAGATTTTGCAAATGCATTTGACAGGATTCCATACAGAACTCTGTTACATAAATGGAGCAAATGAAGGATGGATATAAATCTGGTGATTTGGATTAGAGGGTGGTTGATAGACTGATATCAGAGTGGTTTATGAAAGAGTTGAGTCTAAGAGAAAGCAAGTGAACAGTGGTGTGCCACAAGTACTTGGTGATAAATATTCAGTTTGCTGACGATGCTACACTGGGAAAAGTGATGGTAAATGAAGGTGATGTAGAGATCCTGCAGGAACTGTTGGAAGTTTATTTTGCACTTGGTTAGACTATAATAAATTTAGTTTAATCCTTTATCCAAGTGTAAGCAAACAAAGTTTGCACCTGAAAATATCTTCAGGACTGAGGTAAGGTGGTGCAACACCAGGCAACTCTGAGCAAAGGCAGACCAAGCTCATAACTCCTTGTCTCAGTATCTCCCATAATGCAAAGCACATCTCCTTGTGGGCATGTATACTGCTATGCATTAAGGGAAGGGTCACCACCCAGACCGGTTTCGACCTTTATTGAGGTCTCGTCAGTGGGAGACAGACCCAGATATCTTCAGTCCTGAAGATATTTTTAGGTGCAAACTTTGTTTTCTTACACTTGGATAAAGGATTAAACTAAATTTATTATACCTGCAGGAACTCTACATCACCTTAGTATGGATAGTTAGGAAGATCTGTTGACATCTATCTGCCTTGGACTACAAAAAAATAAAATAAAAGCATTTGGTGCTATTATTACAACAAGTCAGGACTAGTAGGCTGTTACAGCAGCTTCTTCACATAGGATAGAGAAACTATGTCCAGAATGAAATGGGCGGGTTACATAAGAAGTTGTTACAAGTTTTTAGGATCAGTAGCACTCCTTTGAAACATTCTCTAGACAAGTATAGCTGTATCAGTTTATCAAAAAATCTTGGAGACAGTCACTTTAAGATCAAATTAGTACCTGTAAACTTCTCTTTATCGAACAATATATATTGTGCCAATTAGAACTAGTACTTTGTTACTATTTTAAACTGTTCCTAATATTAACTAACTGTTGGTGTTTGCATACTGTGATACTGTTTTCTGAATATGCTAGGTATAAAATCAGCAAAACATTAGAAATTAAATATTATTTTCTTATTGTCTGGTATTGTGAATTTAACTCTTAAAAGCTTAAGATAACTGTCAGCATATGAGCTTTTTTTAGACATCAACCAGTACATTGTCATCCTTATTTTCTCTGCTCAGTTTTTCATCATCAGCAGTATATAATTATTTCTCTTTCAAATCATTCTGTATATCATTAATGCACAATTTAAATATCAGTGGTAGCTGAAGTGCATATCCCTGCAGCATGCTAGTTCACCTGGTTTCCTATTCTTCTATAAACTACTCTTTGCATCTCACTTACTCCTCTTATCTATATTATCAGGTTCATATTCATCCATATTTTCTTCACTTTATATAACATTTCTCTGCGACATCAAGTCAAATGACTGCAAAATCCAGCAATAACATGTGGTTGTTAGGTCCTTTATCAATCCACCTCAGCTGCCACATTTATTATAAAATGTGAGTTAAATAACTGACACATGGCCTAGCCTTGTCAAAATAGTATCATATTTGTGTAATCATTCCTGAATATTGGCATAACCAGTTTTTTCCACTATAACTACCACTTCTGATGGCAATCAATCTATAATTTATGTCTGTTTTACATGTGCTATATCTTCCCTTTTGTCGTGTGTTCCTTTTTTGTTATTATTATTAACCTTATCTCATACTTGTGTTAATCGATTTTACTTTAATTCTGACTTAGACTGATTACCTTCAAAATCCTATCTTAACGCAAGCTATGGTGTTAGACTCAGAAGGCTATCTAACAACTTGGCCGAATACTTAGAGTAACCACATGTATTGAACTTTCGGACAAAGGGCCTATCTCTTTGTTGGAGACAAATCTTTTGTATTAACTGTCTGGAGTTGTTTCCCATCAGATATTGGCAAATTTATTTGTTCCGCTGCACCAGCCAATATCGTTAGGTTAGGAGGAATCCTTAATCACGGAACTTCTTCCAGAAATTATACAGAGGTGTTTATCTTAACGCTTATCCTTCAGCACCTACTTATCTAAACTAATTACACTCAATGATAATTCTCGTAGACAAGCTTATACGTTGGTTATGCATTACTAAATCACTTAAGGAATTGACAATGTAGATAAGAATATAAATTAAATTACACTTTAAATATTTTCGATATTTCGGCAATGTCATGTTGCCATCTTCAAAAGGAACTTATAAAAAAAGGCACGTCCACGTAGGCACTACAACACAGTAACTGAGAATGAAGTGATGAAGCTGTTGTTCTCCTAAAAGTCCTGATAGTGGACCCTAGTGGACTATGTAGGTGTTCTTGGCCGTTGGGCTGAAGGTCTGCTGATGTAAGTCTCCCAAATTTGGGGCAGTCTCATACAACCAAATTTGTTCAGGTTTGGAGAGTTTCTTAGGGCTGAGGCTGATTCCATGAATAGTCTTTCGAATTTGTATTTGCTACGGTGTATTACTGTAGCTTTCTTCCACCGTATTCTGTGGTATGCATACAGAGCATGGTCTGCAAGGCCAGAATGGTTGTACTTGTGAAACCGGATGTAGTCCTTGTGTTCCGAAATTCTGATATTCGCTGTCCTGCCTGTTTGGCCAAAGTAAGACAGTTTACAGCTACAAGGGACCTGGTATACACCAGGTAGGTCTAGGGGAAGTGGTTGGTCTTCAGTGGAGCGGATACCGATTGCCAATTTTCTGTATGGTCTGTAACAGGAGGTCAAGTCATGTTTGTTTAAGATTTTGGTAATTTTTTCCGAGGTGCCTCGGATGTAGGGAATGGTGATGGATTTAGAGTAATCCTTGTTGTGGAGGGGGGGGGGGTGTGGTTTGTAGGTTTTAATATTTTTTGGATTTTTTTTGGGGGTGGGGGGGCTACAAATTATAGTCCAATTTCAGACTCTGGAGTTGTGGATAAGCTTTTAGAGAATTTGGTCAAGGTTAAAATCTAGAATTTTAGTGATATCAGGATGGGTTTGTTAAAGGGAAGTTATATTTTTTATGTATTCCTGTATTACAACAGGGTGACAAATGCATCCATTGGCTGAGAAAGTGTTGAGGATGAGATTTAGTTCAGTGTTTAGGGCCATATCATTAGAACAGATTAGTTTAGCCCTGTTGTATAGTGTTTTCACCACTCCATATTGTTGTGAAGGGTGGTGGTATTGTTGGTGAATGTATCTGCCTGTATGGGTGGGTTTTATATAAACTGAGAAAACCAAGGTTTCATGAGGCTGGCGGGTGACTAGTATGTCTAGGTAAGGGAGGCTGTTGTTTTCCTCTTTTTCCAGGGTGAACTTGATTCTGGGATGGTAGTGGTTTAAGTGTGTTGAGAAGGAGCGGAGTGTATCAGAGCCAAATAGCGAACACATCATCAACATAGCGAAGCCATATGGTTGGTTTTTGTGGGGAAGAGGATAAGGCTTTTTCTTCAAAGGTCTCCATAAAGAAATTGGCCAAGGGTGTGAAGAGTGGTTAACCCATGGCTGTCCCCTCTATTTGTTTGTAGAATTTTCCCTGCCAAACGAAATAGCCTGAGTTCATTGTGAACGGAAATAGGGCTGAGATATCAGGAGAAAATTTAGCTTGGATTAGCTCTAAAGTTTCCTTGAGTGGGACATTTTTGAATAAGGAGGAGATGTCAAAGCTGACCATTATGATGTCAGTATGTTGGAATGTAAGGTTTTCTATGCAGGCTTTGAAGTGGGCTGAGTTTTTTTTGTGTGATGGTGTGTTGCCAGTATAGTGTGTGAGTGCTTTGGCCAAATGTTTAGCTAATTTGTATGTAGGGGGAATCAGTGCCATTCACTATGGGATGTAATGGCACATTTTCTTTATGTATTTTTGGGAGTCCATAAATACAGGGGAGGGGGTATAAAGTTAAACGGTTTTAATCTGTTAGTAACTTCTACAGTCCAAGAAGTGACTTTCTTAAGGAGCGTGTGAAGTTTTTTGATTTGTAAGTTGGTGGGATTGTATTCGATAGGTAGGTAAGTAGCCCGATCTAATAGAAGAGCATTAAGCTTACCTGTGTAGTCCTTTTGGTTAAGTACTACAGTTGCATTTCCCTTATCCACTTTGGTGATAACTATTTCTTTATTATTCCTCATTCCCTGCAGAGCTTTATATTCCTTGTTGGATATGTTGGTTTTTAGTGGTCTTGCTTTGGAGAGGACACAAGCTACATCCAGTCTTACACTGTTGGCAATTTGATTCAGAAGGTGGCGGATTCCGCGCATTTGATCTGGATCATAATATCCTCACTAGGTATTTTTCTAGGAGCAATGGCGAAGTTGTGGCCACATGAAAACGCATTGAGTGCTTCAGGGTGACTGAAGAAAGGTTGATTACCATGTTGGTAGAAAGTTTTGGATTGATGGTAGTTTTTTCATTTTTCAAATTTTTTGATCTGTCGACCTTGTATTTTTTCAAATTCTTTTTCTGTTGTGGACACAAGACGTCATGTAAAATTGACTAAAGCTCGTAATTTAAAGTGCACCAAAACTCTTCTTCAAGAGCACGAATAACTTTGTTAATGTCAGCTAAGAGAAACCGCGTGGTGGCAATTTGTTCCCGAAGCAAAGCGTAGCTGGTGTGATTATAGATACGGAGAGCTTTTTGTGAAACAAATTGGTGCTTGAATTTTACACAATTTGGGATTACCTGATTACTCTCCAAACCTCAACAAATTTGATTGTATGAGACTGCCCCAAATTTGGAAGGCTTATATCAGCAGGCCTTCTGCCCAATGGTCAAGAACACCTACATAGCCCGCTAGGGGCACCATTAGGATTTTTTGGAGAACAATAGCTTCATCACGTCATTCTCAGTTACTGGGCATGTAGTGCCTACATGCACGTGCCTTTTTGTAAGTTCCTTTTGAAGATGGCAACGTGACGTTGCCAAAATATCGGAAATATTTATTAAAGTGTAATTTAATTTATATTCTTATCTACGTTGTCAATTCCTTAAGTGATTTAAGTAATACACTTGATGATGCTTGCAATCATGGCCTATATATTCAATTATACCCCGCATTAACATCCGAATTTTATGAGTGATGAGTTGAATTCAGGCACAGGCTATTTTTAGGTTAAAACATAAAGCACATTTTATTAAGATCACTAACTTGTACATAGTTACATTCATTCTCACTATTGGATTAAAGTCAGACTCAGGTGAGAAGCTATTATTGATAATTAGAACTTAATTGAAAATCTAACATAAGCTCCTTCACAATTTCACTCAATTGACTGTACAATATACATATTATCAAATTCTAATCTTCACAATTTATCCTATCAAGCTATGTCACAAGTTACAAATCTTGATTATCACACTATACCCAATTCACAATCTGAGACAAAGTTATCGATAGAGCTACACCTTTGCGCTAGTTAACTGATCACTAAAAGTGATTAGTTAACGTTAATCACTAAAAGTTCCTTACTAGAATGTCTGTTCACAATTAATACTTAACTGCAATTCACACTTCTTTCACAGCATGTTTCTCTATTAACGTAAATGAGAATAAAACAGTACTTTAACAAGATAGTCCACATTCTGCATACAGTGCTAGGTTCTTCTTCCTTGAAAACTGGGTCTGGGACATTGCAGAATTACCTTTACACACGTAGTCATACATGGCGTTCGTCTTGTCTGCCCCTTCAGTGTGGCTGGTGATCTGTCCATGCTGGTCTGATTCCGTTGCCAGTTGTTCTATTCCATATCACCGTCTCAGCGGTCACGTGCACGGGAACTTCGGCTGCCAATATTGAACATCTACGGGCTATCCTGTATCCATCATGAGGCGAGATAGAGCCGCTCATACACGAATGGGCAGGTCAAAAGCCAAACAGTCAAGACATGAGCAAGGGCGAAAAGTGACGATCAAAAAGCCAAGAAAAGTCCTCTGCAAGGGGAGCAAACCCTTTTTATTTCGCACCCTTAGCACCCTCTTTTCTTTTATGAATCTTTGCCTGACACTCATCTTCCTTTCCCGCTAATCCATCCAGGTCACTGCATCTCCTTAGGTTTAACTCTTCTGCAAATTCGAGCATGAGCCGCTTTCCGATAATTTACACTATCGCAATGCTCGCCCAAGCACCTTGAACTCTAGATTACATACGTTTCGCATAGAACGTATTATGGTCGTTACAACTTGCTAAAACATAATTCTTTACACAGAAAAACTTGACATAATGGATTTACGCCTTGTATCTTTACATAAAATATTCGTTCTATATACTCTTTTCACAATCAGTATCTATACTAAAGCTCAAGTATCTCTTAATTGTTTTCTAATTCCTGTTCAATCCAGAATAAAATCGCAAAATTATAGAATTTCCTATTCACGATTCAACACATGGACTACAACCCAAAGACTTGCAACCTTGAGCTGTTCTTGACTGTAGCAAAGCACATGTCCTTGCAGACGTACTTTGCTACAGTCCTGAAGATATTTTCAGGCGCAAATGTTGTTTGCTCACACTTGGATAAAGTTCCCGTGCACGTGACCGCTGAGACGGTGATATGGAATAGAACAACTGGCAACGGAATCAGACCAGCATGGACAGATCACCAGCCACACTGAAGGGGCAGACAAGACGAACGCCATGTATGACTACGTGTGTAAAGGTAATTCTGCAATGTCCCAGACCCAGTTTTCAAGGAAGAAGAACCTAGCACTGTATGCAGAATGTGGACTATCTTGTTAAAGTACTGTTTTATTCTCATTTACGTTAATAGAGACACATGCTGTGAAAGAAGTGTGAATTGCAGTTAAGTATTAATTGTGAATTGCAGTTAAAGTATTAAACTAAATTTATTATAGTCTAACCAAGTGCAAAATAAACTTCCAACGTCTTTCTCTAAATCCAGAGTAATTTAATAATAAGGTGGTACACCAGTTGGCAACTCATATAGGTAAATATGACCTCTCTATTGCTTCTGCCGTAGTGACACCACCTCTGGGTCTACATCCCACTGAAGAGACCTCAATAAAGGTCGAAACCGGTCTGGGTAGTGGCTCTCCCCTCAATGCATAGCATTATGCATCTCTGCAAGGACATGTGCTTTGCATGGTGGGAGATACTGAGACAAGGAGTTATGAGAGCTTGGTCTACCTTTGCTCTGAGTTGCCAACAGTTGCACCACCTTACTACAGTCCTGAAGATATTTTCAGGTGCAAATGTTGTTTGCTCACACTTGGATAAAGGATTAAACTAAATTTATTATAGTCTAACCAAGTACAAAATAAACTTCCAAAAAAAAAAAATTAAAATTCTTCCATTTTATCCTCTTTCCTACACATGGCACTCATGTGCTATAGATCGTGTGACCTTGCATGTGGGTCAGATTACACACGTAACTGCATGGTTTGAGGACATGAATGTCACCACACTTGACTGATCTCAACAGATCCCTGATCTCAATCCTATTGCACAACTGTGCGATAACTGGAACATTGGGTGAGGTGAAAGGACGTCTTCCTACAAACAGCCAGGACCTCATTACATGCATATAGGAAAAATGGTCCAAAATTCCCATTTATCGCTATTGTTAGTGTATGGAAAGTATGCCCGATAGAACTGTTGCAGAAACTGCAGCAAAAGCAGGCCCTTTCTGTTATTAAGGTGTGTTCCATGGCTGTTTGTTTCTCACACTATCATGTCCATTGACTTCTTAGAAAGAAGTCCATGGACACCATAGCATGAGACGTCCTTTCACCTCACCCAATACTCTAGTTATCGCATAATGGTCCTATTTTCCTGTTTGTTCAATAGGATTGAGATCAGGCCGCCACACTTGGTCAATCAAATGTGGTGGCATTCATGTCCATAAACCATTCTGTTACAGCAGCAGCCTTATGACATGGTGCATTATCTTGCTGAAAGAGACAGTGGTTTAGAAACACCATAAAGTGGGAAGTATTGCATTCTTTAGTATGTTCAGATACCTCTTGGAGTTCAATGTTCATGGCATCACAGAGATCCAAAGAAAAATCAGAACTACATGGTTGATGCAGGAAGTTAAAGAGGCAGTGAAAAGAAGAAAGCATATCAAAAGTTCCTGGCAAATAAGTCAGCTTGTGCTCTTAGAGAATACAGAGACAAAAGTAAGAAAGCCAAACACTATGTAAAACTAGCTAAAGTCATGGGAGGACTTTGGTAAGAACATAGAAAATAAATATCAAGAAGGTGGCAAGATATTCTAGAGGTTGTTTAAGAAGATCAAAAACGGAGTTAAGAGTGCTGTAAAAGGATTTGGTGATGATCAAGGTGACATTCAAGCTGGAGAAAAAGATATCCTTGAAGTATGGAGTAATTTCATTTAAAAATTGCTAAATGAAACAAGCAGTGATGAGAGCACAGTGGTAAAAAAAAAAACACTAACCAGGCATGCAGTCAGGAATGCATATCCATACTTGAAGTAGAAAAAGCCTGAAATGTGGAAAAGCAGCAGGATTAGATGATATTTGACCAGAAATGCTCAAGTATGGAGGTATAAAAGTCTTACAGTAGCTACACTGCATAGTTCAGAAAGCCTGGACAGAGGAAAAAATTCCAGATGATTGGAGTAGAGCTCTCATAGTACCCATATATAAAAAGGGAAATAAAACCGAATGTGAGAATTACAGAGGTATTTCTCTACCGAGTGTTCCTGGTAAGATTTATGCAAGTATACTTGAGAAATGATTGAGAAGGATTGTGGAAGAGCAGCTTGAAGAACAAGCTGGATTCAGGCCAAATCGAGGCTGTCAGGATCAGATTTTCAGTTTATGACAGATAGTTGAGAAATCATGGGAATATAACAAAGATCTGTATTTAAGTTTTTGTAGATCTGGAAAAGGCATATGATAAGATGAAAAGAGAGAAGCTATTCAATACACTATAGTTATATGGTGTTAATGGGACATTCCTGGAAGCTGTATAAGGAGAATGTGAGGAGGGTAGGATACATTTGAGGCACATAAGCTGGTAAGAAGTATTACCAGATCAGTTTGGGTGAGATTGTTCATAGAATAGGTAGGATAAGAGGCCATCCCTGAGGGGAAATAAGGAGTAGGATTTTGCATGGAGAATTATTATTACGTGACGCTCCAAAGGGTCTGATTACTCATCGAGGGAGGACACCTATTTCACAGCTCTCTCCACCATTCCTCAATCCACCAATTACAATGAACTGCAACTACCATCATTATCTACACCAACACTATCTACTGCCTACTACTAGTATTTTCACAGACAATCATAAACATCCATGCCCATGGCTGGATTTGAACCAGCAGCCTTTTAGCTTGAGAGCAGATATGCTAACAACTTGGCCAACAGGCTGGCCAATTGTGGGTGATTGAAATACATTGAAAGTGCAATATGGCAGCAGGATCTTCATGATGATTCTTTAAATTCCATTTAATGGTCTGATAACATCATTTTTGTTGATTATATAGTTACAGTACATAACTAGAACTTTTAATTGTTGAAAAAGATTTGCTATTTACAAAGTAAATTATACTTAATAAAGTATACACCTAACCCTCTATTTACTTAAATTAAACAATTTTGGTTTTGCACAGTTGAAAAAGTGCTACTTGCTTCAATATTGGAATATCATGAGTTGGCATAATAAATGAATATGCCTATAGATGACACTTGTGCAAAAATTCTAAATAAGTTTTAACATGTTTTCCCTTCATTTTTATAGTTACATTAAAAAATGCTTCAAATTTTTATTTTACATGGTACAATTTTGGTCTAATTAGGTTTAAGAACAAAAAAAAGTGTGTGTGATAATAAAGTGGTATGCAGGTGTCCTATACTTATTATGAGTTTTGTTTTCATTGGTAGTTCTACTGTATTATTTATTAATTTAAACTGTTTAAACATTTGTTTAATTATAAATTATTTAAATAAAAATTTTTATTTTATAGTGCATTTTGTTCCTACCACTTCTGGTTAATAATACCGTAATGAAATTTACCTTGTAAGTACAGTGTTATATGACATACAGTGCCTTACAAAATGCCTAAAGCAAGTTTTGGCAGTATGGGCATGCAACTGGCTTGTCATGTGCTGAGCACATTCTTGGACGAATTTCTTGTTTTGTCTCTGTTTTGAAGGTTTTGGACCTTCATCCTTTTTTTTTTTTCTTTTATTGTGCCTCATTCATTATCCTCTTAAGTTTTTGTTTTGTATCTATACATTTATTTATTAAATTTATTTTAAAACAATACATATTTAATTAATTCTTGTAGATAGGCTTATATGTTGGTAACACATGACTATTAAATTATTTAAGGAATTTACAACGTATACTGGAATATTAATTAAAAGAAACTTTAATCAATACCTCCTATATTTCGGCAACGTCACATTGCCATTTTCATAGGGACATACAACAATGACACATGCACGCAGGCACTATAAAAAGCAAATGAAGCAGAAGAGAGAAAACTACTGTTGTTCCTAGAGTCCTAAAGGTGAACCCCAGCAGGCTATATTGGGTTGTCTTGGCTGTTGGACTGAAGTTCTCAAGATGCGAGTTTTTGGACAAAGACTACATCCGGTTTCACCAGTACAGCCACTCTGGGCTTGCAGGCCATGCTCTGGATACCCACCACAGAATACATTGGAAGAAAGCAACGTTAATACACCACAGCAAATTTAAATAGGAGCGATTGTTCGTGGAATCTTATGCACCCAAATTCCCAAATTTGGGTGCATGAGACTGCCCCAAATTTGGGAAGCTTGCATCTTGAGAACTTCAGCCCAACAGCCAAGACAACCCAATATAGCCTGCTAGGGGGCACCTTTAGAACTCTATGAACAACAGTAGTTTTCTCTCTTCTGCTTCATTTGCTCTTTATAGTGCCTGCGTGCATGTGTCATTGTTGTATGTTCCTATGAAAATGGCAATGTGACGTTGCCTAAATATAGGAGGTATTGATTAAAGTTTCTTTTAATTAATTTCCAGTATTTCCAGTATGCGTTGTAAATTCCTTAAATAATTTAATAGTCACATATTTAATTAAGTATTACAGAACCCATCCCCTTGTTTCTTACACAAGTGTTAGCCTTAATTTACATGATTTTCATTTGCACAGTACTTTGGTCGTACCAATCTACTGTGTAAATCAAGATACACAAACAAAAGTTTGTACATAAAGTATCTTCATATTACATTGGAGTGCTATATTGGAGAAAAGTGATTTCTCATTAGATTTCTTAGTATTCCATAATGCATTTCCTTTCAGATGTTTGTAATGCATAACAATATGCTCATCTGTAAAGAAGTGTACATTATGGGATAATAGAAAATTTGATATGTCATCTCACAAATAGCTTAGCCATGAGGACACTTCACCTGCAAACTTGTTTATGCTTGGGTAAAGGATTAAAACAAGTATATAATTTCTTGTCTCATATAATTTATATAGAACTGTGTGGTTAGCAAAAATTAAATTCATTTTTTTTGTCTTAATTTTTTTCTGCTTTTGCAGTTAATAACATTTTTATTCTTTTTAGAAAATGAAAAGTACTAATTAGAGAATGGTCTAAATACAGTGTTGTGGTTTATTATTTTAAGGTGGTTTTGCCTGGCATATTGGAACAAGTAGTGAGCTGTCGTGATCCCATTGCACAAGAATATTTGATGGAATGCATTATCCAAGTATTTCCTGATGAATTCCATCTTCAGACACTACATAACTTTCTTAAAGCTTGTGCCGAACTTCATCAAAATGTGAATGTGAAGAACATCATTATATCTTTGATTGATAGGTATGTGTATTCATTAAACATATAATAATGTTAATTTAATTGGCTGTCAATTTTTAGGTATCTAATATGAAATTATATATATGTATATCTGCTGTGTGTGTGTGTGTGAGTATTGAGGAGACAGGAGATTTGCAAATAGAAATGGCTGCTTTTATTTTTCTATAGTTAGTGGTCTTGTTGCTGCTGTTCTTTTGAGTGCTTTCATCAGGGAAATTTATTATTATTATATGGGTATCTCCATATAGTCAGAAGACTCATCGCTGGAGATCCAAACTATCAAAACAATATCTATCATACCTCTTCTTGAACTCATTTACAGATGAAGCACTCACAACTGAGTCATGCAACACATTCCATTCATTCACCACTCTCCAAGCAAAAAATCTAATTCCCACACCCTTGTTAACCACACTTTTCCTTAATTTCCAGGGATGACCTCTTGTTCTTCCATCACTATCACACAGCTGAAATATTTCCCTTGCATTAATTTTATAAAAACCTTTAAGTAATTTAAATGTTTCTGTCATATCTCCTCTTCTCTGCCTATCAACCAACCTCTGTAATCCACAAGCTCTCAGTCTATTGATGTAGGGAGCATTTTTTACATCACTCACCAACTTAGTCACTCTCCTCTGAACCCTCTCCACAACCTCCTCATCTCCAAGGAATCCAGGTGACCAGACTTGTGTACAGTAATCCAAATGTGGAAGTATCTATGCCTTATAAAGAGGAAGAATAAGCTCTTTATCTCTGGATGTTAGTGTGTTCTTCAATAACCAAGTAATCCTATGTGCTATCTTGGACACCTTAGCAATGTGTCCCCTGAACTTCATCTCCCTATCCACCAACAACACCCCCTAAGTCCCTAGCCTCATCAATCTCTTGGAGTACTGTTCCATCAATGTAGTGCACAGCTGGTAATCTTTTAATCCCAAAATGCATAACTTTACACTTTTCCAGATTGAACTGACACCCATTACCCTTTGCCCATTTTACCAGCTTATTGAAATCATCCTGCAAACTCTCGACATCGGCTTGATTTCTTATTGCGCTTCCCAACATTGCATCGTCAGCAAATATCTGAACATCTCCCTTCAAACCTTCAAATCATTTCCTATATCATTTATGTACAAATTAAACAACGGCCCAAGCACAGAGCCCTGAGGCACACCACTGGTCACCTGCTTCATCCTGGACTCTGCTCCTCCATTCACTATTTTCTGGTATCGCTCCATAAGCCATTCTCTTATCCATAACACCAGTTTAGTATCCATCCCCATTTGTTCTAATTTGCACAACAGTATTTGATGGGATATCCTGTCGAAATCCTTTGCAAAATCCAGAAGTATCACTGTGTAGCTATTCCCCTTGTCCAACTCAGATGTCACTCTATTATAAAAAGTTAATAAATTGCTAAGGCAGGACAGACCTTTAACAAAACCAAGTTGGCCCTTATAGAGTATCATATTCTGATCTATCCAATCCTGAATTCTGACCTTAACCAACTTTTCCAGCACTTTTACCACCACTCCTGAGAAGGTAATTGGTCTGTAATTTACAACCGCAGTCTTGGAGCCTCCTTTATGCAACGGAACTATTTTGCCTTCCTTCCACTCCCTGGGGACCATACCAGAGTTAAAACTCAAGTTAAAAATAACCAATACTCAGTTTAAAACACAAGAGTTAATAATGTTTGCCAATGAGCTGTTTCTGAATAGCTGCCATAAGCCAAGCACTGGGAAAGCAGTTCTTGGCTCTTATGAGTTTTTTTTTTTTTTTTTTTTTTGAAGGTGAAGTTGGTAAAACAGAGGAATAACTGGTTGCAGCTGGTTGGGTGATGCATCCAGATTTTATTAAATAATTGTTGGACAAGGTTATCTGTTAGAGGTGTGTTATCTAAGGAGGAAGATTCCTTGAAATTTCCTCTTTTATTAATACAAAAGACCTCCAGGAGTCAAGAATTCATTGAGGAAGGCCATATATCACTCATACCATGTCATACCTTCTTGAATTCATTCATGCTATCTGTACACAACCCCTAAAGGCTAGTCATTTTTGTCATACACCACTCTTGAGAGAAAATTCTAGCTCTCATTTTTTTCCCACCCTTCTTAAAATGAAAAATTGTGTTTACCAGTACCGTGTCTGACCCATCCAGAAGGGTGTAGGTTTATCATGTCATTTCGCTTTCTCTGAGTGCTAATATCTGCAGTCCATAAATTTTTAATCTCGCCTCATAATTTACATCCAACACTCCTGATATCATCTTTAACACTCCTTTACTCCCTCTCCACTATATCTATCATTTTGGAAACCAGACTATATCTGCACACAGTAGTCCATCCATCCATCCATCTTTGGACATCAATAGATGCCATATGGTCACTCATATGCTTGGAGATATGCTACACCACTTCTCTCCATGTGGTCCTGTTGTATGCTTTTATGGAGGCTTCAACTTTCTGAAGATCAGTCACTCCACACACCATCCATCCATCTCATTGACAGTCTATCCCTTCCACTTTTTTCCAGAAATTTTACCTTCTATTACTGTTTTGAGAATTTCTCCATCCATCCATTCTTGCATCATGTCCAAAGTATTTCAACTTTCTTCTGTCAATATCCTTAAAGAGCCTTATTTTTAGCACCCATCCAGTTGTCTGCCTTTCATATATGATATCTACAACATACTTTCTGTAAGGGGATGCTTAAGGGTCAAAGCTGTATAACTGAGAGGAGACCTCCACATAGCCTTTAAAGGAATGTGGAGAACTGACCAGGGCTTCTGACCTAATGTCCAATCCTCGCCTTCTCGTGGTGCACCCTGTTGGGTATCTACTTGGATACTGAACGAACGAGGATGGGCTGGCAATTTGGGATTTAGCCAACCAAATTGTATTCTTATTGGTTAAACCAAAATAAAAAATGATGGTACGGCATGATAAAATTTCATGCCGGCTGGGGCGTTGCCTGGTTAAACAACGCCCCCGTTGTTTTCGCCAGGGAACCAGGGCGAACAGCGAAAAGTCAGCTACGGGAACAAATCTGAAAACAAACCCCAACTCAACATCACCAGAGTTAAAGATCGGTACTATCAACATAAGAAGCCTGAATGGCAAAGAAATGGAGCTAGCTGAGGAATTAGATAAGTACCAGATCGACATAATAGGGGTGACTGAAACAAAAAAGACAAAAACTGGTGAGAGCTTTTTGAGCAATAAATACAAAATGTTATATTCAGGCAATCACAATCAAGGAAAAGGAGTATCCATAGTATTCAACACAAAATACGAGGCTAATCTTCTTGAATGGCAGTCACTCTCAAGTAGAGTAAAGTGAGCAAATATGAGAATAGGGAACTGGACAATGAGACTTATTTGTGCCTATGGTCCCACAGAAGGTTCTAAGGTAGAAGTGGAGGAATTTTTTGAGGCTTTAGAAAAAGCAACTGACACAATGAAAAAGGAAAAGTTGGTCCTTGTTGGGGATCTAAATAGCAAAGTAGGAAATAATTGTCAGACATACAAAAATATTTTGGAAAAATTTGGAGAAAAGAGCAAAGCTAATAATAATGGCAAATATCTGTTGGATTTCTGCTCAGGACATGGACTGGTTATTACTAACACCATGTTTCAACATAAAAATGTGCACAAATTCACATGGAGAGAAGAGGCAAGGAATAAGAAAAGTCTCATTGACTATGTTATTGTAGGACTTTGGTGCAGGACACCAGAGTGTACAGAGGATTTGAAATTGGAAGCGATCGCTATTTAGTCTTGAGCAGGATAAAATTGAATTTCATATTGAAAAGAATAACAGGTAAGAAAGTTTTAAAGCGAATAAAAGTTGAGCAGCTCTCAGATGTGAACTGTAGACTAAAATACACAAAGATTATTGAAGAAAAAATGAAAGCGTTTGAGAACAGGAATCAAACCTTGGAGATTCAGTGGCAAACTCTAAAGAAAACATTGATTGATTCAGCCAGAGAGGCATGTGGTGAGGTTGTCTGCAAGGATAAAAAAAATCAGAACTCCCTGGTGGACACAGGAAGTTAAAGAGGCAGTGAAGGAAAAGAAGAAAGCATATCAAAAGTTCCTGTCAAATAAGTCAGCTTGTGCTCTTAGAGAATATAGAGACAAATGCAAGAATGCTAAATACTGTGTAAAACTAGCTAAACAGAAGTCATGGGAGGACTTTGGCAAGAATATAGAAAATAAATATCAAGAAGGTGACAAAATATTCTGGAGGTTGTTGAAGAAGCTTAGGAATGGAGGAAAGAGTGCTGTAAAAGGAGTTAGAGATGATAAAGGTGACATGAAAATGGGAGAAATGGATATCCTTGAAGTATGGAGTAATTACTTTGAAAAACTGCTAAATGAAACAAGCAGTGATGACAGCATAGTGGTAAAAAAACACTGACCAGGCATGCAGTCAGGAATACATATCCATACTTGAAGTAGAAAAAGCCATCAAAGGCTTGAAATGTGGAAAGGCAGCAGGAGTAGATGATATTCGACCAGAAATGCTGAAGTATGGTGGTATAAGAGTCTTACAGTGGCTGCACTGCATAGTTCAGAAAGCCTGGACAGAGGGCCGAATTCCCAATGATTGGAGTAGAGCTCTCATAGTACCCATATATAAAAAGGGAAATAAAACTGAATGTGAGAATTAGAGGTGTTTCCCTACTGAGTGTTCCTGGCAAGATCTATGCAAGTATACTTGAGAAACGGTTGAGAAGAATTGTGGAAGAAAAGCTTGGTGAACAACAAGCTGGATTCAGGCCAAATAGAAGCTGTCAGTATCAGATCTTCCCTTTATGACAAATAGTCAAGAAAGCATGGGAATATAACAGAGATCTGTATTTAAGTTTTGTCGATTTGGAAAAGGTATATGACAAGGTGCCAAGAGAGAAGCTATTCAGTATGCTACAGTTATATGGTGTCAATGGGGCATTATATCAAGCAATACTTGGTCTTTATTTGAGTTGTAAGTCAGCAGTTAGAATTGAAGGAAGTACAGGAAGATGGTTTAATGTTAAATCTGGTGTGAGACAAGGATGTACATTATCCACTCTGTTATTCATTATCTATATGGATCACATTATGAAGGAAAGTGGTATTAAACATATCAAAATTGGAGATGTTAATGTCGGCTCTTTGCTTTATGCGGATAATGTTATACTTCTAAATAAATCCACTACAACTCTGCAAGATTCTCTGACTAAATTGAATAGCTGTTGTAATAGATATGGTATGAAGGTCAGCAATAAAAAGACAAAGACAATGAAAATAGGCAGAATCATTGAAAATGTCAACTGTGTTGTGAATGGAGATCCTGTGGAACATTTCAGCTACTTAGACACAATTTTTACTGATGATGGTAAATTAAATATAGAAATAGACAACAGAATCAGCAAAGCTGGTATGGTAGGAAGTCAATTGAATAAATTCATATGGAATAAGAGAGAAATTAGCCGGAAACACTAAATTAGCTATATACAAGACAGTGTTCAAACCAGTTTTAACTTATTGATCTGAGAGCTGGGTCAGGAAGTAAAACACTTGACCACAGACTAGAGACCGCAGATATGAGAGTCCTGAGAAAGATTAGAGGCGTGAACAGATGGCATCAATGGCAATATCATATTAAAAATGACGATATTAGGAAAGAACTTGACATTGTCAGCATCCAGGAATGTGTTAGCAGAGCTAATCTCAGGTGGTATGGTCACTTAAACAGAATGGGCAAGGAAAGATTAGCAAAACAAGTAATCTCTGCATGGTTGGCAGGAAAATGACCCAGTGGAAGACCAATATATAGGTGGATTGATACGGTACAAAGTGCCTTAGATGATAGAAATATAAGATCTGATAATGTTGGAGTCTTGACAAGTAACAGACTAATTTGGAGGAAAATTGTAGATAGGAAGTTAGTAATGATCTAATTTTTTTCATGTAGTACTATCATATACTGTACACCCCCTTGAGGGTACATAGCAGGAATTTGATGATGATGACTTTCTGTAACACATCTCAAAACCAGATATCCTTTTCCTATCTAACTTCTTTAGGTTCCAAGTCTCACATCCATAAGCCACTGTTGAAAAAATAGCTACATCCAAAATCTTTGTAAAGGATTTTGCCTTGTAAATGCCATAACTTTGTAAAGAGGCAAAATAACTTCCTTATTCTTATGTTTTTCTCAGAGTTTGTTTCAGCATTGCAATTATCATCTGAATCGTGTTTGCAATTTTTACTAACCACTGAATTTCAGTTTAGCTTGTCTCAAATTGTTTTAGATAAAGTTGGCAAAATGGAGGAATAACTGATTGCACCTCCATGATCCCTAGTGACAGTATCTTGTAGCATAATCCTTCCAATATAATTAGTCAATATCTCATGCCAAAGTGCATAACTTCACAGTTATTGATGCTGAATCAACAGTCATTTGCACATGCCCACAATTCCAGCTTCTTCGAATCATTCAGCAGGCACTGCATGTCAGTCATATTCCTGATTACCCTGTCAATCCTTGCATCATCATCAAGAAATAACTGTATGTCACCTTCAAATCCTTCCCAGAGTGATTAAGACTCGCATTCCTTCATATACCACTTTTTAGTGTCACTCATCCATTCTCTATATCAAAACTAGTAATTTATAATGCACTCTCACATTTTCTAACCTTATGCAGCCTTCTATGCTGAATCCTGTCAAAAGCTTTGGAAAAGTCCTAAAATATCATGGGGTATCCATTTCTCTTGTGTAATTCACTCATCACATTATAAAATATGAACAATTACTCAGACATGACCTTCCCTTAGCAAACTTATGTGTTTATTGCAAAATATAGATTGTGTCAGTTTATTTCTGTATGTGAGATGTTATCAACTTTTCCAAACGTCTTCACCACCACCACCACCACCACCACCATCCTAGAGGTACTGATAAGTTAGGTTAGTATAGATGCCTATTAGTAGACACTTTCAGTACAGACAACTTTGCACCACACTTGTGTGATGGGATTATCATATATTCTTTCCACTCTTGTGGAATCTTCCCTGTGCTGAGACTTAAATTATACAGAAAGTTGAAGGGGATAGTAGGTTCAACTCAACACACTTAGCATCTGTGGTGATATCTCATTAGTCTCTATTATCGAATGCATATTCAGTTTATACAACATTCCTAGCACCTAACTTGTGCAACACAGAGCTGAATTCTTCCTCCAGTGTAGCATTGAGCTCAGTGTTGCATACACAGAGTTGATAGCTTTCAGCAAAATAGGCACTCATTAATTGAACAGTATTAATGGGAGCACCATGTGAAGGTGAGGATTGTGTACAGGTTAGAAGCCTTAAACTGTTCTCCACATTCCTTAAAAGCTGTGCGAAGGTCTCTC
Organism: Typopeltis vanoorti; assembly: GCF_054136105.1. Taxonomy (NCBI): domain Eukaryota; kingdom Metazoa; phylum Arthropoda; class Arachnida; order Uropygi; family Thelyphonidae; genus Typopeltis; species Typopeltis vanoorti. Next base: position 14,513,303 of record NC_143549.1, on the reverse strand, counting down.
TCAGTTAACTGGCTTTGATCCTTGATACCATCTTCCATCATAAAGATGTATAAGGTTGGTCGATTGGTAGAACCTCTGTTACTAATAGCTTAAGCAAGTTTGAGCACGGTTAGTAGTTGAACGGGGTTCAATTGTTCGATGCTGTTGGGACACTTTCCCTCGATGAGTCTTAGGACTCCCTGGAGGTGTCACATAATAATAATAATAGTATATTCAAATGGAGACAAAACACAGGAAATCAGGAAAATGTCATTGACTATGTTATTGGTGATAGCAATATCATCATTCAGGTTCAGGATACTAGAGTACAGAGGGTTCAAAATTTGAAGTAATTATCATTTAGTTTTAAGTAAGATAAAAATAAATATCACATTGAAAAGAAACGATATATAAGAATTTTTAAAAAGATTGAAATTTTAAAAAATGCTTGACTCAATACAGAGAGAGCAATTAGACTGATAAATGACCCATCTCTTATCAACTCGCTCTCACATAGACGTTTGGTCTCTGCAATTTGTATATTCTATATTTCCATGGGAATTGTTCATCTGAAACAGCATCAATAATTCTCCCATTCCATACTAAGCCCATCGGAACACATACAGCTGCTGCCCAACATCTTTTCACAACCTTGAAACCAACAGAAAGTTTCTTTTCCTCCTCCTTCAATACTGCTACTGCTGTACTATGGAACAGTCTTTCCCCTGACGTATTTCCCAAGGAATACAACATACAGGCTTTTAAATCAAATGTAAACAAGTTTTTCATTTCCCAACACACTACCCATATACAGTACTGACGTACTATAGGTTGACCAGCCAATGGCTCCAACATAAAAAAAAAAGAGGATAATTGTGATGTTAAAATGAACATTGACATGTAAGGATATGGATGTGTTTTTTGCCTCTTTACAAGTCCTTGATATGACTGCACCTGGACTACTGTGTACAGACTTGTCTCCTGGGTTCCAAAGGGATAAACAAACTGTGTAAAGGCTGCAAAGAAAGTAGCAGAGCTGATATTGAAATTATGGAATGTGAATTACAAGGATAGATTGAGAGTATGTGGTTTGCAGATACTGGCAGACAGAAAAAAAAGGACTATATATAGAGAGATCTATAAACTTCTGAGAGGACGTTATTGGATATTGGTTGATAAAATTTTTCATCATATGGAAAATTGAGATAGGATAAGGAGATATCTGGTAAGTTAGGTTTGTGTGCAGTTAAGAAAGGGGTAAGAGGAGTTTTTTTTCTCTCAAAGAGCTGTGAACGAGTAAAACAGCTTGCTTCAAGTAGAGTGCATATACTCGGTGTAAGAGAAGATATTACAGCTGGTGTGGGTGATGTATGGCATCCCTTAATGAGTCCTTGACTCACTCGCGGTCTAATAATAATAAACTTGTGAGAAGTCTTCAGCAAGAATATAGAAGATAAATATCAGGAAGGTGGCAGATGTTTTGGAAGGTATCAAAAAATTGAAGAAAGATTATTGTAAAAGAAATCCAAGATGATAAAGGTGACATGAAAAACTGAAGATTATTCTAGAGTTATGGAATAATTACTTTGAAACACTGTTAAATGAAAAAAAAAAAAGCAGTGACAGAAGTAGTAGAAAATATTCAAGAGGAAAGCAAACAGGAATATGTATATTTGAAGTAGGAAAAGCCATTAGAAACCTGAAATGTGGAAAGGTAGCTCGAATAGATTAATTTATTATGATTATTATCTGAAACCTGCTGGGAGTCAAGGACTCATTGAGGGAGGCTATAAATCGTCCAAACCAGCTGTTAAATTCATTCACACTATGCACTATCCCTGAAGGAAAATATTCGAATCACTCACTGCTCTGTGAGAGAAAAAAATTTGTATAATACCCCTTTCTTCACTGCGAACAAACTTAATTCCATGGATGATTCCGTGTTCTCTCCCCACCTTCTATATAATGAAAAATTTTCATCAGACAATGTCCTATAACACCCATTTAGAAGTTTATAGACCTCTGTCTCTCATATCTTATCTCTCATTTCTCCTGTTAACCAGAATCTGCAATCCACATACTCATAGTCTGTCCTCGTAATCTCAATCCAATAATCCAGATATAATCTTTAACTCTTCTTTGCATACTTTCCACAGCTTCTTTATCCCCTTGGATCTCAGGAGACCAAATCTATGCACAGTAATCCTGATGAGATCTTATCAAGACCTTATAAAGAAGCAAAACGACATCTTTATGCTTACATGTCTAGAATTCCTTTCAATATCGCAACTATTCTCTGAGTTTTAGTTATAACTTTTGCTATCATCAACATCAAATTCCTGATATATACCCTCAAGCAGTGTACAGGATATGATAGTACTACATGAAAAATTTACATCATTACTAACTTCCTATCTAAAATTTTCCTCCAAATCAGTCTGTTACCTGTCAAGACTCTAATATTATCAGATCTTATATTTCTGTCGTCTAAGGCACATCAGTGTATCAATCCACCTATATCTTGGTCTTCCTCTGGATCTTTTTCCCACCAGCCTGGCAGAGAACACTTGTTTTGATAATCTTTCCTCTCCCATTAGCTCTGCTAATCTCATGCATTAGCAGAGCTAATCTGAGATTAGCTCTGCTAATGCATTCCTGGATGCTGAGAATGTCAAGTTCTTTCCTAATATCCTTGTTTTTAATATGATATTGCCATTGAATTGATGTCATCTGTTCATGCCATTAATCTTTCTCAGAACTCTCATATCTGTGGTCTCTAGTCTGGTCAAGTGTTTTGCTACTGGCCCAACTCTCAGATTCATTAGTTAAAATTGGTTTGAACACTGTCTTGTATACAGCTAATTTAGTGTGAGGTTTAATACCACTTTCCTCCATAATATGATCCATATAGATAATGAATAACAGAGGAGATAATGTACATCCTTGTCTGACACCAGATTTAAAATTAAACCACCTTCCTGTACTTCCGTCAATTCTAACTGCTGACTTACAACTCAAATAAAGACTGATATTGCTGTATAATGCTCCATTGTGCCATATAATTATAGCGTTTTGAATAGCTTCTCTCTTGGCACCTTGTCATATGCCTTTTCCAGATCTAAAAAACTCAAATACAGATCTTTGTTATATTCCCATGGTTTCTCAACTATCTCTCATAAACTGAAAATCTGATCCTAGCAGCCTCTATTTGACCTGAATCCAGCTTGTTCTTCACCAAGCTTCTCTTCCACAATCCTTCTCTGCCGTTTCTCAAGTATATGCATATATCTTACCAGGAACACTCAGTAATGAAATACCTCTGTAATTCTCACATTCGGTTTTATTTCCCTTTTTTATATATGGATACTATGAGAGCTCTACTCCAGTCATCTGGAATTCATCCTTCTGTCCAGGCCTTCTGAACTATGCAGTGCAGCCACTGTAAGACATTTATACCTCCATACGTGTGCATTTCTGGTCGAATATCATCTACTCCTGCTGCCTTCCCACATTTAAGGCTTTTGATGGCTTTTTCTACTTCAAGTATGGATATGTATTCCTGACTGCATGCTTGGTCAATGTTTTTTACCACTGTGCTGTCATCACTGCTTGTTTCATTTAGCAGTTTTTCAAAGTGATTACTCCATACTTCAAGGAATATCGTTTTCTCCTGTTTTCATGTCACCCTTATCATCTCTAATTCCTTTTATAGCACTCTTTCCTCCATTTCTGAGCTTCTTCAATAACCTCCAGAATATCTTGCCAACTTCTTGACATTTATTTTCTATGTTCTTATCAGTCTTCCCATGACTTTTGTTTAGCTAGTTTTACAGAGTGTTTAGCTTTCTTACATTTGTCTCTATATTCTCTAAGAGCACAAACTGACTTATTTGCCAGGAACTTCTGATATGTTTTCTTCTTTTCCTTAACTACCTCTTTAACTTCCTGTGACCACCATGGAGTTCTGATTTTTTTTATCACCACCTTATTCCTCTCTGGCTAAATCAATCAATGTTTTCTTCATGGCTTGTTAATTAATCTCTAAGGTTTGTTTTCTATTTTCAAACTCTTTCATTTTTTCTTGAATAATGTTTATGTATTTTAGTCTACAGTTCACATCTGAGAGTTGCTCAACTTTTATTCGTTTTAAAACTTTCTTACATGTTCTTTTCAATATAAAATTCAATTTTATCCTGCTCAAGACCAAATGATGATCACTTCCAATTTCAAATCCTCTGTACACTGTAGTGTCCTGCACGAGGAAGAAAACATCTATCAACAATAACATAGTCAACGAGACTTTTCTTATTCCCTGTCTCTTCTCCAACCATGAAGTTGTGCACGTTTTTATGTTGGAACATTGTGTTAGTTATAACCATGTCCTGAGAAGAAATTCAACAGGTATTTGCCATTATTATTATTAGTTTGCTCTTTTCACCAAATTTTCCCAAAATATTTTTGTATGTCTGACAATCTCTGAAGGTACTTAGTAGAAGAACCTTCTGTGGGACCATAGGCACAAATAAGTCTCATTGTCCATCCCCATTCTGATATTTGCTCACATCACTATACTTGAAATTGCCTGCTATTCAAGACGATTAGCCTCGTATTTAGTGTTGAATACTATGACTACCCCCTTGTTTTTCTTGATTGTCATTGCCTGAATATAACATTTTATATTTATTGCTCAGAAAGATCTCATCAATTTTTTTTCTTTCTTTGTTTCAGTCACCCCTATTTTGTCAATCTGGTACTTTTCCAATTCCTCAGCTAGCTCCATTTCTTTGCCATTCAGGCTTCTTATGTTGATAGTACCAATCTTGACGAAAACAATGGGGGCCTTGTTTAACCAAGTGATGCCCCAGCCGACATGAAATTTTGTCATGTTGTACCATCATTTGATATTTTGGTTTAAGCCATTAAGAATACAATTTGGTTGGCTGAATCCCAAATTGCCATACCATCCTCGTTCGTTCAGTATACAGGTAGATACCTAACAGGGGGCACCACAAGAAGGTGAGTATTGGACATTAGGTCAGAAGCCCTGGTTGGTTCTCTGCATTCCTTTAAAGGTGGAGGTCTCCTCTCAGTTATGTAGCTTTGACCCTTAAGCACCCCAACTTTTATAATGTGACCTTTAAACTTCAAACATCCACCTTTACATTAAGAACCCCCGTCTCATTTTCTTGTAGCATAACCTCACTTATATAATATGCTGCTGGAAACCTAATCATGCCAAAGTGCATAACTTTAAACTTATTCACATTAAACTAATATCCATTTTTTTTGCCCAAATTTCCATCCTATTCAACTCATTTTAAAACTGCTGAATATCAGTAGCATCCCTGATTGTCCTGTTTATCTTTATGTCATCAGCAAGCAATTGCACATCTCCTGTTAGATCCTTCCTAATGTCATTAATATGTGGATTTGAACAATGATGGCTCAAGGAATTAACCCCTGATTTACACCACTGGTCACATTAAATCTTGAAGATTCATGCCCATCTTATATATCTTTCTGATATCTGTCTGTCTGCCACCCACTGATCCAAGTTAAGAGTTTATATTCCAATCCCATATTCTCTAGTTTTCTCAACAGTATTTTATATGGTATCCTATCAAATGTCTTAGTAAAATTCAATATTATCATAGTGTACCCATTCCCTTTATCCAACTCAGTCATAACATTGTTTTAAAGTATGAGCAAGTTGCTAAAACATGACCTTCCTTTAGTAGACCCATGCTGCTTTTTTGCACAAGTTCACATGGAGAAAAGACACAAGAAATAAAAACCTCTTTGACTATGTTATTGTTGATTGTGATATCTTCATGCTCGTTCAGGATATACGAGTGTGCAGAAGATATGAAATTGGAAGTGACCTTTACTTAGTACTAAACAGGATAAAAATGGATATCACATCGAAAAGAATAGTATGTGAGAAAGTTTTAAGAAGAGTTAAGGTTGAGCAGCTTTTACAAGTAAATTATAGACACGACTATACAAACATTATGGATGCTTTTCGATGTTTTATGCTCAATTAGTTGTTTACTTAAATCTGTCCTTTCTTACCTAAAACCTTATATAATCAAAATCCTACCGGCTGCTCTATTGCTATATATTCACCTTTCGTTATTTATTCTTTCTTCTCTTACTTTAATCTTATTCTTATATCTAGGATTGTTTCCTCTTCTGATACTGGCGAATTTATATTTTGCTGTGCCAGCCAGTATCCTATAGTAGAAAAGATCCTTACTCAGGGAGACAATACTAGATTCTTAGCTTTCTTACACAATATCTTATTTAAACTGCCGTATTGATTATTGTAGTCGTGACCTAAATTTATATTTATATTCACTCTCTAAATCCTTCCCACCAAAATAGGTTCTATTTTTATAAGTGGTAAGTTGGAATTGTAATCAGGCATGACTCAGGTTCAGGTAAATATGACATGTTTATTGGAATATCTAAAACACAATACAAAATTCATACACTCAATTATGCTCAATACTAAATACAACTGAAACTAAGAGACTAACACATTCTAAACTAATTAAATCTTATAAGGCATGCTAAATGCAGTAACTGCACATTGGGATATAGATAGCAGTTGATATGAAGTTAAGCTAAATTCCTTTCAGTAGTATCACTTGTAAGAGAAAACTAACAAACATTCTAATGTTACCGACACACTAAAGTCTGCTATTCTTATTGCATTAAGTTAATCCTATCACATACAAAATTACAAAAGATCTCTTCCAAACAATTCTTCTTACTCTCAAAGGAGGTTAACTTTCTAAATAGAGACTGTCTACAGAGTTCTTTAGAATACATTTCTTAATTTTACATTCGTAAACAATCTTCTCTCTTCTAATGAACTTTCACACAAAATTAGAGTACTTGCACCTTACCGAGCTTTTTCCACGTCGTTCTGCACCACATGTGTGTCTGGATACTTCTCATCTATTGGCTGTCCATACGGCAACGTAGGGATTACGCTATCTTCATTCCTTCTGCAGAAAACGGACTCAAATCTTTGCATTTCAGGAACAACTTGATGGGACTTTTCAGCGACGGCTTGATTCTGCTAGGACTGCAATTTTTACCTTCAGCTTTGCATAGAATCCTACTTCATTTTAAGAATGCTCGCAGTCTGACATCTTATCACAGACTTCGCCCTCCTCCCCCTTACGCGAAACTGTCCGCTAACTTCGAACCACCAAAACAGGAAAACGTTATGACCAGAGAGAGTCCTGATATGGGCTCAATTCCCTTATATTCTTCTATAGAGTGCCCTCTTTTCTCAGTCCCCTTTTTTGCACACGGCCCTTATCTTTTCACCCCCTTTGGGTTCATCCTTCGCTTTTACAACGCTGTTATACTTGGATTCACGGAATACATGGCAACGTAATTTTCCGAGTAAGCTATAGCCGCTAGCATTACGCTATACACATGTAGCTTTATGCCTTCTAGGAATTATTACTTAGCAACTTTTTAAATGACTCGCAGTAAATTTTACATAGCTTAAGTAAGGCTTAAATTTAAATCAGATTATCTCTCTTTTCAGACATACTTAAAAATGAAATCTTAATATAATCACATCAGCTTAAATATAAGGCACTTGAAATAAAGAATACAAATTTTACTTAAAGTGAAGAAGTTTCACTTTTAATTACAGCTGATGTGTAGGTATTTCTATTTGTCAGCAAGTTTTATATGTTAGATTCCAAATGAATGATTTTTTTTCCAAGATTCCTTCATTTAGGATCTAACAAAAGAGACCCAAAGGAAGTTCAAGGTCCAGGTGGATTGATTTGGTCAAAAGTGTCTTAGGAGCACAAAAATGTTAGATATGACAATATTGGAGTGCTCACAAGTAATAGATTGATGATGCTTTTTGCAGAGTATAGCTTGTGTGTCAACCCATTTCTTCATGCAAGTTCTTACCAACTTCTCTTAATCTTCACTACCACACCAAAGATACCGATAGGTCCGTAGATACATCAGTTTTTGCACTGCCCTTGTACGGTGGAACTATCATACCTTAGCTGATACTCAAGTTATACATGCGTGTGAAAGATCTAGCCAATTCAGCTGAATATTTCTTTAGCAAACCTCTGATATTCCATCTATCCCTATTGACAGATTCTTATCCATGTTATGCACAGGTTAGGCAGTGCTGAACGCAAATTGTAAGTAGTTATATATGTGATAATTCTAAACAAGAGTGTACATCAAGTGTCTGTTTATATAGGTAAAATGAGATAATGGAAATTGTTATTGAATTAAGGTTACCCAAGGTATGCCTTATTGTCAGTTAATGTATATATATGATGGTAGGATATTATAGATTGTGAATTAGCTTTAAAGGAAGGAAATTGGAACTAAGTTTGAATTAGGAAGAATTGAGAATAGCAAAAGAATTGTAATGAAATTGTATATATATGTTAATGTGAATCATACTGTAAATATTCCTTTTTGATTTAAATTGTTTGCGAAAAACATTGGATTGATTCTGTCAATGCGCTATCCTAAAAATTTCAAACCTGTTTAAAATAGAAATTTATGTGATCAAGCCACAACTAATTAAAGGTAAAGATTTGTAAATGGGGGGGGGGAATATCTCCTTGTATATACCTTATTATTTTCCTTACGTCTCCATTTATCTCTTTAATATCTATTTAAGCTATACTGCCTTCTGCACTTGCCTTCTTATTCCTCGAACTCCAGAAAATTTATTTGATAAGTTGCGCCACTGATGTCCATTTTCTAGTAATAAGAAGTCGTAAGTGTGTCCAGTAGTTTTCCCATTATATTCAAATTATCCCTGATTAATTAATATCTGCAGTTGTGGTCTACTATCTATCCTACTATGACAACTTCTGGATAACTGATACTTGATCCTCCAGCCAACACCTTTTATTCACTTTCAGATCCCTGCACGAAGACATGGGACCCCGAATATTTCAGAGTGATCCCTTGTTCTTTCCTTGACACTGACCCTTTCTTTGATCTTCTTCTACACTTCTTAATCCTATTTGTTTCGGGCAGTGGAAGTGCGTCTGAAGTTTGTTGGTCCGTCTGACACTGACCTTGAGTGTTTACAGGTGTAATTCCAAACAACTTTCACATATTGGCAAGGTATTGCCTTTGTGCAATACCTTGCCATTCGATGCAAGTCTTTCTGGCATTATTAAGCTACAGCAAATTTTTACAAAGGCTCACTCCTTCGTGAAAAAATCTTAAACCATGAAAATGGATGAAAATTTTTTAAGTACCGTGTTTCTATGTCGTGGATCATATATTCTCTGGGTTGGACTCTACTCAGGTTTGTCATCTAACTTTGGGCTTTTTCTGGAGTGACTGGTGCTGTGACTTATTATTATCCCTTGGGCATTTTACCCCATTACGATACCCTGATCTCCTTCCAGTTCTTCTGGTGCGTGGGCAGTGGCTTTTACTCTTGCATATCTCTGTAACATTTACTTCTATTACATTCCTTATGTTTTTCATAGTGGCCTCTGTATCCTCCTTTTCATTTGCCGCCACCTTGACACTCGATGTGTAAGGTCTCTCCCCCTTTTACCTATCTCTAATAGCTGGGGAGTCAGGCAATGAATTTTCCTCATCCTTCTTATCCACAATTTTATTTTCTTTAGCTTCCCCCTTTTCTAGCTGGGAATGGTCATTTTCTGTGTTGACCCCGTTAATACTTTTGCCAGCGTAATTCCTCTGACTAGCTCTCATCCAGGCACCCTGGTTGTATTCCAATATAGAAATCTCCCCTTTTGAAAAATCACATGAGAACTTGTATTTCTTAAGAAAGTCAGTCCCAAGTACTACCTTTGCTCTAGTACGAGAGGATTCCGGGAGAATTAATAGCTCTGGTTAAACATTTAAATTAAAATCTGGCAACCACATGTTCACTTTTAATTTCTTCAAGGCATAGACGGTGGGGTCTGTTATTCCCTTTAACATGACAGGTGGTTTAAATTTAGTGATACCGTCAGATGCTCGGGATTGCAACTTCCTGAATAGAGATCCGGTTATCACTGAAACTTGGGAACCAGTGTTAGCAAAACTCTGCATTTTACCCCTCTTATTTTTTCCCTTATTACCATCATGGAGCTATCCTGCTGACTTCTAACGCTTCTCGGCCATCTCTTAGTCCTCTGTGTGGGATGTTGGTGAGTCATTACCATATTGGCCTCAAATCTTCTATTTCTGTCATAGTTCCCTCTGCTGTGAGAGCAGTATCTGACAATGTGCCCAAATTTTCTGCATCTGTAGCACTGGGGTGCTTCTCTCCTATTTTCCTTTTTGCTGTGTGTTTGCTAAGAGTCTAAGTTCTCCAATGAGGGTTTTGTTTTGATCTCCCCTAACTGATGGAGAATGGTGTTAAGCTTCTCCATCAAGGGCTACTGTAGCATTTCTACCTCTCTTTTGATAAAGACTTGTAGTTCTTCTCTGTTAAAAGAATCAGAGGTTGTCTGTATGTTGTGGTCTACTTCATATATTATATGCTAAAGGCAATCCAAAGTTCTTTTGGATTGCCTTTAGCATGCATAGCCAATTTCTTTTCATACTCTGATTTAGCTTTTTGCACAATACCATTACTTTTCTGGCCTCAGCTTTATATATTTCATAACTCCTCTCACTCTTTTTCTCATGATATTTTTTTCCACATCATCTCCTTGTGGATTTCTTGCTTAATAAGGTTGCACATCCATTTCATTCCCATTCTATTTATTCTTCAAGCCCTAGGGATACATACAGATACCACCTCATTTTAGCATTTTTTAAGATTCTCCTGTATTGCTGACATTTTTCTCATTTAGTAACTGATACCATGAAACCAAAGATAGTATTCTCCTAAGTTGATCATAATTTCCAGCTTTGTAGTTCAACATGTAACCTGTTCTAATGGGAAAATCAATATAATTAGATACATCCCAAGAAATCACAGCATGATCACTGTCACTGGCTGGTAAAATAGTCATATTCTTAACAGAGATCCTTTCTGATGCTGGGAACTAGCTTCTTTCGAGTTGCTTCTTTTACATGCTGCTTGAGAAAGTTGTCTTGCAATAATTCAATAAATACCTCTTCATTCTTTTCATGAGATTTCTCATCTATCCAATCAATGTTTGGATAAATCAAGTCGCCCATAATGATCACTCGTTTAGTATACCCATAAGGATAAATTGGTGATGCATTTTTTTGTCTATTGCAGCTGAGCTGCCAAGTATGTAGCAACACCCTACCTTATATTCCATTTTGTTAGATGTATTAGGATGTTAGTTCCTTTTCAGTTATAATTTGAATTTTTTTTGTGACTGTCTCATTTACCACATTTGTTATCTGTGTTATCTAGCATCTGAAGATGTTAGATGGAAATGTGCTCTCCTCTGTAGTAAGTTCAATAAATTTTTTCTTTTCCTCTGATGTTTATGTTTTGGAGGACTGTTATGACTGTTGTATAGTATGTAAGCCAAAAATGAGTTGGTTTTCATAAATTCCTAATCCATATTTTTCATGGATTTAGGACTACAATGGCCTATTTCGGCCTCAGAAGTCATCATTGAATCTCTTTAGAGGACGTCCTGGTTTTCTTTTTCCTGATGGTTTGTAATTTAATACTTGTTTTGGTACTCTTTCTATTTTCATTCTTTCCATGTATTCCATCTATTTATGTTTATATTTCTTTATTTTTTCTATTATTGATTCCCGTTTAGTTCTTTCGTAATTTCTTCATTTCTTTTGTGATCAAATAGAATATACCTTGCAGTTTTTCTCATAAACTTCATTTCAGCTGTTATTAATCTTTGTTTGTCTTTTGTTTTATTTTACAGATTTCACTTCCATACAATATGACTGGTAGGGCTAATGTGTTATATAATTTTACTCTAGTTTGTTTTTGAAGTAGATTAAGTTTAAATATGGAGTTAATTACACCTGTTATTTTTAAATATTTCACAATTTTTTAGGTTTATATCTTTTTATTTTCATATGTGATCATACATCCTAGGTTGCTTTTAACATGATTTTAGAATAGTTGAATTCATTTATCTATTACTATTTTAGTTATTGGATTTTGTTCTTTAAAGGCCATCGTTTTTGATTTTTCTGTTGATATTTCTCGTAGACAGGTTTATACGTTGGTTATGCATTATTAAATCACTTAAGGAATTGTACAATGTAGATATGAATATAACTTAAATTACACTTTAATAAATATTTCCGATATTTCGGCAATGTCACGTTGCCATCTTCAAAAGGAACTTACAAAAAAGCACATGCACGTAGGCACTGCAACACGGTAACTGAGGATGAAGAGTGCATAGACTTGGACGATCTTAAGAGTGTATCTTTTCGAGATTTGAACAATAATACTTGCTATTCGATCGGATACACTGTCAAATTCTATTAGGTTGTTCTTCAGTTTTTTGTTGATCAAGAATCCAACTCCACTGATTCTTTCCTTATCTTGACCTCTATAATATATGGGATAATGTATGGAATAATGTATGGGATGGCTATGGTTTTACTGTAATCTAGATTCGTTTCTAGATTCTAGATTCGAAAACTACAACAAAAACGAATCTAGATTACAGTAAAACCATAGCCATCCCATACATTAAAGGGTTATCGGAAAAAATCAAGAGAATCCTACAACATTATAACCTCAATACCACCTTTAAACTACCCCACTAAACTTAAAACCATATTCAACTCCTCTAAGGATCCTCTCCTCCCATTAGCACATCCTAGAGTCTGTTGCATCTGCTGCACCTGTAACTTACCGTACATTGGTGAAACAGGATGGACAATCCCTATACGCAAGAAAGAACACATTAGATGCATTAAATATAACCATTATGGTGAAGCAGGCCTCTCAGACCACTCACTCAACACCTTACACCAAATCAACTGGAAAAGCACCTGCTCTTTACGCTGCACAAAAACCTGGTACGAAAGGAAATTTAAGGAAGCCTGCGAATTCCTGATACACCACCCAAATATCAACAACAAAGATGGCATGAAAATTCCAAGGATCTGGATGGCACACATTCAGCCTACCTAATATATAAGATCCAGCATAAGTCAGGACTCTAGCCAATCCTCGTCCAGTATTAGAAACCATTCCATACCAACTGGCTGGAATGTGTACATGATGTTAATATATGTATATAGATAGATACTTGTTGTTGTGCCCAATGTGTTTCTACAACCAACAGATAACACTAATAACAGGACTCTAGCGTTGATGTATAATTTTTTTTCCCCACCAGAGGTCAGGCCAACAATTGTTGTAGCGGTTGGTCAGTGTCTTTAACAAACCAGTTTGATTGTAGTGTAGCTTGTTTCCTGTGTATAGTTGTATGCTCCAGAAGATGACCTTGACATAAAGGTCGAAATGTCGAATGTAGATTTTAGTTATATTAAACTAAAGTTTTTATTCAAACACGGTAGTTGTCTCCATAATTTTCAAAAATGCAAGGGAAGATCATGTTTTAGCAACTTGCTTACATTCTATAATAATGTTGCCATTGAACTAGACTAGGGGAATGGATACAATATGATACATGTGGATTTTGCTGAGGCTTTTGACAGAGTATAGCATGATAGACTGTTGCATAAATTCGAGAATGTTGATTTGGGTTTTAGAATATTAGTGTGGAAAAGAGAATGACTGACTGACATCAAAAAGTGGTATATGGGGGATGTGTGTCTGCATGATTTAAGGAAACCAGTGGTGGACCACATGGGTCATTGCTTTGTCCATTGTTATTCAATCTGTACATTAATGACATTGGGAAGGATTTGACATATAGCTATTAGCTGACGATGAAGCAAAGATAGGTAGGGTAATCAGGAATGCTGCTGATATGCAATTCAGATAGGCTTCAATTGTGGGCATAGGTAAACGGATGTCAGTTTAATGTCGGTAAATGTAAAGTCATTCACTTCAGCGTGATTAGATATCCAATGTCATATTATGTTGGTGGGATTATGCTAGAAGAAACTAAGGCTAGAGATCTTGCAGTTAATAGATAGAAAGTTGAAGTTAGGGGGCCATGTAGCAAATGAAACTTAAAAGATAATTGCAATGCTAAAATGAACATTCACATGTAGAGATAAGAATGTCATTTTGCCTCTTTATAAGGCTTTGATAAGACCTCACTTGGACTATTGTGTGCAGGTCTGGTCTCCTGGTTTCCATTGTGATACTGATATATTGGAGTGAGTGCAAAGGAGAATGTTAAAATGATATCAGGATTGTGGAATACTAATTATGAAGACAGATTGAAAATTTGTAGACTGCAGACACTAGCAAACTGGAGAAATAGGGGTGATATGATTGAGACTTACAAACTTCTGTAAGAGTCATACTGGATTTCAATAGATAGAATTTTTCAATTAATGAAAGGTGTGGAAAGGACAAGAGGGCAACCTTGGAAGCTGAGAATGAATGCTGCTAAGAAGGGGGCGAGGTCTAGATTTTTCTCTCATAGAGTGGTGTGTGATTGGAATGGATTGCCATTGAATATTGTGAGTGCAAATAATGTGAATGAATTTAGGAATAAGTATTGATAGCTGGTGCATGTATGTGGCCTCCCTCGATGAGTCCCTGACTCCCTGAAGGTCTTTATTAATAATATTTCATACATCACAGTGGTTTAACAAAGCCTTGTGAATAAGTTTAATACAAAAAGATTTATTTTAAGAATATAGTGTGTGTGATTTCTTTAGAAGAAAAATCTTTTAAAAATGAACATGATAAATTATTTATCATATGAGATTTTTTCATATCTTCATTAATACTACTCACTAGTGATGTATACTTCAGGTTTACACTTCTTAGTCTTTTAATTTCTTTTCCTATTATTTTTCGTTTTGGCTCTTTTTATATTTCTGTGTACAGTTATTGGTTCTTTCTGCATTAATTTCAATGTTATAATCTTTCTGTCCTATTTTGATTTGGTATTTAAAAAAAAAAAAAATCCTAATTAGAATGTTCTACAAATACCAGTCATGTTTTCTGTCAAGAATGTTCAAGTGTGTTTTTGGTCAGTATTCTTTCTAAAATAAATTTTATCTAATAAATAGTTACTTTTTAGTCTTAGGGATTGCTTATATGGAAAAACTCTAATTTAACTAAAGTGTTTGATACTGAAATCAAATAATTAGAGCTACATTAATCAGAAATTCCATCTGTTATTTAACCCTTGACAGGCTGGCTGTTTTTGCTACAAGAGAAGATGGTACTGGTATACCTCAGGAGATAAGATTATTTGATATCTTCTCAGAACAAGTTTCTCAAATCATACAGGTAAGAACTAGCTATGAACAGGCAGTTTTGAGATGACTACACAGATATATATTTTCATTTATTTAAGTTAAACATAGTAATATAGAATGTATGCTTCTTAATTTAAAATTACTTGAAATTGAAATGCATTAAGAGTGAATCTGTGACACATATATAACACCGAATTGATTTCAGTAATAGCTGTATTATTCTCTTAACTCAGAAAGGGAAGTGAGTGAATGATTCCTTAATTTTATGGTGATTCATTATCCTCATAAAATATACCTTCAGTGCATATGAAATCATCTAAATTTAGTAGAGAATCTGTAACTGTTTCTCCTTGTGTATAAATCTCAATAAAGATACTGCATATTTCCATTATTTCTGTTTTATTGTACTATTTCTTGCTTAGTTTTCAGTTTTGGAATGCATTTTTTCTTTCTTTGTCACCCTCATTTGTCATTTTTGGAGACTTTTTGTTTGTTTTCTGTTATATTTGAATTGCTCTAAAATTATATTTTCTGATGTCATTTTTCATTTCTTTTCTAACTTTCTCATTATTACAAATTCTATATTGTCTGTGCTACACCTGTGATTCCATTTCCTTAATTTTTTATTTTTTATTTTTAGACCAATTGTCTGTAATGATTTTCTTAAATTTTTGGTAATATCTGTTATTGAAACTATTTTCTTATTCTTTGAGATAAGTCTGATAACTTTATCTTTCTGTTAGTTTTTTTTTTTTTTTCTTTCCCCACATTACAATTTCAGTCTCTCTTGCTCTTTTTCTCCATGCTCTCAATAGTGTATGATCGTTGTCTTGGTTAAACATTTCGACAAATTACATCTAAAATTCTTATGGTTTTCATCATCTCATCTTCTTTATACCCTCTTTTACCTCACGGTGTCGAGGGTTTATTAATCATTGGACCTCGAACCGTTCGCAGGATAAGGTGGTCAGCCCAATGTCCTGTAATGCTGAGTTCTCAAGGCCAGTTTGTCTGCTTTGTGGGGTGAAAAACCCCAAGATAAACGGGGAAAAACCCTACTGTCCATGCCCAAGACCGGGCATGGACAGTAGGATTTTTCCTACTGTAAGGATCTTCCTCAGCTATGGCTGAGGAAGATCCTTCAGCTCCTCACATTGCTGACGGGAATCGAACCTAGGACACTCCTTCCCCAGACATATGGTTGCGAAGCGCAAAGCCACTAGGCTAACCACCTAGTGGCTTTCATCATCATATAATTAATTTCATTAAAAACTTAATTTGGTGATCTCCAGGTCCATTTTCATTTACTCATTTTAAAAAAAAAACTTAGCTATGTAAAATTCCTGGCTCTCTGCAAATTCATTATGCTTTTGTCTTTTCATTTCTATTGCCCATACCTTGCGCACCTAAAGCACTTTCTTCCTGTTTCTTGCCTACTTTTGTTAGTCTCCCATTATAATTTCCCTGTGATGTATCATCTCTGAGAGTGTTAAAGAAATTCTCATAGAAATTGTCAATTTCTTCATGTTAATGACTGGATGTAAGTGCATATACAATATTTGTATTACATCAGATCAAACCACTTGATTTTCACGCTAACAGTTTCTAATTTTCTGGAAGGCTTCTGAATTCAAGAATGTTATTTTTCTCATATTTTATGATCCACAATTGTGATTCCTCCTAGGCCATTATTTTCATCTGTGGTACAATATACTCTTTCCTCTTGAAGAAAGATGGGTGTCGACTCCAGAATCAACACGCATCATATGTCAGCTACCCAACAGCATGAACTGCTGTTGGGTTACTGTCCATTTCTCAAAATGAGAAGTAGTCAGCCATCAATCTATTGTCTGTCCCATTGTGCTGTTTAAGTCCTCTTAATATGATATTGCCATCTATATGTTAGTCTTCCTCTGGTCTTTTTCCTGCCAACCTGGCAGAGACCATTTGTTTTGCTCATCTTTCCTCTCATTCTGTTTAAGTGACCATACCACCTGAGATTAGCTCTGTAACACATTCCTGGATGCCAACAATCTCAAGTTCTTTCCTAATATCCTCCTTTTTAATATGATATTGCCATTGATGGCATCTGTTCACACCCTAATCTTTCTCAGGACTCTCATATCTGCTGTCTCTAGTCTTTGGTCAAGTGTTTTATTTCTAACCCAGTTCTCAGATCCATAAGTTAAAATTAGTTTGAACACCGTCTTGTATACAGCGAATTTAGTGTTTTGACCAATTTCTCTCTTATCCCATATGAATTTATTCAGTTGACTTTCTACCATACCAGCTTTGTTGATTCTGTTGTCTATTTCCATATTTAACTTACCATCTTCACTAAAAAATCGTGACTAAGTAGCCAAAATGTTTTACTTGTTCTATAGGTTATCTATTCACAATGCAGTTGATATTTTCAATGCTTCTGTCTATTTTCATTGTCCTTGTCTTATTATTGCTGATCTTCATACCATTTTTATTACAACAACTATTCAATTTAGTCAGGGAATCTTTCAGACCTGCATCGGATTTATTTAGAAGTATAACATCATCCTCCTAAAGCAAAGAGCTGACATTAACATCTCCAATTTTGATATCATGTTTAATACCACTTTCCTTCATAATGTGATCCATATAGATAATGAATAACAGAAGGGATAATGTACATCCTTGTCTGACACCAGATTTAACATTAAACCATTTTTTTGTGCTTCCTTCAGTTCTATCTGCTGACTTACAACTAAAATAAAGACTAAATATTGCTTGATATAATGTCTCATTGACGCCATGCAACTGTAGCGTTTTGAATAGCTTCTCTCTTGGTGCCTTTTCCAGATCTACAAAATTGAAATACAGATCTTTGTTATATCCACATCATATCTCACCTATTTGTCATAAAGTGAAAATCTGATCTTGACAGCCTCCATTTGGCCTGAATCCAGCTTGTTCTTCACCAAACTTCCCTTGCACAATC
Organism: Typopeltis vanoorti; assembly: GCF_054136105.1. Lineage (NCBI taxonomy): Eukaryota > Metazoa > Arthropoda > Arachnida > Uropygi > Thelyphonidae > Typopeltis > Typopeltis vanoorti. The sequence goes on along the minus strand of NC_143549.1, from coordinate 14,495,050 downwards.
CTTCTCAACCATTTCTCAAGTATACTTGCATAAATCTTGCCAGGAACACTCAAAAAGGGAAAGAAAACTGAATGTAATTCTCATATTCAGTTTTATTTCCCTTTTTTGTGTATGGGTACTATGAGAGCTGTACTTCAATCATCTGGAATTCGCCCCTCTGTCCAGGTCTTCTGAACTATGCAGTGCTGCCACTGTAAGACTTTAAACCTCCATACTCGAGCATTTCTGAATTTTGAATCTTATCTACTTGAGCTACCTTTCACATTTCAGGCTTTTGATGGCTTTTTTTTTTTTAACTATGGATATGTATTGCTGATTGCCTGGACAGTGTTTTATACCAGTGTGCTGTCGGATTGTTTCATTTAGCAATTTTTTGAAGTAATTACTATGAGAATGGTCTGAAAAGTTCTCAGCCTAGCAATGAAAGAACAAATTTAGAATTTCAAAATCATTTTTATTTTTCAACATAATCTCTCTTAAGACTAATGCATTTATTCTAGCGATGCTGCAGCGCCATTAACCGTTCCCTGTAGGGTTCTCAGTAAGAACTTCAAAATCGCCCTCTACTGCAATCACCTCTTGATTCGAAGAAAAAACGCTGACCAGCGAGAAAGAATTTTAGTTTTTCCTCCATAATGTGATCCATATAGATAACGAATAACAGAGTGGAATAACAGAATTATGGAATAATGAATAACAGATTAGATCTATGCAAGTAGATCTATGCAAGTATACTTGAGAAACGGTTGAAAAGAATTGTGGAAGAAAAGCTTGGTGAAGAACAAGCTGGATTCAGGCCAAATACAGGCTGTCAGGATCAGATCTTCACTTTACGACAAATAGTCGAGAAAGCATGGGAATACAACAAAGATCTATATTTAAGTTTTGTCGATTTGGAAAAGGCATATGACAAGGTGCCAAGAGAGAAGCTATTCAATACGCTGCAGTTATATGGTGTCAATGGGGCATTATATCAAGCAATACTTAGTCTTTATTTGAGTTGTAGGTCAGCAGTTAGAATTGAAGGAAGTACAGGAAGATGGTTTAATGTTAAATCTGGTGTGCGACAAGGATGTACATTATCCCCTCTGTTATTCATTATCTATATGGATCACATTATGAAGGAATGTGGTATTAAACCTGATATCAAAATTGGAGATGTTAATGTCAGCTCTTTGCTTTAAATAAATCCGCTACAAGTCTGCAAGATTCTCTGACGAAATTGAATAGCTGTTGTAATAGATATAGTATGAAGGCCAGTAATAAAAAGACAAAGACAATGAAAATAGGCAGAATCATTGAAAATGTCAACTATGTTGTGAATGGAGAACTTGTGGAACCTGTAAAACATTTCAGCTACTTAGGCACAATTTTTACTGAAGATGGTAAATTAAATATAGAAATAGACAACAGAGTCAGCAAAGCTGGTATGGTTGGAAGTCAATTGAATAAATTCATATGGAATAAGAAAGAAATTAGTCGGAACACTTAATTAGCTGTATACAAGACAGTGTTCAAACCAGTTTTAACTTATGGATCTGAGAGCTGGGTTAGAAGTAAAACACTTGACCAAAGACTAGAGACCACAGATATGAGAGTCCTGAGAAAGATTAGAGGCGTGAACAGATGGCATCAATGGCAATATCATATTAAAAATGACGATATTAGGAAAGAACTTGACATTGTCAGCATCCAGGAATGCGTTAGCAGAGCTAATCTCAGGTGGTATGGTCACTTAAATAGAATGGGAGAGGAAAGATTAGCAAAACAAGTGTTCTCTGCCAGGTTGGCTGAAAAACGACCCAGAGGAAGACCAAGATATAGGTGGATTGATACGGTACAAAGTGCCTTAGACAATAGAAATATAAGATCTGATAATGTTGGAGTCTTGACAAGTAACAGACTGATTTGGAGGAAAATTGTAGATAGGAAGTTAGTAATGATGTAATTTTTTCATGTAGTACTGTCATATCCTGTACACCCCTTGAGGGTACATGGTATTGATGATGATGATGATAACAGAGGGGATAATGTACATCCTTGTCTGACACCAGATTTAACATTAAACCATCTTTTTGTGCAAAGAGATAAAAATCTGGGGAATAGGGTGGATGTTCCAACAATTCATAGTGCAGATCCTTTAATTTTCCCATTGCCAAAACACTTTTATAGGTAGGTGCATTGTCCTGATGTAAGATGATTTTTGCCTTCTGCAAACCTGTATTTTCTCACAAATTTTTTCATCTAGTCTGGTTAAAATATCGGAATAACATTCCCAGGTTGTTTTACCCTTCTCAAGATAATTAATAAACAATGTGCCTTTAGCATCATAAAACACCGATGCCATGACCTTTCCTGTTGATTGAACCGAACTTGTCTTTTTTAGTGTTGAACAACCGGCTTTTGTCCACTGTTTTAACTGATGTTTGGATTCTGGTGTATAATGGTGAATCCAAGTCTCATCCATAGTAATAAATCGATGCATAAAATCAGTTTTATTCTTGTTAAAACCCTCCAAGGACTGTTCAGAGATTTTCATGCTACTGCATTTTCGATCTGCTATGAGCAAGTGTGACACCCATCTTGCACAAAGCTTTTTCATATGCTAATCTTCATGCAAAATATATCCTACAGGTTCTTTTGAAATGCCTATGGTCACAGCAATTTCAATCACTCTTACTCGTTTGAAATCCAATACCATATCTTTTACTTGATCAATGATTTCTAGTGTTGTTACTCTTTTTTGGACGTCCCTTACGTGGATTATCTTCAAGGCTGGTACGGCCATGTTTAAACTCTGCAGCCCATTTCTTAATTGTTGAAAATGAAGGAGAAGAGTGCCCATAAACTTTTATGAACTTCAAATGAATTTCTTTTTGCATTAAACCTTCTTTTACAAAGAATTTTATATCTGCACGATACTCAGTTTTATCCATTTCAAGGGATACAACACTTTTGCTTCAGACATCTGTATAAAAGAAACTACTTGATAGAATGACTTGCAATTTCACATGGATTCTTATGACAGATGTACCAACTTGGAAAAAAAAATCTCTTGCTGATAGTGTTGCCATCTATGGTCGAGGGTGAGAACTTTTAAGACCACCCTCGTAGATACATCAAGGATGTCTTTTTCTCCAATATTCATGTCATCTTTATCATGTCTGATTATTTTTACAGTACTCTTTCCTCCATTTCTGAGCTTTTCGATAGTCTCCAGAATATTTTGCCACCTTCTTGATATTTATTTTCTATGTTCTTACCAAAGTCTTCCCATGACTTTTGTTTAGCTAGTTTTACATAGTGTTTAGCTTTCTTACATTCATCTCTCTGTATTCTCTAAGAGCACAGCTGTCTTCTTTGCCAGGAACTGATATGCTTTCTTCTTTTCTTTCACTGGCTCTTTAACTTCCTATGTCCACCATGGAGTTCTGATTTTTCTATCCTTGCAGACTACCTCACCACATGCATCTCTGGATGAATGAATCAGTGTTTTCTTCAGGGCTTGCCACTGAATCTCCAAGGTTTGGTTCGTGTTTTTTTTCTTAACTAATTTTTGTGTATTTTAGTCTACAGTTCACATATGAGAGCTGCTCAACTTTCATTTACTTTAAAACTTTCTTACAATTTTTTTTTTCAATATGAAATTCAATTTTATCTTGCTCAAGACTAAATGGGGATCACTTCCAATTTCAGATCCAATTTTCAAGGTATTTGCCATTATTATTAGCTTTGCTCTTTTCTCCAAATTTTCTCAAAATATTTCTGTATGTCTGACAATCATTTCCTACTTTGCTATTTTGATCCACAAAATTGAAAAATCTCAAAGCCTCAAAAAATTCCTCCACTTCTACCTTAGTAGAACCTTCTATGGGACCAAGGCACAAATAAGTCTCATTGTCCAGTTCCCCATTCTGATATTTGCCCACATCACTCTACTTGTATGGCCTGCCATTCAAGAAGATTATCCTCGTATTTAATGTTGAATACTATGGCTACTCCTTCTTTCCGTTGATTGTCATTGCCTAAATATAACATTTTGTATTTATTGCTTGATATCAGTTTTGTCTTTTTTGTTTCAGTCACCCCTGTTATATCATCTTATACTTATTCATTTCCTCAGCTAGCTAAATTTCTTTGCCATTCAGGCCTCTTATGTTGATAGTACTGATCTTGAACTCTGGTAATGCTAAGTTGGGGTGTGTTTTAGGATTTGTTTCCAGTAGCTGACGTTTTGCTGTTCGTCCTGGTTCCCTGTCGAAAACAACTGGAGCCTTGTTTATCTGGGTGACTCCCCAGCCGGCATGAAATTCTGTTGTGTTGTACCATCATAATTGTGGTAGTGTGTGGTGGTTTATATTGTGGTTTAAGCCAATAACAATACAGTTTGGTCAGCTAAATCCCAAATATACCTAACAGAGTGCACCAAGATAAGGTGAGGATTGGACATTAGGTCAAAAGCCCTGGTCAGTTCTCCGCATTCCTTTAAAAGCTATATGTGGAGGTCTCGTCTTAATTATACAGCTTTGACCCTTACGCACTCCCCCCTCCCCCCCTTCCATCAATAACTTTTCTCTAAATTAACCTATCACTTGTCAGCCCCACAATATCTCCATATCTGATATTTCAAAAAGACACTACTGATTGAATCAATTAGCCTAGATCTTGTTCTTCTTCTGGGTTTTTTTCCTGCTATCTTGGCATAAAATATATATATATATATATATATATGTGTTTTTTTTTTTATACTGACCTTCCTAGTTTCTTGGATGCTAACAATGTCAAGTTCTTTTCTAATATCTCTATATTTAATATGATTCTGCATTTGATGCCATCTGTTCACTCTCCTAATTTTTCTCAGAACACTCATTTCTTTATTTCTAATTCAACTTTCAGATCAGTAACTTAAAACTGGTTTGAGTGCTGCATTGTATACTACTGGTTTTGTGTTTGTCTATTCCATATAAATTTATTCAATTAACTTCCCACTAGCTTTGCTTATTCTGTTGTCTGTTTTCATATTTAATTTGTCATCTTCACTAAAAACTGAAATATTCTTGTTGTTCTATTTCTCCAATAAGAAAACGGGTTAAATTTTCCATTTTTATACATATTTTCATAATTTTGATCTTTTTATTGCTGTTTTTCATGCATAATTTATTATAGTTGTTATTCAGTTGCTTCGGAGAATCCCCAAAGACTTACACTGGATTTGATTAGGAGTAGAACATTATCTGCATAAAGCAAAGAGCTAAGTTTGACATCCCTGATTCTGAAATCAGGTTTAATGCTACTTGCTTTTATAATGAGATCTATATAGGTGATGAATAAGAGTGGAGATAGTATGTAGCCTTGTCTTATAACTGATTTACATCAAACTATCTTCCTGTATGTTCTTCAATTCTAACTGCTGACTTATAACTTAAATATATACTATCTCTATAACATTTCATTTATCTCATTATAATTGTAACATTCTGAAAAGCATTTCTCTGGGTACCTTAATATATGTCTTTTACAGATCTACAAAACCTAAGTACAAATCCCTTATTATATTCCCAGTTTTTGAACTATTTGTCTTTGCCAATTTGTTTTCAGGACATTGTAGAATATTTTTATTATTTATTTGTGTTTTGGAGATGGTGCTTCACATGCAGTATAATTTCTTGGCAAGTATAATTTGTTTAGGACATGGATTAATTATTAACATGTACCAACATAAATGCATAAATTTGCATTGAAAAAAGATAAATCTTGGCTATGTTATTGTTGATAGTGATTACTTTTATGGGTTCAGATAGAAATGTATATAGGAGATTTGAAATAGGCAACTTTACCATTGAAAATGAAAATATCATCATATTACAAAAAAAAAATAAAAATGCATGAAAGTTTTAAAGAATTAGTCAAACAGCTTTCAGAAGATGGTACATGCGAATATAGAAATATTATTGAACTAAACAAAACAAGCAATATTGCAGACTCGTTCAGAGGAAAAAGTAACCTATAAACTTATAAGAAGATTTGAGAATTTTCTGAACCCAAGGTGTGTATGCATTATTCTTACAGTTGATCCCCAGTCATTCATGATAACAAACTGCTGAAGTCTCAACCAAGAGGTAAGATGTTGTGCTAAAAGAAATACACTATATCAAACTATCTACTTTAAACTATTTCTGTGGTTCCTATGAGTTTGCTATAATGAGAATTGACTGTATTTGATTCTATACAAGTATATATAGTAAGCATTATTTTAAGGTGCATCCACCTGTTGAAGAGAACACATCAGTGCTCTCTTCAACATATTCCTCTTACTAATCTTGCCTATTCTATTTAAGTTACTAGGTCACCTTAGATTAGCTTGCACATAATACTCTTGAATATTGATGATTGTTGTAATAAGCAAACAATGTTTTCATTGGGTCAGAAAGTAAATAATCTGCTTGTGAAATTATTCATGTTTCTATCTGTATCCAAATGTGAGTAAACAAGTTTGTATGCAAGGAATCTTCACAACTAGGTTATTTGTATATAGTGACAGTTGACTTCATGTCATATTGTCCCAATGTTTGCATAATGAATAGCACACTTCCTTTCAGATGTATATATTGGCCATGCATTATTTAAAGAGTCAGTGCTTGTATTTGTTACTTGTATATGAAATTAAATTTTGTTAGTTTTCTGTTGAGATTTGTGGCTCAGATATTCATGTTTTCCAGTGCACAGATCGAATTATAACATTTAGATAAAATGTATTTTATTAGCTGTGAAATCCCAACCAGCTGCATATACTATGTAGCATACTTCTTTAGAAGTTATTTAAGTACGATGATAAAAAACGACATACTACAAGCTTAAGCAAACTGTAGTGGAGTTGGTGGCTAATTAGTTTAACATAGATGCCAAGTAAAAAGCATCAAAAATCTCAAGCACATAGATATGATATGATGTACATAGCTTTAAGCTTAACAATGCTGATTTGATGTAAGATAATTTCTTGGTTTTTGATGCATTGGATGGTAGTACATATGCACTGTTCAGAGTTCATTATTCCTATTTTCACTGTAGGATTGCAATGAGATTAGCATGGAGGTATCTTCTTATAGGATTGGATTTTCTATTTACTGAATAAGTGAGTTTTTTCTTGAGACCTCAAGATGTCTAGAAATGGCAAGGACCTGTTTTCCAAAATGAAATATATACAAGGTGGGTTGTTTGAGTAACTTGTAAATTTCATTGATTTTTGTTCCTGGCCAAGTAATGACTGTGCTAACAGAGAACTATATTTTAGTTTTAATTAGTTATCCAGGGTTCACTTTTCAAAGGACTGCATGATCAAGTTTACTTGCTTGAGAACAAATGATGAGCATGTTGTTAAGTCTAGTTTTTCTATTAATATTTTCCTTGAAACAGCAGGGATATTTCTTATAAAAGATGTCCTATGGTTTCTTCGCTGCAAATGTGAGAAAAGATTTGTTTAAATTAGCTAGGCATTTCCTCACTTTTTTTTTTTTTTTCATTGAAATGTGAAAAAACGACATTGATTTCTTTTTCACCTGGAAATTCGTTTTTCCTGTATATAGGGTTGCTAACTATGATAGATTCCATGTGTTGAGGTTTAAGTGCTGTGAGGACATCATGTTGGAGGCTTAATGGAATATATACAGCACTTGGAAAGAATTAAAAATAATTTTAATGCTTCCAATATTTTGTCCTAGTCACTGAAACATCTTCAGGGATTACAAAAACACTATTGTAACACACCCTCAAATACAACACAATACTAAGTTAAACATGTAGGTGACTCTAAAGTCCTATCTAGGTGGTGCACCCTCCATGGGCGTTTGTAGGTGGCCTGGGATGTAAGGTGGGATCTCTGATAATTAATGTTTTCCAAATTTTGGAAAGTTTTATGCAACCGTATTTATTTAAATTCGGTTGATTTCTGAGTGCTGCTGCAGATTTTAAAAATAGTTTTTCCTTTTTGAATTTACTGTGGTGTTTTTTTTTTTTCCACGAGATCCTGTGCATTGTACTTCCTCCAGAATACTTTTTTTTTTTTTTTTTTCAGATTTCAAGCTTAAGCTCCACATTCATCCATTTTACACCTACTTTATTCAGCCTTTTGGCCTTTGGAATACATTCAAACATGGATGCTGTTATGTATTTTTTGTCAGTTCCCATTCAGCATTTATTTCCTGCATGGGAACTGACAGCATATACAGGTATTTCTCAATTACAATTAAAAAATTACAATTCGTCCATGATCGATTATGTATTAATAATTCGTAGGAGGAATGACGTCATCATGCTCATGCCACGAGGTTTGCATGTGTTTGCTTGGTAAATGTAACCATGCAGAGCTTGCAGTGGTAAAAATTGCAGCGTAGGTTATGGTATATCCAAGAGATGCATTCATTACTAGTATGTGCAAAAATGCAATAAAGCATAAAGAAAAAACACTGCATATATAAAATACATGATGGTACAAATTAAATGGATATTGAATCCAACATTTTCATAGCCTAATATAGAAGCTACAAGAGTTTCGTGCTGAATATATAGAAACTAAACGTTTCAGTGGATGCAAGCATAAGCAACCTTATGGGCAATTTGTAGTAAAGGTGGAGTAAGCTCCAGATCACTTTCCTTAGCATTTTCCATAATGTAAAGCAATCTCCTAGAGGACATGTATGATATATGAGCCTTTGGCTCTCTATTTGTAATACATGGTTTATTTATTTTCAGTTACAATCTGGAAATTATTGAACAATGAATAAAAAAACAACAGCTAACCATACTATACTGATATCAGAGGTCGCAGTATCTCTCAGATACAATTTACTGTCAAATATCACAAACCTTTACATAATGTGTTAAACCAAACTGACAGCAAAAAAACAGTGCGGAATATCACTCGTAACATAAGAATGCACAGCTACTCATCACCTCCAAGCTATACACTGAATTGTGTAAGAATATTTATATTAAACATTTTGCATGTATCTGTCAGATCAGCTGCGAGCTCCCAATGGTTAAAGGCGCTTTAATCAAAACTCTTGCCGTGTATATCAAGGAATTGCCACAATTAATTTCGCCGCATTAAGCAAGGGATGCCTGTACATTTTTTTTTTTCATGCAGCTTATATATTAGCTTGTCTCAGGCTGAGTTGATAGAATTACATCATTAGAGTTCAAAAGAACAATAGTAAAGTTTGCGCGAATGAAAAAGAAGGAAACATTTATAAACAGTTAATAGTGATCACTCCCCAAAACTCAATCCCAGTCATCAGCGGAACACCTATCGCTAGATGGAACCTTCGCAGGTCCAACTGGAATGCATTTCAGAAACAAATCAAGCTAATCATTAGAGCAATTCCACCCATTCATAACTGCTATCCAAGATTTGTTAAACTAATCAGAATTGCAGCCAAAGCCTCTATTCCTAGAGACTACAGAAAACACTACATCCCATGCTGGAGTAGAGAAACTGAGGAACTTTTAGCCAAATATGAAAAAAAACTGAAGACCCAATTGTTGCTAAGGAGCTCATAGCAATGCTGGATAAAAACAGTAAGGAAAGATGGATCTCAACCATCCATGAACTCGATTTCACCACATTAGCTGGAAAAGCTGGTCACTTCTGAGAAAATTAGGGTAGACCAGAACCAACAACACACAAAACAACAGAGATAACCCCTGATCAAATGACTAATCATTTATTGAAAACCTCCAAGATACATCCCAGCTCTATCAGGAAAATTACTGCGCAATCTTCCATCAGACAAATCCTGAAGATGGGCCCTGAGCTTCCTGAACTTGTACACCCAGTATCTTGGGAAGAGGTACAGGTAGCCTTAAAACTCACCAAGAATGGCAAGGCTGCAGGAGTGGATGGTATCCTCCCTGAGTTTCTAAAACATCTCAGTCAACAAGGCCAATGGCTGGCTGCCCTTTTTTCAAAAATTATAATGACTGGTAAACTGCCAAAATAATTGCCATGTTGCCATGCCCAAACCAGGGAAAGATCCAAATGATGTGAAAGATCTACGACCTGTCTCCTTGCTTTGCTCCACCTTTAAGCTCTTTGAAAGAATTCTCCTTAAAAGAATTTCACCACTCATCGAAAGAGCACTCCTGATTGAACAAGCTGGCTTCAGGCCAGGAAGAAGTTGCTGTGATCTGGTCCTGGTCCTAACAACACAGATTGAAGCAGGCTACCAAAACAAACTTAAATCTGGAGCCACTTTCATTGATCTAACATCAGCTTATGACATAGTCTGGATCAGGGGCCGCCTCCTAAAGCTAGTAAATATTATAAGGTGCAAAATAAACTTTCCAGTTTTTTTAATCCATTCTCTCCAACAGAAAGTCCGGGTCCATATTGGCGGAAAAAAGAGCAGGCCCAGATTCCTTCACAACGATCTCCCTCAGGGCTCCATGTTATCTCCTTTACTTTTTAACTATGTGTACGACTTACCACATACCAGCTCAAGCAAGTATACGTATGCTGATGACCTAGCGATCCTACATCAATCTACCTCCTTTGCCAACCTGGAATCAACCTTCAACATAGACCTGAACAACTTCAAGCAGTGGTACTTGAACCCAAATCCAACAAAAACTGTGTCCACAGTATTTCACCTGAACATTGCAGAGGCGAATTGACACCTCAACCTTTCTTTCTGTGGAAAAATGGTAGAACATGAGCCTCATCCGAAATACCTTGGGGTGGGCATGGATAGAAGCCTAACCTATAAAAGGCACATCACCAACCTGTCCAACGAAATTAAAATGAGAAACAATATCATTTCAAGGCTTGCTGGAACAACCTGGGGTTGTGAAGAAGTCCTAAGGTAGCCTGCACTAACCCTCGCATTCTCTGCAACAGAATATTGTGCCCCTGTTTGGGAAAGAAGTGCACACACACTAATGTTGGATTCTGATAATATAGAGATTTAAGTAATTATTTGCTTCAGAATCCAACATGATCTTCCATCACAAAGGCTAGGCTTGTAAATATTATTTAATGTAAACAACTTATTTAATATTTAATTAATTAATCAAAGATACATGTATTAATAATGAAAAGACTGTATTAAATATTATTAAGCTATTTTATTTATTACTATATTAACATTATAAGAACTTGTATTTGATAATTTAACTGCGCATTAATTGAAATGTAAATATTCTATTTATTCCTACTTGTAGATGTTTAACGTTATGTAATAATCAGTTTTATTATGTTTTATTTTGTTGTCATGGAGACGTATGTAAGTGAGCGAGTGCGAGTTTGGAACAGTGTGTGAGGAGAATGTTGAAAGTTTATTTGAAAAGAGTTTTAGTTAAAGAGATCACGTGAACAATTTAGGCAGGAAGAACGGATATATAAGCAAGGAACGCTGAAAATATTGAAAGAAAGTAAGAGAGAAGGAGATAGATAGGAAACATAGAGTTTCCTATCTATCAAAGAGAGAGAGAGAATTGGCATTCGGTTGGAATCGGAGTATTCAGCATTCCGGGAATCAGAGTGCGATATTAGAGAGTCGGCAAGTCACTCAAGCATCTAATTTAAGTCTACTAGTCGAGAAGCAGTTAGCTAATAAGTGTAGAATAACAATTATAACTACGGAAAACAGCTGAGAGACTATTAAATAGACTAGCGATACTTGAGTTGAAATTTAATTTCAGTGCCGACCTTTCGAGGACATACGGAACCTTAAAGCAAAGCACGAAGTTACTAGAGAATAAGAGAGGCTGTAAAGTTGAAGTTTACCGTTAGCTGTGTTTAGAATTATAGTGCCTAAAGAATTAATTGAATGCCAGAGGAATGAACAACTGTGCATATAAAACCTCAAGTTAAGGAACTATTGTGTTACCTTAATTCATGAGTGATCAGTGCTTCATGCAAGAACGTTTGTTTATGTGTATTGTGACTGATGATTAATTCAGTTATTGCTTAGAAGATTTATTTTAATGAGTGCTGTATACTGTTTAAAATGTTTACGGTTATAAAAAGTGTTTGTGTGTAAGTTGATGAAGAAAGAAGATTATCGTTAAGATTATTCCAACCATTAAATTTCCTTTACAGAGAAGTGTGTGAGTTTCATCCTAGAATTTCCCTATACTAAGATTAACTATTGCGGAGAATTAGCTGAAGTGTAAAATTAAAGATGTTTGTTTGTGAAGAGGTGTTACTGCATTTTTATTGTATTTTGGAACTTAAGGAACTGTGAGAAGACTGTATTATAGAGATAACAGATTTACCTTGTCTGAGTCTGTATGATTGGACTTATCAGAGAAGCTAAAACGTTTGTGATATCTTAATTACTGATTTGAACTTAAGTGTAAAATTTGTGATTCTAAAATTAAATGTTTGTTTTTGTTAATCAAAGTTGTATTTTGCCTGAATCTCTTTTACTGCACCATTTATAAAATATTCGAACTAAAGCGGGTAAATTAAGAAAGTTGAATATACTCGGCCAGTATATATAATAACAACATATAAAGGAAGGTAGTTGAGAGTTGGTTTTTCTTCAATTCTTGAACTAATTCAGATATAAAGTGGCGCAGTCTTTAAATATAAATTTTCTTTGTATTTGAATTAGAAATCAACTTACAACTTATCAATTAGTTAAGAACATCGTAATAGTAATCATGTTGGATCCAAGGTATAGATTGAGAAGAAGTAGGTGCTGTGGTCGCCACAGCACTTCTTCTCAATCTATACCTTGAAAGTTCGAAATGGTGCTGTGGTCGCCACAGCAAATGGAATAGTGGCGTGTGGTGGGGATGTAGTCAGACCTTGCACTGACCGTCTGAGTAATAATCGAGCACAGAATGGGGAAGACTCGAGATCTCAGCGAATTAGATCGTGGCCAGATAGTCGGAGCCAGACGTATGTGGCACTCCATCTCCGAAATCGTGCAGGCACTTTGCTTTTCACGGGCCACTATGTCAAGAGTATACTGTGATTACATGGAATCAGGTAAAACCACAGCCATCAGGGAAAACTGCCGTGATGTACAACATGTCGATGACAGGGGATGCTGTTGACTAGCTCGGATGGTAACAGCGGATGGACGGACCACAGTGCTGCAGATCACTCGACAATTCAATGCTGGACAACGACATGTCCAGCATTGAATTAGTTAAGAACATCGTAATAGTAATCATGTCGGATCCAAGGTATAGATTTGAGAAGAAGTAGGTGCTGTGGTCGCCACAGCACCTACTTCTTCTCAATCTATACCTTGAAAGTTCAAAATGGTGCTGTGGTCGCCACAGCAAATGGAATAGTGGCATGTGGTGAGGATGTAGTCAGACCTTGCACTGACTGTCTGAGTAATAGTCAAGCACAGAATGGGGAAGACTCGAGATCTCAGCGAATTAGATCGTGGCCAGATAGTCGGAGCCAGACATGTGGCACTCCATCTCCGAAATCGTGCAGGCACTGGGCTTTTCACGGGCCACTATGTCAAGAGTGTACCGTGATTACATGGAATCAGGTAAAACCACAGCCATCAGGGAAAACTGCCATGATGTACAACATGTTGATGACAGGGGACGCTGTCGACTAGCTCGGATGATAACAGCGGATAGACAGGCCACAGTGCTGCAGATCACTCGGCAGTTCAATGCTGGACAACGACGTGTGAGCAGCCACACCATCCAGAACGATCTCCTCGCTATGGGGTAGAGAAGCCACTGCCCAACTAGGGTCCCTCTGCTCACCGCACATCACAAGGCACAATGATTAGCATGGGTGCAAGAAGACTGCCATTGGATCCTCGACACATGGAAAAAGGTCGCCTGGACTGACGAGTCAAGGTACACGTTAGTACATGGCGATGGCAGGGTACATGAAGTGATGGATCCCTCGTGCCAGCAGGGTACAGTTCAGGCCAGTGGTGGTGGTATGGGGACTGTTTACATGGGATGAAATGGGTCCCCTTGTACATCTACCAGCAAACGATACAGAGACCTGCTGTCAGATCATGTGCACCTATTTCTGCACCACCTACAGCACCCTGCAGGAGACCTGTACCTACACTAAGACAATGCACCGGCCCACCACTCCTGAATTGTGGCCTAGTGGGCAGATGAATACTCCATTGACATGAGGATGCTAGGCTGGCCCCGAGGTCCCCTGACCTCAATCCTATTGAACACATCTGGGATGCTGTCGAGAGAGATATATATGCACCCTGGACCATGCTCAGACCAATCTCTGTGCATTGTGGGAGGCTGTGCAGTGGTCATGGATCAGTTTGGCTCCGCATTGCTTCCGGTGACTTGTGGAGTCTGTCACACCGCATCGCCACCGTCATTAAGGTGAAAGGTGGTGCTACCTGCTACTAGGCAGGTATCTCTAATTCAACTGCTCGTGAGTGTATATATAGTGGTTACAATATATGCTGCATGAAAGACAAGCTTTCATGTAGTATATATTGTTTAGGCTACTTAAAATATTTTTCACCAGAAATGTTAACTGTTATTCCTTACTTTCTAGTTTTTAGTTTATTCATATTACTTCCTGATGAAGTGAAACAAAGTATTTCACACAACTAGTTGAAATAAAAACAGTTTTTATTTGGCATCGTCGTTTGTAGTTTTATACCAGAGAAAATAGTTCTAAAATCCTTCTTTGGAACCAAAAAGGATTCTGCATTACAGCAAGTCTAAATTTGACACCCTTTTTCATCGACATTTGTAAAACATAGCAAAATTGTTTGAACCTAAAATCACTGTATTCCAAGTTAGAGATTTTAGATCTCATTTTCTTTGCCATCAATTCTGGTTATTTTTCTTGGAAGAACAAAATTTACAAACAGAGGGAACCGCTATGGGTTCCCTCCCTCACCCCTCTTGCTAATTTTTACATGGAAATTTTGACCAACGACCCATAGACTCAGCCCCTCTGAAACCTATCTGGCTAAGATATGTAGATGATGTGTTCTCTATTTGGCGGAGGATCAGTCCTCACGTAAAATCATCCCTTGTTTTTTATTACACTGTAGAGATGCTTTATTTCAGCTGATTCTTTGAATGGCTTGAATAGAATTGGTAATCAGTGTGGAGAATTTCAGTTTGTTGCCATTCGACTTTGTGTTTTTTATCTGTTGTATGTGCTGTCAGCTAAGCCTCATAATGCAATGACAGTATTACATCTCCTAGGAGCTGTGTTTTTACATTATGAGAAAATATCAATTATAGTGCGGGAGCTTGCTCCACCTTTGCTTCGAGTTGCCTTGGTGTTGTGCTACCAAGTGGTCACTTACGCTTGGATTCGCTGATAGTTCTTCAGCATGAAACTCTTAAATTGTAGTTTTCGATCTTAGAGTTTCGCATACTCGCTGGAATAATAAGGGATTTTTATCCCCTAAATTTAATTAACTTTGCCAGAAAAAATAGCCATTTAGTTACATAGTAACTGTTATATTAGATATAAGCACTTACAAGCAAATCTTCTACTTCATTTGCTTAATTAAAATTTATTGCTATTATGTAAACACAATATATTTATAATGCACAACTATATTGTATATAAACAAACAATTGTGACTTTCTATACTTTATTAATGCATTAACAACAGAAAATAATTTGAAACAAAACCTAGTTTACATTAATGTACGTAAACAAAAATACTGTAGAACATCTGTATGCAAATACTGACAGTCTACAATTATACTATACTCCTACTGGAACCCTTCAAGGATATTAAGAATGAAAGAAAGTATGTGTGTGTGGTCATAGCTGACAGCACATAAATAAATAAAAAATAAAATAAATTTTAGCCTATTTTTTCTACCCACTACTGGGTGAAGGCCTCTCCCATTGTGGGAGGTTTTGGGTTTACTGCTCCCATGGTGACCCAGTCCATATTGGGAGAGGACATAACAAACATCCATGCCTATGTGGGATTCGAACCCACAACCTGTTGTGGGTTCGAATATACCTGGCTAGCCACTCGGCCAGCCAGGCCGGCCGTTACCTCCTCCAGTACAGCTCCTCAAATCGAGTATGCATCCTCCCATCAATGGATCCCAAACTTAAAAAGGCTGGCTTTTCATCTTAGTTATATAATAATATATATGGGCACACCTGTTTGGCATTCGTATAGTGAAGGTATGCAAGTTCTTTTCACTTAAACTTTGATATCATCCAGGTCTACCTACTCACTGATGAGACCTCAAAAAAGGTTGAAACTGGTCTGGGTAGTGACCTCTCCTCATAATGTAATGACAGTATCACATCTCCTAGGAGCTGTGTTTTTTACATTATGAGAAAATATCAAGGATAGTGAGGGAGCTTGCTCCACCTTTGTAAAAAAAAAATCCATTAAGCCTCCAACATGATGTCCTCACAGCACTTAAGCCTCTACACACGTATTCGGTTATTCTTGGAGATGAAAGACAACCTGTTTCCAGAATTTAATGATGACAAGGACTGCATGTGTGTCTTTACATTTTGCGTTGACATTATCATTACGAATTAAATGTAACTCTTCAAGGACAGAACAAATTTATTAATGAAATGTTCGATAAAATAAAAATCTTTTTTTTAATATGAAAATAAACTAAAAATTCGGAATCAGCAACTGGAATATAATAATGTGGCTTATTTTTCAATTTTGAGAAAAGAAAATCTGCCTGAAACAAAAAAATATACAGAGAAAATACAGAAACTACAAGAAGAATTCAGTTCACAGTTCAAAAACTTATGTGAAAATGAAACTAATTTTGATATTTTCTTAATCACTCTTTAATATAGACATTGAAAGGATTCCTGAAGAATTTTGAATGGAAATATTGATTTGCAAAGCAACGCTGAACTAAGAAATAAGTTTCAAAATGTTAGTCTTATTGACTTTTATAAGAGTTACTTTCAACTGATAAATTTCCATCACTGGCTACCCATTCCAGGCAAATAATGAGTTTATTTGGTAGTACTTATCTCTGAACAACTCTTTTTGAAAATGAAAATTGTAAAAAATGATCGTCGAAATCACCTTGATGATGAACAACTAAAAAATTGTATTAGTCACAATTTCAAACATGTCTCTCAATATTGAAAATCTTGATGAGAAACAGAGCCAAATATCTCATTAATTAAATTTCAGAACTATTTAATTTCTTTTGATTAAAAAAAATTATGTATGTATACCTGTGTGTATATTGAAAGTATTACTAATAAAAAGTAAATCAAATTAAAAACTTTTCAATGTAAATCTATGTTGATAATAACAAATTCCACCCCATAAATTAAAATTTTTTGATTAATATATCATCATCAAATTCCTGACATATACCCTCAAGGGGTGTACAAGATAATTAATATATTAAAGTATTTAATATTGTGTTCATTGCAGTCCATCTGGAATATTAGGTTTTCAATTGTGGCCCACTGAAGAACAAAGGTTGCTCATCACTGGTGTATATCATTAGCAGTCAGGTTCAGTTTTGTCACTGAACTTTTGGTAGAAATAGTTAAATACTGTTTCAAGTTTAAACAAACACATTCATGGTTTAAGAAAATAAATTTAATTATTTCCGAAATAGGAGCCAGTAATGCAAACATTTTTAATATACCTGTGCATCCTTTGATGCTATATAATCAGGAAGATTATGGATTAAAATTAGATAATTAGTGTCACATAATGGGACCTGTTTGCTAGGTAGAAGTGAAAAGTTGCCTTTCAGAAGATGTTGAAGCTGATAATAGCCACTCATAGCTTAAGACTCATTACAGGCATTGAGATGATTGATCTTCAATAAAAATCAATGGCACAGCTCTTTTCTATGAATGATGAATATTCTTAGTTAATAGAATGGTTTCTGAAGACTGGTAAAACCTAAAACAGCAATAGAAAGTTTTTTGCCTTGGGTATAATATATATTAAAGATACCAAGTTATTTTAAATATAAACCTGTTTTTTTTTTTTTAACTCCAAGAGTAAATATTAAGAATAGTGATCAGAGTTTATTCTACCTTTACCATGAGTTGCCTTGGACTTGCACTATGTGCAGGGTCAGCTAGACTTGCAACACTTGCTGCAGGTCTAGCTTGCAGGGGCAAACTTGACTGACTGACTTGTCTGTTCGCTTACTTGGGAAATGGAGTAAAAAAAAAACAACCAGGTTTATATTTAAAATAACTTGGTATCTTTAACATATATTATACCCAAGGTAAAAAACTTTCTACATTTATCTATTATCCTGAGATTTTTTTTTTAATAAGGTCAAAGCACCTTATGGTAACTTGTGTTGGTAAAATATTTATAAGCTCTGTATTACTTAAAACTTAGTATTTCTTAGCCTGGCTGCCACTGACGAGACCTCAATAAAGGTCTAAACCGGTCTTGGTAGTTCCCCCTTGCCTTTAATACATAGCATCATACATCTCATCCGGAGATGTGCTTTGCATTAATGGTAAATATTAAGAATAGTGATCAGAGCTTATTCTACCTTTACCACGAGTTGCCTTGGACTTGCACTACGTGCAGGGTCAGCTAGACTTGCAGCACTTGCAGGTGCAAAATTGACTGACTTGTCTGTTTGCTTACTTGGGAATTTGAGTAAAAAAACCAGGTTTATATTTAAAATAACTTGGTATCTTTAACATAAAACAGCAATACTTCATCTTTGGGTGCACACATTTGGTTGTCTGGATTTTTGGCAGATGAGGGAAGAATGTAGCAGTTAGCATTCTTTAAAGGAGCACTCACAACCACTAATTTGTATCTTGTAGGATACAAAGTTCACTTGATAGGTAGCTGAAAAGACAGGGTATGATGAAAACATAAGTTACTAAAAGATTTTTTATAGTAGATGCAGAATAATTTTTTTTTTTTTAATGCATGACTAAACAGGACAAGGAGTCATCCTTGAATGATGTCTGGAGAGATGAGTAGATGGTTTGCAAAGGTTATGTTTTATCAGTGAATGAGAAACATTTTGTGAATGATATCACCTTTGGCCTTATTGAACACGTGGACCCCCAAGAGGATGCCCAAATAATATTAGTTCAATCGTGACAAATTGAATGTTTTGTAGAGGCAAGGCATCTGTAAGATATGAATGTGAAACTTTTTTCCCCTCTGGTTTTTGCAGCTTTTGATGGAGAGGGTATAACTCCTTGTTCTATGGTTGAGCTTACATTCTCAGATGCAAAATTAAAATTAAAAAAAAAAAATTCTTCAAAATATAACAGTAAGTACAATAATTAATATAGAATTAAATCATAATCCTTCAACAGATATACAGAAAATACACAAGTTAGTTGAAATATTTAAGGTTCCAATCCTTATATATACACTCACTACTGCCACCACTACCACTTCTCTTCCTTTACTAGTTCAATAACTAATCAGTCATAGTAATTTATGTTATGAATTATGTTCAGGTTTAATTAATTAATTTATTTATTTTTAGTCACGTCAAGACATGCCACCTGAAGATATTGTGTCATTACAAGTTTCTCTTGTGAATTTAGCATTAAAATGTTACCCTGATAGAGTTGACTATGTTGACAAAGTATTGTTAAGTACAACAGATATCTTCAGCAAGTTGGGAATTACCAAGTAAGATATGTATATACAAGTTGGATATCTTGTATTATATATACTCCCAGTTATATATATATATATATATATATATATAGTGATTTAATTGCATTATGATTTTGAATAGATTCTGCAATTTTTATTGCAGTAGTTTTGATGAAAAATTTATTTTCAAATGGTTCGTTATAATTCATATTATTATTATTACATGACACCCAGGGAGTCCAAAGACTCATCGAGGAAGGACATGTACTCTACAACTCTCTTCCTCCACCAACTACAATGAACTGCAACTACCATCATCTATGCCAATTCCATGTACTGCCCATCATCACCACCAGTATTTTCACAGATAATCACAAACACTCATGCCAACATTGGGATCAAACCCGCAGCCTCTTGCTGGAAAGTGGATATGCTAACCACTCGGCCAATCAGGCCAGCTATATATGTTCATATATTCTTTCTTTTAAGGTTACATGGTGATCAGCATTCATATTTGTAGATTTAGGGACACAAAAACACGTGTTGAACAGATTACTTTATTAATTACTAATAAAATAAAACTTGATGTTTCAACCCCTGTATCGAGGTCATCATTGGAAGGATACAAGTGTATAAGGAACCAAGCTACATGCTCTAGCCCTGCATACCGGCAAACTAAATCTACATAGTTAATTAATCCTTTTCCCCAGCCAGGCCTCTATTGATTAAAAAAATAAATACATAAATAAAAAAAATAATAATAATAAATAAATAAATACATAAATAATAAAAAAATTATTCAATAAAAAATGAATATAACTACAATAAACTGCTAAAGTCCTCATGTATTAATATTCTTCTGGAATTGTACCGATCTGATTGTTATAATACGATTTCTTTCAGTTGCTGTTGAATGTTACAAACACTTCACCAGGTTGTCTTCTTGTAGTGGGATTTTTCTATGGCTAGTTTAGGTTGTTATACAGGTTGTAGATGGGTCCTCCACATTCTTGAAATGGTTAGGCCATCATTTTTGTTGAGATTTGGGTTGTGTTTGAGCATTTCACGACTCTTTATATTTTCTCTCAAACCAGGTTTTGGTGCGGTGTAGAGACTTGGTATTTTTCCAATCAATTCTGTGGTATGTTTGGAGTGCATGGTCAGAGACCATGCACTCCAAACATACCACATTTTCCCAAAATGGAGGTATTTAATGTGTTTTTTGTGTTCATCTTGTCTGATTAGGATAGTTTGCCCTGTTTCCCCTATGTATGGTATGTTACATGTGCATTGTATTTTGTATACCCCTGGGTGGGCTAGGTGTGGAAGAGGATCTTTAGAAGAACTGAGTAGGTGTCTTAACTTGTTTGGACGGTTTAAAGGTGGTTTTAATGTTGTACTTGCATAGTGTTCTGTCTATTTTTTTCAGAAATGCCTCTAACATAAGGAATGGCAATAGCATTCCTGAAATCTTTTTTGTTCTTACTGGTATCTTTATTGAGCATCTTTTGAATAGTTTTTTTTATTGTATCCATTATTTATAAATGTTTGGTTGATGATCTTGTATTCTTGGTTTAGAGCTTGTTCATTAGAACAAATTGTAATTGTTAGAGCTCTGTGTTTAAGGGTGCTTATGACACCTAGTTTTTGTGTTGGGTGGTGGTAAGAATTTTTGTGTATGTATTGGCCTGTGTGTGTAGGTTTGCGGTAGACTGAGAAGGAGAGACAGCCAGAAGGAAGACGTGTGACAAGTGTATCTATTTAGAGCTTCGTGGCCGTGGGGCCAAATGGCGAAATATCGTTGATGTATCTGAGCCAAATTTTGGGCTTTAGATATGCTGTCTCTAGAGCACGTTGCTCAAAGTCTTCCATATAAAAGTTACTATTGGGGGGAGGAAGCGGCGAGCCCATGGCTGTACCTTCTTTTGAAGGTAAAAATTGTTTTGCCACACGTAATATCCGGAGCGGAGTACGTGTTCAAAGAGGGCTGTGATGTCTTGTGGAAATATGTTCTGTAGGAGCAAGATAGTGTCATTGATTGGGACATTGGTGAAAAGGGAAGTTATGCCAAAGCTGACTAATAAATCTTGGTCATTGAGTGTAATGTTTTTAATTTTATTAATGAAATGCTGTGTATTTTTTTATGTAGGAAGGGGACTGACCTACCATTTCCTTGAGTGTGGCCGCTAATTTTTTGGCTAAGTGATAATTTGGGCTGTCAATTCCTTCAACAATCGGACATAGCGGTGTGTCTGGTTTGTGTATTTTTGGCAGGCCATAAATTCTGGCTGCATGGGCATAATGAGATATTAATTTTTTTGTTGTTTCTTCAGGACATGTGCGGACGGATTTGATTAATTCAGTTGTTTTCTTTTTGTCACGTTTTGTGGGGTTGTAGTTTACCATTTGGTAGGTGTTGTGGTCCGATATCAACTGGTTCATTTTTTTCAATGTATGTTGTACGGTCTAAAAGGACAGTGGCATTGCCTTTATCTGCTTTCGTGATTATAATGTCTTGGTTATTTTTTAAGGTTATTTTATCCAGAAGACATCACAGCCCTCTTTGCCCACATGCTCCGCTCCAGATATTTCGTGTGGCAAAACAATTTTTAATTGTTTTGCCACACAATTAGGGGGGGAGGTACAGCCATGGGCTCACCGCCCCCCCGCCCCCAATAGCTAACTTTTATATGGAAGACTTTGAGCAACGTGCTCTAGAGACAGCATGTCTAAAGCCCAAAATTTGGCTCAGATACGTCGACGATATTTTTGCCATTTGATCCCACGGCCGCGAAGCTCTAAATACATTCCTTAGCCACCTAAACAAACAACATAAATGTATCCCATTCACCATTGAAATGGAAAAAAACAACTCTCTTCCTTTCCTAGACACACTTGTCACATGTCTTCTTTCTGGTTGTCTCTCCTTCTCAGTCTATCGCAAACCTACCCACACACACACACAGGCCAATATATACACAAAAATTCTTACCACCACCCAACACAAAAACTAGGTGTCATAAGCACCCTTAAACACAGAGCTCTAACAATTTGTTCTAATGAACAAGCTCTAAACCAAGAACACAAGATCATCAACCAAACATTTATAAATAATGGATACAATAAAAAAACTATTCAAAAGATCCTCCATAAAGATACCAGAAAGAACAAAAAAGATTTCAGGAATGCTATTACCATTCCTTATGTTAGAGGCATTTCTGAAAAAATAGACAGAACACTACACAAATACAACATTAAAACCGCCTCTAAACCCCCCAAATAAGTTAAGGCACCTACTCAGTTCTTCTAAAGATCCTCTTCCACACCTAGCCCACCCAGGAGTATACAAAATACAATGCACATGTAACATACCATACATAGGGGAAACAGGGCGAACTATCCCAATCAGACAAGACGAACACAAACAACACATTAAATACCTCTAGTTTTGAAAACCGGCCTTTCTGACCACGCACTCCAAACATACCACAGAATTTATTGGAAAAATGCCAAGTCTCTACACCGCACCAAAACCTGGTTTGAGAGAAAATATAAAGAGTCGTGAAATGCTCAAACACAACCCAAATCTCAACAAAAATGATGGCCTAACCATTTCAAGAATGTGGAGGACCCATCTATAACCTGTATAACAACCTAAACTAGCCATAGAAAAATCCCACTACAAGAAGACAAACTGGTGAAGTGTTTGTAACATTCAACAGCAACTGAAAGAAATCATATTATAACAATCAGATCGGTACAATTCCAGAAGAATATTAATATACGAGGACTTTAGCAGTTTATTGTAGTTGTATTTATTTTTTATTTAATACTTTTTTTATTTATGTATTTATTTATTTTTTATTATTATTATTTTTTTATTTTTTTTTATTTATGTATTTATTTTTTATTTTATTTTATTTTATTTTTTTATTTTTTAATCACTAGAGGTCAGGCTAGGGAAAAGGATTAATTAACTACGTAGATTTAGTTTGCCGGTATGCAAAGCTAGAGCATGTAGCTTGGTGGTTCCTTATATACTTGTATCCTTCCGATGATGACCTCGATACAGGGGTCGAAACGTCAAGTTTTATTTTATTAGTAATTAATAAAATAATCTGTTCAACACGTGTGTTTTTGTGTCCTTAAATCTACAAATATGAATATGTTCATATATGATCATAATTCAATCACAATATATATTCATAAACTGATTCAGTAATTTATAATGCCAAGTAATTGTCTCTCTTTCTCCATAAATCACAGTAGGTGCTGAATCATAAGAAGATTGTGAAAGAAATGGCAATGAAGGGGTAGATGGGTTTGCTGTGTCTTTTGTAGTTACAAACATGTCCTTTCTACCCTTGGGAACATAATGAAACATAATATACACAGGAGGAATATATATATATATATATATATATATATATATATATATGGAGCTTCCACAGAAATTCCAACAGTTCTTTAGTGGTATTTGACTTGAGCTGTGTAAAGTTACACTTTTGTCTTTTTATTTTTCTCATAGTTCTAATTCCAGATTTCAGCATAAATGTTACTGTGACTAAATTATGGTTACTTTCAGTGTCAGTACCTGAGAAAGATCTATATCTTCAAGTTTATTTTGATGTTATATTTTGTTTTCATAAGTATAATCAGTTAGGTTTTGAGTTCTTCCATCTGGGGAGCTACAGATCCATTTTTATGTGGGAAAAGTGTGTTATTTATGGTGAAATCATTAAAGCAAATCCTATCAATTTCATACCCCTGTTATTTGTTTCTACTAATCAAAGTGTTGACAAAGAGGAGAAAATTCCTTTTTATATCTATTCTAATTTTTGCATTCCAGTTGTACTATTAGAAAGTCTTTTCAGACAAATTATGGAGACTACAACCATGTTAGAAATAATTGTTTTAATTTCCTGATGTTTTGGCCTTCATACAGAGACAAGCTATATTGCATTTCACACAGTATGCCAAAGAGACAATGTTTTGATCAATGGTTATTCTACTGGCCTGACCTCTAACAAAAAAAATAATAATAATAAATAAATAAAATAACTATAAATAAAATATACAAATCTACAGTGGGGTAAAAAAAGAAGAAAGAGCAAAAGCAGGTATAATGATTATGGTACATAAATCCCTAAAGAACAATATTGTATATTACAACTATTTGAATGAAAGACTAATAGAAATTAGACTCAAGACATTAAGAGGCCACATAACAATAATTGGTGCATATGCACCAGAAGAGGGAAAAGAAGAAGACAGTAATATATTTTATAAAGAATTACAGAATGCCATAGATAAAACAAACAAAACTGACTATTTACTGCTAGCAGGAGATTTAAATGCCAGAATAGGAAACAAAAAATACAAAACAAACATAGGTAAATTTGGCGAAGATACATATAATCAAAATGGTCGCAGATTGCGCGATTTTGTCATTTATAATAATATGAGAATAATGAATTCAATGTTTAAACACAAGGAAATACATAAATATACTTGGTCAGCCAGAGGATACAAATCAGTAATTGACTACGTTATCACAAATTTTAAATTAGCGGAGTTAATTTTAGATGTAAAAGCATATCGAGGCTTTGAATTAAACTCTGATCATTATATGGTATCAGCAAAAATTCGTTTTAAACCAAAGTGGCTAAAAACACATAGAATTGAAAATTCTTACCAGCCGAGCTACAAAATTTCTTCATTACAGGATCCTCAAGTTAGACTACAATATCAAAAATGCACAAACTTAAAAACAAAAACCACACATGAATCAAGTGACATAGAAGATGAATGGGAAAATTTAAAACAAATTCTCACAAAAGCAGCAACAGAAACCTTAGGAATAAAGCACAAATGGATTAGAAAAAGAGGACTACGAGACTGGAACAAAGAAATAGAAAATATAATAAAAACCAAAAAGGACAGTTACCAGAAATGGCTAAATTCCAAAACAGTAGAAGCAGAAATAGAGTATAAAAGAAATAGTGCAATTGCAAAACGAGAAGTAAGGAAAAAACATAGAGAAAGATGGAACAATTTCGTAACAGAACTAGAAAAGGATTTATTTAAGCCACAACCCAAAACCTATAAAGTAATAAAATACATGAATAAAGAAATAAAAGAAAAGATAAAAATACAAACAATAGATTTAGAAAAATGGGTGACCTATTTCCAAAATCTCTGGACAGATGAGAACAATGAATTAAAATTTTATAAGACAAAGAATGACCTAATAGAAAATATCACAATGTTAGAACTGAAAAATATAATAAAGAAGATGAAAAATAAGAAAATGCCAGGAGAATACAATATAAATATAGAACTATACAAAAATGCAGGTGAAAAATTTAATGAAAGACTTTTGAAATTTTTTAATATGGTTTGGATGTCCGGAAAAACCCCTAACTCTTGGAAAAAAGCACTGGTCATCCCAATCTATAAAAAAGGAAATAAAAAAAAAAAAAAAAAAAAAATCAGCTAACGCCTTTTTATTCACGTATACGGGAGTAGGCGAGGCCATTTAGCCCTATCTAACTTTTGGAGACTGAGTGGGCAGTTCAATCTCCACTGGTACCCAATCAGAGACAGATGGCCCAAGGCTATCACTAATTAAGCGGTATTTTTTCATCATCTCTCCTGATGTCTCCAAAAGATGACATAGTCCTTGTTTGTCCGAGCAATGACCAAGCCATCGTGACATTCTGTAAAGGTTTCCTTCGTATCTGTCTAGTGGATAATTAAGGACAGCTGATGCCCATCTCCGCTCTTTCTCTTTTTTTTTTAGGTAGATGCAAGTTTAGGTTTGAGCAGTTATTGAAGAGTGTTGATGCACTTGTATAACTGCCAAAATTTAAATTGGAATGACTGCTTCTTGATTGCCATGATTTAGGAACGACTCTCAGTGTTGCTTTCCATATTAATGGTAAGCAATACTTCCCCCTCCCCCGATATTTTAATTTTTTAAAATTTAATTTAATATAATGCTGTGTTCATTTCATTATCTACATTAAATTTATTTCACATTATTTAATTTTAAATTAGGACTTTAATTGTAATTTTATTTTATTGTAACCATCCACTAGGCAACATTCTCCCATATGGCTCAGCTCTGTAAATAGGATTAACATTCTTTGTTCTCTGTTGCATAATCACAAGATGATTATGCTGATGCAGTGATGATGATGTGCATATTTCATTCACTTTGTTTCTGGTGGAAATATTTGTAGTAATAAAATTATGTTCTTGTAAATGTGTTTAATAAACATCTCTCCAAGCATTGAGCTGAACAAAGTAAAATAACCTTTATGCCTAGGGTGACTGACATTACCAGGAGCATATATAGATAAACTCCCGATGTGCTTCATTTGTTTTGCCCAGTGTTACTCATCTGTCACAATGAAGCAGCTTACAGGATTTGGAGGGGTATTACTGTTTTTATAAAGTTAATATTACTGTAGGTTAATTATTTATAACCACAGCCACTGTTCTTTTCCATCTAGATGTGGTACTTGTTTTACACCTTGTTAGATCCGAAATAGGCGACTTCAATTTTACATGACGTCACCATTCCAGAATTTAACAATCAACAAAAAAAATATATGTGCATACTTATCTTTTAGCAAAGTGTAACTATGTTTTTTTTTTGTAACAACATCTTGTATGATAAACTGTGAATTATGTGAATTTAAATTAATGTATCTATATGTCTAGCATGAATGTAAGTCAGCAAAAAGGGGCAGATATGAGAGAAATCATTAGTGAAATATTATAAAATGAAAGAATGCGTATTATTCAGCAACATAGAGCAAAGATCGCCCTAATACTATAAGAGCAGCGTAAGCACCCGCGGGCATCGCATCTGAGAAGACGACATGATGCGTACATTCCCGGAAACAAGAAGTCCCGTATGTTGATCGGTGAAGTCACCCAGCCTGAGACCAATGGGTGAGACGATAAGAGAAATTCAAACTCAGAAAGGTGGTGCTCTAGGGGAGTGTATGAAACCCGCGACACAGAAGTAAATCGCCCCGTTTTTTTCTTGTTCCTGCATTTCTCTTCGTGTGCTCCAAGAGTTCATCGCAGTTCAGCTCTCATTTTTGAGGGCTGACTTACGAAAAGTTTTGGCAAGATCAACCGTGGGCCGTCAATGAAAAGGTCATCGATGTAAAACCTTAGCAGAAAGATAGCGCCCAGCTCAGGTGAGCACGTGTAACCCACGTGGCAATAAGATCGATACAACCAGAGTCGAAACAAAGAAGGAAGGACGGAAGAAAACCGATAAAGAATAGATAAGTACTCTCACTTGTTCTAGCCCCTTTTGAGAATTGACTAACAGTGTTAAGAGAATGCATCTTAAAATTTGTAATGGAAGAAAGAGTGAAGAACTAAGATATGTGTAAATGACTATGCTTTTGAAATGAACTTTAAGAACTTTCAGTTAGAGATTCTGTCATAATTAATCCGAGAGAGATTATGTGCTAAAATGCCTAAATGTCCAATTGAGATGTAATTAAGAATGTATTATATGTTGAGTTATTGAATTTGCTAACATTTTGAAGTCAATACATAATGGTTTTAAGAGTGAGAGAGTGAAAGAATGGTAGAAGCTAAAATTAGATTTGATAACTACTTTAACTTGTATGGCATTATATAATGAGTTTAATAAATATTTTGATTCCTTACATGTGTTTCTGATCATGATGACTGACCTTTCATAAAACATCGAACCTGTGATTGTGTGCATGCGGGGATACCCCAATTGAAAATAGTAGGGCACGACTGCAATTAAATAAGCCAGAGAACCCAAGGCTTCTAAGAATTCAGTTAACATTATTAGTAGCACATGATATTCTATGATTATCCTAAAGACTGAGTTTATCTCTAACCTTAAGGCCCAGGCTGGCGCAGATAAAAAATAAATTTTGCTTGAGTGACCAGGATAACTCATGGAATTCAGGGAACAGGTAATTTCTGGTGGCCCTTAAAAGGTTAAATTACGTAAGAAAAGGTATGAGAGAAGTGAGACATAACGTTAAGATTAATATTATTGAAGATCACATAACAATCGTGCAACTGACTTAACAAAGAGGTACATGCGATAGAATTTGATATAGCGGCTGAAGTAGGAAAGGATGAAGTTAAATATATTGCCTCGATATATCATATCAATATCAATATACGATGCAACAACCTCATTTTTTGGCAAGGTGATAAGTAGAATGTAGATATTGTTCAGTATTAAATTTTGCCTGTGTACTGAGCATGTTAATGTATTTTGTTAATGAGTGAGGCTAGCACATCAAGGGAAAGTGTCCTGTTTTCTACTGTAAAAACATGTTTTAAGGTTTAATGTGGATAATGTCAGTGGATATGAACAAGGATAAAATATTGAAAGTAATTTACATATACAGTAAAACCCTGTTTTTATGTTCCTGCAATTTACGTTTTCCTGCCATTTACTTCATTTTCCGTTGGTCCCATCTTAAGGCCTATTCTTACAATATATTGTTTTCCTGCCATTAACAACTTGATGTGAATGTTATTTCCCATGATTTGCATTTTTTTCTTGGGTGGCAATACCGATTTTCGAATTGATTTCTGCAGAAATCTGCACATTTCTGTTCCCAGGTGGCATTGCTGTCGGCTGTAGTTTCGTTTCATCTCGGACTCTCTGTGTCCACTTTGAACACGATAGTAAAAAATAGGTCAAGCATTGAACTCAATGCAAAGCAATCTAGTGCTATTTCAAAAAAAAAAAAACGAAAAGCAAAAAACAATCAACAATTAAAGATTTTTTTTTAAATAGATAAATGTAAGTAATTGTAACTTCGTTTATTTTCAGTTATTAAATTTTGTAATCTAGTATGCATACTAGCAGTAAGTCATCTTTTAGCCATTTTTTAATGTTTTTTTACATTTCCTGCTATTTACACTTTTTTCCATCAGTCCCCTGAAAAGTGTAAAAAAGGGTTTTACTGTATATATATATATATATGTGTGTGTAGTAGCAAACAAAATAATTTGAACACTCAAATTTAAAAAAAAATAAATTTAATTTTGCAAGAAAATAAGTACGAAAATTAGATTTCAACTTTACCTAATAATTTGTATGTGCTTCCCTGTTCCTAATAAGTTAATTAATTTGCTTAGGCATGGGCTGCCAGTGTAAAATACATTTTTCTTATTTCTGCATTTTGAAACCATGCTTTTATCATGGATTGTATTAAGTTATCCTTTGTATCACAATTTAATTTTCCAAGTTTCTTTTTCACTATAGCTCACAAATTTTCTGTTGAGTTAATGTCAGGATAGTTATCTGGCCACCAAAGCGATTGGATGTTGTGATTTTTTTTTGAGGAACTCTTTCTTTTTTTTGAAGTGTGGCATGGAGCAAGATCCTGTTGGAAGTCTTTCTGGATTTGTGGGACCACTTTTTTCTCCAATTTTTTTTATTTATTGGTCAATTTTCATTACACCGTCAACAGGCACAAGTGAAACCCAGAACATCTTTTTAGCTGGGTGTTTAGGAGCTTGTTGAAGATGGACAGTAGAAGTCTTCTCATCTGCTGATTTGCAATCATAGGGTATTTGCTCTCTTTGGACAGTCTACATGGTTAGCCTAGTGGCTTTGCGCTTCGCAACCATATGCCTGGCTAAGGAGCGTCCTAGGTTCGATTCCCGTCGACGACATGAGGAACTTAAGGATCTTCCTCAGCCATTCTTAGGCATGGACAGCAGGGTTTTTCCGCCAGTTTATTTGGGGTTTTTCATCCTGCAAGCAGGCAAACTGGCCCCATGAACACATGCGGATTACAGTCAGGAATACTGACTCAGCCATAGGCCTGATTCATCAGCTATGCCGGTCCCGATAAAAATTTGGGAGGATTAAGATGGTGCCGTACCTTCCTGCAAAAGGTACTTACAGTCGTTGTATCATCATATGAAACTCTCCTTGGACAAAGAAATGGCTCTCGTCTATAAGAATATAACCTCCTTCCATTTCTCAGCCGTCCAATCTTTGTACACTTTTGCCCACTGGAGTCTCTTTTTCTGCATAGCATGGCCTTCATTAACAGTTGTTTATTAATTCAGGATTTATTCAGAAGTATAACATCGTCCGCATAAAGCTAAGAGCTGACATTAACATTTCCAATTCTGATATCATGTTTAATACTACTTTCCTTCATAATGTGATCCATATAGATAATGAATAACAGAGGGGATAATGTACATCCTTGTCTCACACCAGATTTAACATTAAACCATCTTCCTGTACTTCCTTCAACTGCTGACTTACAATTCAAATAAAGACTAAGTATTGCTTGATATAATGTCCCATTGACACCATAATACTGTAGCATATTGAATAGCTTCTCTCTTGGCACCATGTCATATGCCTTTTCCAAATCAACAAAACTTAAATACAGATCTTTGTTATATTCCCATGATTTCTCCACTGTTTGTCGTAAAGTGAAGCTCTGATCCTGACAGCCTCTATTTGAACCGAATCCAGCTTGTTGTTCACCAAGCTTTTCTTCCACAATTCTTCTCAACCGTTTCTCAGGTATACTTGCATAGATCTTGCCAGGAACACTCAGTAGGGAAATACCTCTGTAATTCTCACATTCAGTTTTATTTCTCTTTTTATATATGGGTACTATTAGAGCTCTACTCCAGTCATTGGGAATTCGTCCCTCTGTCCAGGCTTTCTGAACTATGCAGTGCAGCCAGTGTAAGACTTATACCACCATATTTCAGCATTTCTGGTCAAATATCATCTACTTCTGCTGCCTTTCCACATTTCAAACCTTTGATGGCTTTTTCTACTTTAAGTATGGATTATATTCCTGACTGTATGCCTGTTGAGTGTTTTTTACCACTGTGCTATCACTGCTTGTTTCATTTAGCAATTTTTTGAAGTAATTACTCCATGCTTCAAGGATATCTTTTTCTCCTTGTTTAAATGTCACCTTTATCATCTCTAACTCCTTTTACAGCACTCTTTCCTCCATTTCTAAGCTTCTTCAACAACCTCCAGAATATCCTACCACCTTCTTGATATTTATTTTCTATGTTCTTGCCAAAGTCCTCCCATGACTTTTGTTTAGCTAGTTTTACAGTGTTTCACTTTCTTACATTTGTCTCTGTATTCTCTAAGAGCAAAAGCTGTCTTATTTGCAAGGAACTTTTGATATGCTTTCTTCTTTTCTTTCACTGCTTTTTTAACTTTGTGTCCACCATGGAGTTCTGATTTTTCTATCCTTGCAGACAACCTCACCACATGCCTCTCTGGCTGAATCAATCAGGGTTTTCTTCGAGGTTTGCCACTGAATCTCTAAGGTATGGTTCCTGTTCTCAAACTCTTTCATTTTTTCTTCAATAATCTTTGTGTATTTTAGTCTACAGTTCACATCTGAGAGCTGCTCAACTTTTATTCACTTTAAAACTTTCTTACATGTTATTCTTTTCAATATGAAATTCAATTTTATCCTGCTCAAGACTTAATAGTGACTAAACACTTATACAACTTTGACCCTTAAGCACCCGTTAAGCATGTGAGAGGGAAGATTAGCAAAACAAGTGTTCGTTGCCAGGTTGGTAGGAAAAAGACCAAGATATGGGTGGATTGATACAGAAATATAAAATCTGATAATGTTTGAGTCTTGACAGGTAACAGACTGATTTGGAAGAAAATTGTAGGAAGTTAGTAATGATGTAAGTTTCATGTAGTGCTATCATATCCTGTATACCCCTTGAGGGTACATGTCAGGAATTTGGTGCTGATGGTGGTGATATTTGAATACAAATATCTCTCAGGAGCAGTCTGCACATTTATAAATAGTGGCCATTACATATTATGTGAATTCAGTTTAGTATGCAGATACTTCTGTTTTGGTACTGAGTATGTGTGTATGTGTGTCATATTTTCAGCATAAATATGAATATTTGGCTGGCATCAAATTAACTCTCATTAACAGCAATCATTATGTTAAATGTAGTAAGTAGTAAAATATTGTTACCAAATCCATTGGCTACTAGCTACAATGTTCAATGATTAGTGTAGTGCTGAAAAAAATTTTTCTGTTGCAAATCTTCCACTATAAAAAACACTTCTTTGGTTTCTTGAATTTGCAGTAGGAAGAGATGATTATCTGAGAAATACAGAATGCATCTATAAATAGTTCGATACTCATCAGAAATAAAAGTGAGAGGTGTACTTAGCATGGATGCACTGAATATTTGGCAAAAGAATGCTGAATTAAATTTTATAAACAAATGTTTTCTAGTTAAAAAAAAAAAATGCACTGATTAAAAATTGATAAATTTTTTTTTACTCTTCAGAACATTTGTTTAAAAAATTTAATTTAGTATTATTCATAAATACACACACACACACACACACACACACTCTCTCTCTCTCTCTCTCTCTCTCTCTCTCTCTCTCTCACTGAAAGCTTCAAAAATTAACCAAGAGAGAGCTTATGAGAATACAATTCTCAGCATCAGAATTGCCTTTACTTCCACTGCTTAAAAGATGCAAGCGCTGCCCAAGCATCCATATATTTGTTTCTTATTAGTGTTTTTGATTAAGATTTCACTAGCCTGACAGCAGTTTGAACTGTTTATTATTATCAGAGATCAGACAGAAACCTTGAAATGTAAGAACCCTCATTCAGTACTAATGGCTACTCAGTGATATGGCTAGATTTTGCATAGGCATTTGACAGGATTCCCTGAACTCTGTTGCATAAATTGGAGTAAAGGGTGATGGATATGAATCTGGCAATTTGGATTAGAGGTTGGCTGATGGACAGATATCAAAGAGGTGTTTATGAAGGAGTTGTGTCCACAAGAAAGCAAGTAACCAGTAATGTCTCACAGACCTCAGTACTTGGTCCTATGCTGCTTTTAATTTTGTACATCAGTGATACTGATTAGCTTTAGAGAAAGCAACTGACACAGTGAAAAAGGAAAAGTTGGTCCTTGTTGGGGATCTAAATAGCAGAGTTGGAAATGATTGTCAGACATACAAAAATATTTTGGAAAAATTTGGAGAAAAGATCAAAATTAATAATAATGTCAAATACGTGTTGGATTTCTGCTCAGAACATGTTCTGGTTATTACTAACACAATGTTCCAATTATAAAAAAGAATTCCATGGGAAGAAGAGGCAAGGAATAAGAAAAGTCATTGACTATGTTATTGTTGATAATTTTTTTTTCCCCCCTAGTGCAGGACACTAAAATGTACAGAGGATTTGAAATTGGAAGTGATCACCATTTAGTCTTAAGCAGGCTAAAACTTAATTTCATATTAAAAAGAGGAACATGTGCTAAAGTTTCAAAGCAAATAAAAGTTGAGCAGCTCTCAGATGTGAACTGTAGACTAAAATACACAAACATTATTCAAGAAAAAATGAAAGAGTTTGAGAACATGAATCGAACCTTGGAAATTCAGTGGCAA
Organism: Typopeltis vanoorti; assembly: GCF_054136105.1. Taxonomy (NCBI): domain Eukaryota; kingdom Metazoa; phylum Arthropoda; class Arachnida; order Uropygi; family Thelyphonidae; genus Typopeltis; species Typopeltis vanoorti. The sequence goes on along the minus strand of NC_143549.1, from coordinate 14,461,015 downwards.
GCCCTGAAGAAACATTGATTGATTCAGCCAGAGAGGCATGTGGTGAGGTTGTCTGCAAGGATAGAAAAATCAGAATTCCATGGTGGACACAGGAAGTTAAAGAGGCAGTGAAAGAAAAGAAGAAAGCATATAAGTTCCTGGCAAATAAGTCAGCTTGTGTAAATGTAAGAAAGCTAAACAGAAGTCATGGGAAGACTGGTAAATAGAAAATAAATAGAAAGGAGTGCTATAAAAGGAATTAGAGATGATAAAGGTGCCATGAAAACAGGAGAAAAAGATATCCTTGAAGTATGGAGTAATTACTTTGAAAAACTGCTAAATGAAACAAGCAATGATGACAGCACAGTGGTAAAAAACATTGATCAAGCATGCAGTGTACATACTTGAAGTAGAAAAAGCCATCAAAAGCCTGAAATGTGGAAAGGCAACAGGAGTAGATGATATTCGACCAGAAATGCTCAAGTATGGAGGTATAAGAGTCGTACAGTAGCTGCACTGCATACATAGTTTGAAAGCCTGCACAGAGGAACGAATTTCAGATGATTAGAGTAGAACTCTAATAGTACCCATATGGGTACTATTAGAGTTCATAATGTGATCCATAGAGATAATGAATAATGTGATCCATAGAGATAATGAATAAGAGAGGGGATAATGTCCATCTCTGTCTGACACGAGATTTAACATTAAACCATCTTCCTGCACTTCCTTCAATTCTAACTGCTGACTTACGACCTCAAATAAAGACTAAGTATTGCTTGATATAATGCCCCATTAACACCATATAACTGAGCGTTTGTAAGTCTGCAAGATTCCCTGACTAAATTGAATAACTGTTGTAATAGATATGGTATGAAGGTCAGCATTAAAGAGACAAAGACAATGAAAATAGGCAGAAACATTGAAAATATCAACTGCATTGTGAATGGAGAACTTATAGAACAAGTAAAACATTTCAGCTACTTAGTCATGATTTTTAGTGAAGATGGTAAGTTAAATATGGAAATAGACAACAGAATCAACAAAGCTGGTATGGTAGAAAGTTAACTGAATAAATTTATATGGGATAAGAAAGAAATTAGCCAAAACACTAAATTAGCTGTATACAGGAGAGTATTTAAACCAATTTTAACTTATGAATCTGAGAGCTGGGTTAGAAGTAAAACACTTGACCAAAGACTAGAGACCGCAGACATGAGAGTCCTGAGAAAGATTAGGGGAATGAACAGATGGCATCAATGGCAATATCATATTAAAAATGAGGATATTAGGAAAGAACTTGATATTGTCAGCATCCAGAAATGCATTAGCAGAGCTAATCTCAGGTGGTATGGTCACTTAAGCAGAATGGGAGAGAAAAAAATTAGCAAAACAAGTGTTCTCTACCAGGTTGGCAGGAAAAAGACCCAGGGGAAGACCAAGATATGGGTGGATTGATAGAATAAAAAGTGCCTTAGAAGACATAAATATAAGACCTGATAATATTGGAGTCTTGACATTTGACATTTAACGATTTGGAGGAAAATTGTAAATAGGAAGTTAGTAATGATATAAATTTTTCATTTAGTACTGTCATATCCTGTACACCCCCTTGAGGGTATATATATCAGGAATTTGATGATGATTGATGATATCAGTGATACTGGAAATGAATTGACAAGAAATATTCAGCTGTTTGCTGATGATACTAAACTGGGAAGAGGAACAGTAATTAAAAGTAATGCAGATCCTGCAGGATGATTTAAATCAACTATTTGTATGGGAAAGGATAAATGGCTGCCAATTTAATTTGGCCAAGTTTAAGGTGATGCCCTGTTGGAAAAAGAGATCACCAGCTGTATATTGTATTGATGGAACTGAACCACACAAAACTGATGAGGTCACGAACTTGGGGATGACTGTGGACATGGAGTATTTTTCACTAACTTTGCAATATACTCCATGTCCACAGTCACAAACATCAGATTCTGTGGTTGTTGAACACATAAGCAAAGATTGAGTTGTTTCCCTATATAAGACTCAAATAAGGCCACATCTGTACTACTGTGTGCAGATGGTCACCTAAATTCCATGGGGATGAAATGGTGGAGACGATCCAGAGGCAAGTGATGAAGATTGTTGCAGATATATGGAATGCACCTTATGTATATAGATTGATGGTCTGTGGGCTTCAAAAACTAGCTAATAGGTGAAAAAGAGGGGACATGATAGAAGCTTATGAGTTATTAAAAGGGTTTTATAGAATTGTGTAAAAGTGTGGTTAGCAGGAATGTTAGGACTAGATTTTTTCTTGCGGGTTGATGAGTGGGTGGAATGGGTTACGAGGAGCAGTTGAGTACTTTGTCAGTGAATGAATTTAAGGAGAGGTATGTTAAATATTTATTTATTTTCACAGTATTGATGACAACACAGAATGATAAGAAAATAATATTAACTTATTTGCTAATATTTCAGTGGTATTATATCTAGCATCTTCAGAGCACAAAAACAGTGTCACAGTACTCAAAACAACTATTTGATATAACAGTTGGACTAATTAAAAAAAAAAAAAAATTGTAATGGACAAGGATCTAAAGTCCTAATTAAATGCCATCTATATTGGAAAAAGAGAGAAAACATATTAATTAGATCTTAAAATGACGGCCTCCCAGATATTTGGTAAATTTATATAGCCATGCTTGTTGAGGTTTGGAGAATGTTTTAAAGCTTCTGTTAATTCCAAAAACAATCTCTCTGACTTATAACTTTTCTGTAGTACTTTCGTTTTCTTCCAATTGTTCCTGTGTGAAGTGGTATCCAAGGCATGGTCTGATAGACCCAACTTGCCATAACAATAGTGCTGGGTGTATTTTTTATTTTCACCAAGGCAGATGTCAACAAATCGGATTTCCCACATTCGGTCATTGCTTCATCCTGACCAGAATGCACAAGAAACATTTGCCCTGCAGTTTCTTGCTCAGACTGAACTGGACAATGACCAGCCATGGAACATTTTCTGAACTGATGAAGTTCACTTCCATCTAGACAGTGCTGTGAATATACACAACTGCAGAATTTTGGCAACTACAAATCAACATGTCATGTGACAGTTTCTGCTTCATTCCCCAGAGATGACTATTTGGTGTGGTTTTACAAAAGAAATCATTATTGGACCTTTCTTTTTCGAGGAGCTCAGTCCTGCTGGTCTCATTACCTGCACTGTTAATGGCCAGCGATATGCATCTCTCTTAGCCAATCAGGTGATTCCAACACTTCAGTAGTGTCACTGCCTGGATTCGGCAGTTTTTATGCAAGATGGTATTTCTCCTCACACCACTACCCCTGCCAAGAAGTTGCTTCAGACACATTTTGCTGAGAACAAAATGATCAGCCACCATTTTCGTACAATGTGCCCAGCGTGCTCGTCACATCTGAACCCCTGTGACTTTTAGTTTTCAGGACATCTCAAATACATTGCACACATAGTCAACTTAGTGGACCTCAAAAGCATAACATGCCATGTCCACAAAATTTCAAGCGAAACTCTACATTCTGTGGTTGAGCATGCAATTTTGCAATTTCACCACAACGGAGGACAACATATTGAACATGTTTCATAACCACACAGCATACGTTATTGTGTAATTGAACATGTTGTGTAACCTACATTTTGTGACATTCTGAATTACCCACTATGGTATTGTAGCATTCTGTATCATCCTAGTGGCAACTTTTAGAACCAAAATTGGTTTTTGTAGAGAATATAATTCTGTTGCTTGCGCATCATCGTGTTAAATATTAAACTGTTCCTCTAAGTAAGTGGTTCTCAACCTTTTATGCTTCATGTACCCCTCGTATAGATAGATAAAACTATAGTTATAGTATAACAATGGGAATAAAATAAAACAAATATATATATACACACACACACACACATATTAAATTTTGTATTCATAAATTACATATATCGATAAACACAAAGTGACATAAACAATTTTACAATTTAACAAATGTGTATATAAACATGAACTACAGTGCTGCTCTTCATCACTCAGGTCTGAGAAATTAATCAGTATCAATGTTGTCAACTTAACGACTTTGTTACTAGATCTAGTGAATTTCGTACCCCCAAGGGGTATTTGCACCTCATGTTGAGAAACCCCTACTCGAAGTAGTTACCCAATTACGTCCTTTTGAAATGTGAACTTGAATTATAATCACCCTGTACAATAAAAGTTAATGATCTCACTTGATTAATATACTTGCAGGTATCTTCTAGTGAGAAAGTTTCCTTAAAACATTTTTCCTCCTTCATTTTGCTGAAGTAGGCAGAATAGTTGCACAGAAATACAAATACATTGAATTGAGCATTTCTAAATGCATGTCCAGTTAAAAGATCTTTATTTTAGATTCCATTTTGCTTCCTGGAACATGTTCCACTTTCCATTAAACACATGATATTCTCACTGATATATTAGACTGTTTTTCAGTATGAGCATTATTCTTCCTTGCAGGGTAGATAACGATGCATATAAACACTTTTCTGGCATCATAGAATTTAATTTTGTCTTATTTACTTGCTGGCCACATCTATTCTAGAACTCAACTAACATGCAATTCCATTATCAAGCAAAACTGTACTGACAACATAGTTGCCATTACCATAGCACTTGTACATTATAATAGTGTATGGCATACGAATACTACTAATGTAAACAAACATATAATAATATACATGTCTATGTAAATTCCTAATGACTACAACATATGGTAAGCAAATTTACGATTTGTTTCTTTTGTTATGCCACTGTCTAATCAAGATGAGACCACATCTTGATTACTGTATGTAGATATGGTTCTGAAGAGATGGGAATAAAGTTAAAAAGATAGTGATAAATAACCAAGCTAACTGACTTGCAGAAGTGTACATGTGAGTTCAGGTTGGAGTGTTTGTTCAGTTTGAGGACTAAACAGATGAGTGGAGATATGATATAAACACATAAGCTAGTAAAGATCTTGCAGTATCGATACAAATGAGATTTTGCAGGTTATCGGTCATGCAGGTAGAACTTATGGTATTCGCTAGAAGTTTGTTGTGGATAATTAGGAAATGAAGTTTAGATTCTTCTCATGGTGTGTGTTTGTGTAGTGAATGCAATAAATCTCCTCAAGGATAGATATGATAGTTGTTGAAAGTTTTTTTCACTTTAAACTATAAATATACTATAAATAGTATATTATACTATAAATTAAAGATGCCAAGAAATTATATTTCGTTTAATCATTTATCCAAATAATTGCATGTGAAGTAACTTCACGACTGGGCTACTTATATAGAGGCTAATAACTTCACATGACTCAATTGCCTTAGTGTCCCATAATGCAAGGCACATATCCTTATGGACATGTATAATGTTATGCATTATTGGAAGGGCCACTTCTCAGACTGGTTTTGACTTTTGTTACTTTGCATTACTTCTACCTTGTATCTCTTCAGGATCTGGCTCCCACTGATGAGACCTCAACAAAGGTTGAAACCGGTCTGGATAGCGGCCCTTCCCATAATGCATAGTATTATGTGTCTGTAAGGATATGTGCCTTGCATTATGGGATACTAAGGCAGTTGATTCACACGAAGTCATTAGTCATTTGCACATGAAGTTACTTCATGTGCAAATTTTGTTTGCTTACACTTGGATAAAGGATGGAACCAAGAATATAATTTCTTGGCATCTTAAATTTTTTGATATGATACTTATTTAAGTATAAGTGTAATAACATAAATCTCTTATTATTTTATTTATTTATTTATTTTTAGAGTAGAGTACACTACCTCAGTTGCTAAAGAGTTGCTTCGATTATTGAAGATCCCTGTCCAGAATTATAACAATGTATCCACTGTGTTAAGACTAGAGCACTTTCGTAAATTATTGGAGGTCTGTGATTACCGTGGAAGAAAGTCAATGTCTGCTTTTCTAATTGGTAATGCTTTGGAAAATGAAACATTGATCCCAACTCAAGAAGAGGTAAGTGGTGTGTAAAAATAAGCGTAATTTGACATATATATAATTTCATGCCTGAAAACATGTTACTCATTGATAAACATGTTACTCCTAAATAATAATAAACTTGGTAGAATTTAAATGCAAATGAATTTGTGCATCATTCAATTCAACTGCATAATGTATTAAATATTGTAAATGCTGCTTATAGATAATTTCAAACTCTGTAATTTGAAGAATATTTCATCCAAATATAGTTTCATATTTGATTTGAATGTTCATTTAATTAGAAATATTAATTTTAACTCAAATAGATAAACCAGTGTCTGTCTTGAATAATAAGTTGTATGAGTAATTAAAAGAAACACACGTATTAACCACAGTGAAATTATTTAATTGTAAATATTTCATCCTAAGTATCTTAGGACATCATCAGTACAGTAGTTTTAAACAATAATAGGAATAACGTACAGTTAGGGCACATGATTACAATAGAATCTCATTAAACATAACGTGCTACAGTAGTACAAAAAAAAAAAAAAAACTAATTATTTAACACAATTTTGTATGACAATTTTCCATACTTTAGGAATAGTAAGAACGTCGTTGCAAAGAAAGTTCTGAAGTCCAACTACACAGACCAAACTTAAACCGCAACGACGTTCTTACTATTCCTAAAGTATGGGAAATTGTCATACAAAATTGTGTTAAATAATTATTTTTTTAAATTTTTTATACTACTGTAGCACGTTATGCACATTTAATGAGATTCTATTGTAATCATGTGCCCTAACTGTATGTTATTCCTATTATTGTTTAAAACTATTGTACTGATGATGTCCTAAGATACTTAGGATGAAATATTTACAATTGAATAATTTTCACTGTGGTTAATACGTGTTTCTTTTAATTATGATCGCACCACAGATTTCGTTATTTAAAAAAAGTTGTACGAGTGGATGAAGCAGAAATCACAGACCATCTAGAAGGAAACAAGTAGTACTTAGGGAAAAACTTTTCTATGGTAAATGAAGCTGTATAAACATGATGCATATAACATATTTCTGTACATCACTTTTATCAACTGTAATAATTATTTCATTCCATTGTTGGTTCTACTCTTTTATTTTCTGACGAGATGTAAACGTTAGATATAGCAAAATAATCCAAGCTGTTTACAACAAAAGTCAAACTTCTGCTGAGAAAGATTTATAACTTTCCAATCTGCAAAGGAATTAAGCTACTTGACTAATAGCCTTTTCACTTTTTTTAAAAACTACTCATAGATTTATTAGAATGAAACTAAGTAATCTTCAGTTTGCCAATGATACCATCTTCTCAGAAACTCTACTAAATTGATAATAATAAATGGTCTGAACAACATGTAATATCTGAAATGAATTTTTACAGAAATACGTGATGAATAGTTTAAAAATTCATCTTGTGGTATCATTTGACAGAGTACTGTTATCTGTGACTGTTGATATTCTTCAACAGTACATAACTTACAAATATAGTTCAGAACACCTGAAGTATAGAATGATTTCTGAAGATTGGGCTATTGGGGGAAAAAAAAAGGTCACTTATTTCTCTTGTAGGCAGATGGATTTCATTGTTATAATAAATTTAGTTTAATCCTTTATCCAAGTGTGAGCAAACAAAGTTTGCGCCTGAAGATACTTTCAGGCACAAACTTTGTTTGCTCATACTTGGATAAAGGATTAAACTAAATCTAAATATATTATAGTCTAACCAAGTGGAAAATAAACTTTCAAAAAAAAAAAAAAAAAAAAGGATTTCATTGTTGTTCACATTAACACGTGACACCAAAACCTGATCTTTAACCAAAAAAAAAAAAAAAAAAAACATTCTAGAGATCATCGGAAAGAAGTATTTGGTAATTATTAATAAAGCATAGGAGGGAGGACGGAAGGGTAGTCAATCATCATAAATTTCCTGTGTTCCCTCAGGGGATGTACAAATTACTATGATGGTACTAGATGATTAAGCTTACATTATTACTAATCTTCTATCAACAGTTTTCCTCTAAATTAGTCTATTACTTATCAGCATCTCAATTTTGTTATCTAACATTTTGGTTTTCTAAGGCATTCTGACTATAGACATCATGGCCGGTTGGGATGTTAAACTTCCTGCAAAATTAAAAAGCTCACTAGACTCATCCAAAGATCCATTCCCTCCTCTGGCCCACCCTGGAGTATACTGTATTCATTGCACCTGTAATTTGTCCCATATAGGGGAAACAGGATGCACAATTCCTATCAGAAAAAAGGAACATAAACGACACATTAAATATAATAACTATAGTCAAGCTGGCCTTTCTGATCATGCCCTGAATACTTTACATAGAACTGACTGGAAGAGCACCTTTGTTTACATCCCACCAAAATATGGCATGAACATAAATTTAAGCTGGCCTGTGAGATTCTTATCAGCCACCCTAATCTTAACAATAATGATGATCTAAAAAATTCCAAGCATATGGAAGGCACATATTCTACCCACTTAACCTTTCTCCATAAGAGTTAATTATAAATAGGACAATAGATAATTCAGGATCTTAAATCTAATATGACAATTGTCATGTTAAATTAGGACATCATTTTTAATGTAACAAAATTATCTATATGAAAGAATGTTTCACTGATGTTGTCTTAAATAGAATATAGCTTTGATGTAGTTGATTTATTTTATTTCATTTATTTATTGTAATTTTATTTTCACTAGAGGTCAGGCCTGTGGAATAACCATTGATCTAATCATTGCCTCTTCAGCATACTGTGTGAAATGTAATTTAGCTTGTCTCTGTATCTTCTTCTTTGAGTGCCATCTCCTATCGGAGGTCAGCGACCACCTTGGCAAATTTTGAACGATCCTCAGCCACCATGAGCAGTCTCTCAGAGTTCATGCCAGTCCACTGTCTGTCTGCCAGCCAAGATTTTCTTTGTCTTCCTTGTTCTCTTCTTCCATTTATCTTCACTTTTATAATCACTTGAAACATCTTATATTTTTCATTATGAAGTAAGTGACCAATATATGCAGTTTTTCTTCTTTTTATGGTATCTAAAAGTTCATGTGATTTCCGCATTTGTTTCAGTACTTCTTATCTGGACGTTTTTGCTGTCGATGGGATTTTTAACATTTGTCTGTATAACCACATCTCAAAGGCTTCAAGTATTTTTATCGATGTTGTCTTCAAGGTCTGCACCGTACAGCAGTACAGACCATACATAGCATTTAACCATGCATACTCTAAATTTAAACTGCAGTTACAGTGTTGATTTCACCAAGAGAAAATTTTTTCTTGCCATTTCAATTCTAACTTTTATTTCCATTTCTAGATTGCAATCTTCATTTAACCAGCATCCCAGATATTTAAACTTCGCCACTCTTTCTATTTGTTTTCTATTTAAAGAAATTAAGAATTGGTTTCTTGCTTATGACCATGAATTTAGTTTTGGTGATATTTATTTTTAATCTATTCCAGAAGATTTTGAAGATCCTGAATATTGTCAGCCAGGAGAGCTGTGTCATCAGCATATCAGATGTTACTGATGATTTCACCATTTACATTAATCCCTTCCTTTTAAGACTTTTTGAAATATGGCTTCTGAGTATATGTTAAAAAGAAGAGGTGACAACACACATCCTTGCCTTACTTGAATAGATGCCTTTTGGTTCCAATATAAGTTTTCAATGATCCTGATATCTTTACCATATAATCCAATTCTTTTTAATAGTGCAATCATTTTAGCATGTTGAATTTTGTCAAATGCTTTCTCGAAGTCGATGAAGTAAATGAATATTTCCTTGTGTTGGTTAATACATTTTTGGAATAAGATTTGAGAACAGAAAAGAGCCTCTCTTGTTCCCAAACCATTTCTAAAGCCAAATTGGGTATCATTGATCGTATCTTCACATTTTTTTTAGAAACATTTTGAGAACATGACTCATTAGGCTGATCATTCTATAGTCATTGCAAGTTTTCGCATTTGCTTTTTTAGGTAGCATGATGAAGGTCGACTGTAACCAGTCTTGAAGGATTATGCTTGTATTGTAGATCTTATTAAATAGCTTTACTAATATATTAATGTTTTCACCTTCTTATAACTTTACTATTTCTGCGGTATTCCATTCAGGCCTAAGGCTTTATAATTTTTAGCTGAGTTCAGTGCACATTCTACCTCTGATCTTAGAATGCATGGACCTTCCATATGTTCATAAGTATTTTCTGAGTTCTGTCTGTTATCAGTATAGAGTTCTATATATTTCACCCATTCTTGTATTTTGGTCATCCTTTTCAGATATTATTTCTCCCTTTTTGTTTCGAAGGTTACAGAATTGTTTTTTTCTTAAATATACCTGAGGTCTCTTTCACTTTTTGTGTAGATTAAAATTGTCATGCTTTTCCTGTAGAATTTCTATATCTTTACATTTTTCATTCATCCAGATTTCTTTTGCTTCTTTGATCTTGCATTTAATAATTTTCTGAACCTCTTTATATTTTGTTGGACTATGATTTTTATATGATCTGCGTTGATTGATGAGAGAAAGAATTTCATCAGTTATCCAATCTTTCATTTTTACTGCTCTATTTGGACACAAGGTATTGGTACATTTCTCTATGAAGAGAGAATTTAATTTGTCCTATGATTCATCAACCCATATGATGTCATTATTTTTGATAATTCAGATCTCAACTCAATTTGTTTCTTATCTCTGGGTTTTTTAATTTTCCTAAATCAAGCCTTTTTTGTTGATGTTTCTTCAGTATAGCTTTCAGTCTAAGTTTTAACTCTGCCACCAGTAGATTATGATCAGAAGCAATATCTGCACTAGCACAGGTTTTTGTACTCTTTATAGAACTTCGAAATCATTGATTAATTAGGTAATCAATTTGGTTTCTGACTATAATCCCATTATTATCCTGTGGTGATCGCCAAGTATATAGCCTTCGGGATGGTAGCTTAAACCATGTTATTATAAATTTAGTTTAATCCTTTATCCAAGTGTGAGCAAACAAAGTTTGCGCCTGAAAGTATCTTCAGGACTGGGGTAAGGTGGTACAACACCAGGACACTCCTTGCAAAGGTGGATCAAGCTACCAACACTCCTATCTCAGTATCTCCCATAATGCAAAACACATCTCCTTGCGGATATGTCTAATGTTATGCATTAAGGGAAGGGCCACAACCCAGACTAGTTTCGACCTTTATTGAGGTCTCTTCAGTGGGAGCCAGGCCCAAGTGGAGATACCAGGCAGAAGCATTAGCAAGGAGTGTCCTGGTGTTGTACCACCTTACCCCAGTCCTGAAGATACTTTCAGACGCAAACTTTGTTTGCTCACACTTGGATAAAGGATTAAACTAAATTTATTATAGTCTAACCAAGTGAAAAATAAACTTTCAACATTTTTCTCTAAATCCAGAGTAATTTATTAAAAAAAGGGTGGCACACCATTTGGCAACTCCTATAGGTGGAGATGACCTGCTAATGCTTCTACCTGGTATCTCCACTTGGGCCTGGCTCCCACTGAAGAGACCTCAGTAAAGGTCGAAACTAGTCTGGGTAGTGGCCCTTCCCTTAATGCATAGTATTAGACATATCCGTAAGGAGATGTGTTTTGCATTATGGGGATACTGAGATAGGAGTGTTGGTAGCTTGCTCCACCTTTGCAAGAAGTGCCCTGGTGTTGTACCACCTTACCCCAGTCTTGAAGATACTTTCAGGCACAAACTTTGTTTGCTCACACTTGGATAAAGGATTAAACTAAATTTATTATAGTCTAACCAAGTGAAAAAAAAAAATAAATAAATTAAAAAAATAAACTTTCAACTTAAACCATGTGTTTGTGATTATTAGCTCCTCTTCTTGGCAGAATTGAATAAGACAGTCTCCTCTCTCGTTTCTTGTTCCCAGTCCAAGTTCTCCAACTACATCTCCACGTCTACCTTTCCCAACTTTAGCATTGAAATCACCTATGATGATGTTAATATCGTTTTTTTGTGCTTTTCATTAGTTCTTTTAATTTTTAGAGGAACCTGTGGCATAGTATAATTATTAAAAGAACACGTAAGACCACAGTAATAACTTTTAATTAATAAAGGTACAGATATTTCATACTAAAACTAATAGTACATCTTCAGTGTCACACAAACAGTTATAGGAATGGAATACAAGTAATGAACATTCGGTGGATCACCTATTTAAATACAATTGTTGCTGCATGCTAGGAAATGATAGAAAATAATAATTAATCTTTAAGATAATTGGTTTTTTATGGTTTTTTATTGATTACATAAAATAAGTCTCCCAGATCTTTGAGAGAGACAGAGAGAGAGAGAGAATCATTTAGATTTAAATTCGGTTGGTGTAAAATAGCTTTGCTACTTTCTTTAAAAAGGCGTTCATATTTGAACCTGCATCTATGGAGACGAATAGCTTTATCCCACTGGATATTATCAGCATCTCCAGGCGCTCCAGGAAATTGATGAGGCACGAGATTTAGGAGTGTGGGTAGATAAGGAATTGAAATTTAGGGGACACATTGCAAAAGTGACCAAAACAGCTCATCAAATCACTTGGTTGCTGAAGAATACGTTGACAAGCAGGTTATTGTTCCTCTGTATCGAGCCTTGATAAGACCCCATCTAGACTACTGTGCTCAGATTTGGTCACCTAGGTTTCTTCTTGATGGGGAGGAGGTGGAGAGGATCCAGAGGCAAGTGACCAAGATGATAGCAGGTCTGTGGAATGAACCGTATGAGAACAGGTTGAGGATTTGTGGGTTGCAAAAATTGGTTGATAGGCAGAGGAGGGGAGATATGATTGAGACATTCAAATTACTGAAGGGTTTCTATAAAATTAATTCAGAAGATATTTTTGAGAACAAGGCTGGTTGTGGGAGGACTAGGGGACATCCATGGAAACTGGGCAAAAGTGTGGTTAGTAAAGGTGTTAGAGCTGGGTTCTTTACTTTTAGAGTAGTGAATGAGTGGAATGCGCTCCCTGAGTCTGTGGTGGATGCTGTGACAGTGAATGAGTTTAAGGCGAGGTATGATAGATACTGTATGAATGTCAAATAGTTGTGATGAATATGATTTGGGGCCTCCCTCGATGAGTCTAATGACTCCCTGGAGTTGCCCGTAATAGTAATATTATGAGTAGTGTTAATACTGTGTTGTGCTAGACCAGATTTATGAGGTTTGTTGTATTCGATATAATATTGATGTTCCTTAATTCTTTTTTCCACAGAACAGCCAGTTTTCCAAACTAAGAAACATTCCATTCACATGGTATTTGGTAAACACCAGCCAAAGATAGAGATGACAGTGACACTGAAGATGCACTATTAGTTTTAGTATGAAATATCTGTATCTTTATTAATTAAAAGTTATTAGTGTGGTCTTACATATTCTTTTAATAATTAGTTCTTTTAATTAATCATAAAATTCTTCAATCTCGGTATCACTTGTCAGCAGTAGGGGCATAGACCTGTATAAGATTAACATCTAGTGGTTGACCTAGTGGTTTCAGTTTTAATAACATCATCTTATCTGAGTAGGGAGTGAAGCTCAACAGTGACTTATTGACATCTTTGTTTAATTATTTAGATTATATTTGGTCATTCAAACATATAATTAAAATGAAATATATATATATTGATCTTTAATTGACCATGATTTATAAACATCTAATACCAACAGGTTTCACCAACGAGGCTGTTCAGGGCATATAACAGTAAGAGAAAAAAAAAAGTGCCTAGTACAGAGAAAATGGAGTAACACTATCGTATAAATTAAACATTAAAACAGAACGCATAACGTTACACTCATGGAGCGTGTTGTGTTAGTCACTGTTATGAGAGCACATTCTGTAGTTTTGAGTAAAATTAAATTCTGGCAGACTGAGTGATCTTATTAAGGTTTTCCATATATCGGCTATTATCATTCCCTGGTTTCTGTTAAGATTTTCTCCAGATTGGAGGACTACAACGGCTTCCTTGAAATTTCTACAACGGAAATCTTCTTCTATATAAGTCATGGAGCTGTTATTCCAATCAATAGTATGGTTAGTAATCGCGAAATGATAGGCTAGACCTGAGTTGTCTGTTTTGTTATTAACATCTCTTATCTTATATGTTCTTATTTCGGATTTTGAGGTTTCTCGACATCTATCCTATATAGTTTAGACCACAAGGCACATGGGATGTTGTACATTCCAACGTGTTTGAAAAAAGCATTCATGTCTTTTGATGATCTTAAAACCGGTGAAGACTGTTTGAACAACTCTGTTGAAAGGTTTAAAAAGTTTTGCGATCTTTTCGGACACTGTACCTGCTAAGAAATAACTATGGATGAACTGTATTGAGTGATGGTAGGTTTTTGTTGTTGTGTGTGTGTGGGGGGGTCTATGAAGCATCTTGTTGATTAAATTACTTGGATAGCCATTTTTTATTAATGTCGCTGATATATGAGTAATTTCATCATAGTGTTCTATTTCTTCTGAGATGATTTTCATGGGCTCTATTTTTGAGCATATGTGTTATGCTGAGCTTCTGGGAAATATGGTGAGTTGATTTGAAATGAAGATAGTGTCTAGTGTGTGTTGGTTTGTAGTAGACTGTTAGTTTGATATGTCCATCTGCTAGTTTCTTGATTAGGGTATACAAAAATAGTAGTTGATTATCTTTTTCCAGTTCCAAAGTGAATTGTATTTTTTGATGAAAAGAATTAATTTTGGTTAAAAAAGTCCAAAAGAGCTTTTTGTGTCCCTCCAAATTATGAAGACATTGTCTATATACCTCACCACTAAAGGTTTTGGGTCTAATTTTGAGAGGATGTCTGTTTCTAGCTTTTCCATGAACGGATCTGCACAGGGCGGTGAAAGAGGACTGCCCATGGTTAAGCCATTTAGTTGCTCATATATCATTTCATTCCATTTAAAATAATGAGATTTAAGGCAATGACAAAAAAAGGTGAGCCATATCTTCAGGGAAGAGATTGTATAGGTTACTGATAACTTCTTCTACTGGATGTTGGTAAATAAAGATACCATGTCAAGCTAGTGAGAATGTATGTCTTTAAGATCGAGATGTTTTTCAATAAAGTGCTTTAAATTCTTAATGTAAGTGTCTGATTTTCTGATATGTCCTTCTAGGAGGCTGGAGAGGTGTTTGGACAATAAATATGTGGGAGCATTTCCTCCATCAACGATTGAGTGTAGTAGAACTCCACTTTTGTGGACTTTCGGGGCTCCATACAGTCGTGGCGTCAATGGGTGTAGTGACTTCAAATTCCATTGCAAATCTGTGGATCAAGTAGTCATGTTCTGTAATAAGTTATTAGTGTCCTTGTGGTTTTTCCATGTTGGGTTCGACTCTAATATGTGATACGTTGATGAATCTGATAGTAATTTTGCAATCTTGGCTGTGTAGTCCTTACTGTTTAAAATGACTGTGGCATTACTTCTATCTGCTTTTAAGATAGTTATTTGTTTATCCTTTTTTCAAGTTTCAGAGAGCTTTTTTCTTGGGTGTTATGTTTAGGTAAGTAGCTTTGAAGTTGAAAGGATAATAGGTTAGGGTAGACCTCGGATCATTTGCTGTTGTTTCTGGAAAAGGATGAGAGTGCTTTCTCTATGTAACTGATGATGTTGACCTTAGGAATATGATATGGGGCAATGGCAAAATTGAATCCTTTCATAAGTATTTCAGTTTCTGGTTGTGTTGATATATGGTCCGAAAGGTTAAAAATCACTTTTTCATCAGGGAGGCTTGGTTCTGAGTTGTAATACTTTTCATATAATATGCTGAATTTTTTTATGTGTTTTTTTACTAATTAGAAATATTTTGTTCAAACTGTTGTAAATCATCTTATCTAGAAGTGTCCATAAGTTGCTCTTTATGTTATTAGAAATAACTTCAAAAAGTCAGAAGCATGAAAGGTCTATTATATAAGTTCAAAGGTAATATATAAGTTCAAATCTGATGTTTTGTATTCTTTCACATAGTAGGCCCAGTGATGCCTTAGTATATATTCGTCTCACTCTTCTTGAGTGGAATTGTTCTTTAAATGTTAAAAACTTGGGAATAATGTTAAAGTTTCTGCATCTTTTTAAGAAAGTTAGATGGCTTAGAAGTCTAGCATTTTTACATTTGAGTTTCTCAAAATAATGTACCTTTTGCTTCATTTCATCATCGAGTCTGTTCATTGTTTAGATTATATTTGGTCATTCAAACATATGATTAAAATAAAATATATATTGATCTTTAATTGACCATGATTTATAAACATCTAATACCAACAAGTTTTGCTGATGGGGTTGTCTGGATTCATCAGGGCTTATAACAGTAAGAGTGAAAAAAAAAACTCAAAGTGGCTAGTACAGAGAAAATGGAGTAACACTTTCGTATAAATTAAATATTAGAACAGAACGCATAACATTACACCATGGAGCGTGTTGTGTTAGTCACTGTTAGGAGAGCATGTTCTGTAGTTTTGAGCAAAATTAATTTGTGGCAGACTGAGTGATCTTAAAGTTTTCCATATGTCAGCTATTATCATTCCCTAGTTTCTGTTAAGATTTTCTCCAGAACGAGGACTACAATGGCTTTCTTGAAATTTCTACAATGGAAATCTTCTTCTAGGTAAGATAAATAACAATCCATGGTATGGTTAATAATTGCGATATGATGGGCTGGACCTGAGTTGTCTGTTCTGTTGTTATTAACATCTGCTATATGTTCTTTTTTTTTTTTCAGATTTCGAGGCTTCTCAACATCTGTCCTATATAGTTTAGACCACAAGTACATAGAATGTTGTACACTCCACATTTTTGAAAAAAGCATTAATGTCTTTTGTTGATCTTGAAACTGATGAAAACTGTCCGTCTTCACCAGTTTGAATGCAACTCTGATGTTGAAAAGGTTTAAAAAGTTTTGTGATCTTTACATAAGGAATAACTATGGATGAACTGTATTGAGTGATAGTGGGTTGTTGGGGGGGGGGGTTCTATGACGAATCTTGTTGATTAAATTGCTTGGATAGCTATTTTTTATTAATGTCTCTGATATATGAGTAAGAAGACAAAGGTAATGCCACAGTCATTTTAAACACTAAGGACTACATAGCCAAGATTGCAGAATTAGTATCAGATTCATCAACGTGTCACTTATTAGAGTCGGACCCAACATGGAAAACAACAAGTACACTAATAACTTATTACGGAACATGACTAGTTGGTTCACAGACTTGCAATGGGATCTGAAGTCACTACACCCATTGACGTCAGGATTGTATGGAGTCCTGAAAGTCCACAAAAGTGGAGTTCTGCTACACCCGATCATTGACGAAAGAAATACTCCCACATATTTATTGTCCAAACACCTCTTCAGCCTCCTAAAAGGACATATCAGAAAATCAGACACTTAGATTAAGAATTCAAAGCACTTCATTGAAAAATTGAGAAACATCTTGATCTTAAAGACAGACATTCTCACTATCTTGGACATTGTATCTTTATTTACCAACATCCCAGTTGAAGAAGTTATCAATATCCTATACAATCTCTTCTCTGAAGATACTGCTCACCTTTTTCATCATTGCCGTCAAGATAATGAGTCTGTTGCCACGGTATGACAGAGAAGAGTTGAGAAGGAGGGCCATAATTGCAAATTACTCTATGTGCAGGTTAGGCAGGAGGAGCGGCATGGAGTTTGTGGACGTGTGGAGTGTTTGTTTGATGAGCGAAAGGACTTATACAAGATGGATGGTTTGCATCTTAACGGATTTGATGTACGGAGCGGAGACTGGAGAAAGTGTTGCTGAATGAAGTGAAAGTGGATGTGCAGAATCAGGGAAACTAGAGCTATTGGGGGGGGGGGTATGCAGACATCAGTGAGGCAGTTGAGTGCAAGAATGTGTATAATATACCTGAGCTAGTACGAAAGACAACAAATCAGAATGGGATAGTTATTATAAGGCATCAAGATAGGGGTGGGACTAATGGACTTCTGCACTTCATGTATACTAATGCCAGGAGTATTAAGAACAAGAAGGAAGAATATTTGGCCTTTGTTGGCTCTTCCCGGCCACAGGTTATTGGCATTAGTGAGACATTGCTGACAGAAGATGATATAGCTAGTGGGATAGAATGGAGGGACAGAGAGAAAAAAATGGGGGAGGAGTGTTATTGATGATAGATGATGAACTGCAGCCAAGGAGAATAGAAGTTGAACTGCGGGATAGTGAAAAGATCAAGTTTGAGGCTATTTGGTGTGAGATCGAGGCTAGCAGAAAAAAATATACAGTTGGATGCTGCTATAGACCAGGTGATGGAATACATGGTGGAGATAGTATGCATAAGCAAATAGATGCAGTGAGTGGAAGGAGGATAATTATTATGGGGGATTTCAACTATGGTAGCATTGATTGGAAGGAGGAGAGGACACACATGGAAGTAAGGAATTGGATTTTATGCAGTTATTAAGGGATAACTACCTGAGACGGCACGTAACGGAATATACCAGGGGTTCAAGAGTGCTTGACCTAGTAATTGCATCTGAGAATTTGACTGTATTGAATATGACCACATTACCACCAATTGGTGAGAGTGATCATAAGGTTAGCCACCTAGGAGGTGGCTGAATGCATGGGATTTTCAATTAAGACAGGGTACATGTGGAATAACCGTGCTGGTAAGTATGGCAAGCTTAGGAGATTGCTTGGTTCAGTGCCATGCATGTAAAACTGCAAGGGCTGGAGGTTGATAGTGCATTGGAAGCAGTAAAAGAGCATTTGAAAGGGGTAATGGCTGACTATATACCTAGAGTCCAGATAGTAAATCAAGTAGGGTTAAATGGATGAATAACACCATTAAGCTTGAGCTGCAAAAAAAAGAAACAACTGTGGAGCGACTTTAAGGAGAAAGGTGACCTGCAGGCACACGAACAGTATAAAGCACAAGCCAGAAGGGTAAAGAGTGTGGTAAGAAAAGCAAAAGCGGATTATGAAAGGAAATTAGCCAGTCAAGCTAAACTGAATCCCAAACAGTTTTTTCGATATGCAGCAAGTAAAAGAAATAATGTATACAGTAGAATGATTTTAAGGAATGAAGATGGTAGGGAGGTAACTGAATCAGTTGATATAGTGGAATTACTGAGCGAGCAAGAGTATATCATCCAGGTGGTGATATTGCAGGAATGAAGGAACCAATAGCTTATACAGGAATTGAGGCGAATGAAATGGAGGTAAAAAGTATATTACAAAACCTTAATATGAACACATCTGTGAGATTGGATGGTATACCAGCTCGGGTCTTATGTGAAGCAGCTAAAAATTGTCAGTTCCCTTGACCATTTTGTTTAATTTGAGTCTCAGGTCTGGGTTAGTCCCGAGGGGGTGAAAAGAGGAGAAAATAGTTCCACTGCATAAAGGAGGTTCCAGGACTGCTGTTGCAACAGCATATCAGGATTCTTTGTCAAGGTTTTGGAGGAAAGTAATCAAGAGAAAAATACATGAATGGATAGATGAAAATAGGATACTGTATGGGGGACAGTATGGTTTTGTGGATGGTAGATTATGCCTCAGTAACTTGCTCACATTTTATAATACCGAACCGGATAAGGGTAATGAGTTTACAGTGATACTGATGATCCTTGCTAAGACCTTTGACAGGATACCACATATAATTTTAATCAGTAAACTGCAGCATATAGGGTTGGTGAGATGGATAGGAGGGTGGTTGATGGAGAGATATCAGAGAGTAGTTTATTCAGGAGTAGAGTCCAAAAGGTGGTCTGTGACTAGTGGTGTGCCGCAGGGTTCTTTTCTTGGACCACTACTATTTAATTTGTTCATTAATGATATAGGAAAGGATCTGAGAGGAACTGTTCATTTGTTTGCTGATGATGCATAGTTGGGTAGAGCAATAGTGAATGCACATGATGTCAAAATTTTGCAGGATGAGTTGGATAAATTGGAGGACTGGACTAAGGAGAAATGGATGTCAATTTAATGTGGCAAAGTGTAAGGTTATGCATTTTGGGGTGAAAAGATTAGCAGCAGTATACCGTATTGGTGGAACTCTACTCCAGGAGATTGAGGCCAGAGATTTTGGAGTGTTGGTGGATAGGGAGTTGAAGTTTAGGGGGCACATTGCAAAAGTTGCTAAATCAGCTCATCAAATCACTTGGTTACTGAAGAATACTTTGACGAGCAGAGACAAGCAAGTTATTGTTCCTCTCTATCGAGCCTTGATAAGATCCCATATTGACTACTGTACCCAGATCTGGGCACCAGGGTCTCTTCTTGATGGGGAGGAGGTGGAGAGGATCCAGAGGCGAGTGACCACGATGATAGCAGGTTTATGGAATGAACCTTATAAGAACAGGTTGAAGATTTGTGGGTTGCAGAAATTGGTTGATAGGTGGAAAAGGGGTGATATGATTGAGACATTCAAATTACTGAAGGGTTTCTATAAGATTAATTCAGAGGATATTTTTGAGAATAGGACTGGTAGTGGGAGAACTAGGGGCCATCCATGGAAACTGGGTAAGAGTGTGATTAGCAAGAGTGTTAGAACTAGGTTTTTTACTTGGAGAGTGGTGAAAGCGTGGAATAAGCTGCCAGAGTCTGTTGTGGGTACCATGACTGTGAATGAGTTCAAGGCAAAGTATGATAGATGCTGTGTGGATGTTGAATATTGTTCTTGACATGATGTTTAGGGCCTCCCACGATGTCCAAGGACTCCTTGTAGTTGCCTGTAATAATAATTGCCTTAAATCAAATTATTTTAAATGGAATGAAACGGTATATGAGCAACTAAATGGCTTAACTATGGGCAGTCCTCTTTCGCTGCCCTGTGCAGATCTGTTCATCAAAAAGCTAGAAACAGATATCCTCTCAAAATTAGACCCAAAACCTTTAGTGCGGTGGAGGTAGACAAAAACAGCTCTTTTGGACTTTTTAACCAAAATTAATTTGTTTCATCAAAAAATACAATTCACTTTGGAACTGGAAAAAGATAATCAACTACCATTTTTGGATACTCTAATCACGAAACTAGCAGATGGACATATCAAACTAACAGTCTACTGCAAACTGACACACACTGGATGCTGCCTTCAGTTCAAATCAACTCACTATATTTCCCAGAAGCTCTGCATAATAGATATGCTCAAAAATAGAGCCACAAAAATCATCTCAGAAGAAAAAGAAGTCGATGATGAAATTACTCGTATATCATGTTGTAATAGATTTCACGGTATGATATGAACACAGATGGATTAGAAAATAACTATTTATTAACTTAAAAGCTAATATTTTAATCCACACGTACTCATATATCAGAGACATTAATAAAAAAAATGGCTATCCAAGTAATTTAATCAACAAGATTCTTCATAGAAACCACACGCAACAACAACAATCTATCGTCACTCAATACAGTTCATCCATAGTTATTCCTTATGCAGGTACAGTGTCCAAAAAGATCGCAAAACTTTTTAAACTTTTCAACATCAGAGTTGCATTCAAACCGGTGAAGACGGACAGTTTCCACTGGTTTTAAGATCACCAAAAGACATTGCTTTTTTCAAACACGTTGGAATGTACAACATCCCATGTGCCTTGTGGTCTAAACAATATAGGACAGACGTCGAGAAGCGTCAGAATCCGAAAAAAGAACATATAGGAGATGTTAATAACAATAGAACAGACAACTCAGGTCTAGCCCATCATTTTGCAATTACTAACCATACCATTGATTGGAATAGCAACTCCATGCCTTACCTAGATTTCCGTTGTAGAAATTTCCTATGTTCTGGAGAAAATCTTAACTGAAACCAGGGAATTATAATAGCTGACAAATGGAAATCCTTAAAAAGATCACTTAATCTGCCAGAATTTAATTTCGCTCAAAACTACAGAAGATGTTCTCATAACAGTGACTAATACAACATGCGTGTAATGTTACGCATCCTGTTTTAACGATAGTGTTACTCCATTTTCTCTACTAACCACTTTGAGTTTTTTTTTTTCTTCTCTCTCCCCTCTCTTACCGTTATATTCCCTGAAGAAGCTGGACAGCTCAGTCGACAAAACTTATTGGTATTGAATGTTTATAAATCATGGTCCATTAAAGATCAATATATATTTCATTTTAATTATATCTTTGTTTAATATTATCCCAACTCCCTTTTGATGGTTGTTTTCACTACTTCCAGAGTGATGCATTGTCATGTCATTAACTTGAGTTTTGCCTGATCCTGGCCACCTAACTTCACTCAATCCTAAAATCCCAATTCCAAGTCTTTTCATTTCCTGGATAGCATTTCTTAGCTTACCTGCTTCTTACTATGTTCTGACATTCCAGGTTCCTAGTTTTAATGAACACACCATTTTATCTCTGTATATATATGTCTATACTCTAGTTGATGACCTTAATATGATTGAAACATTGGGAAATTAAAATAATTATAACATGGTTGGAGAGTCCATAATTTGTGTAAAATGAACAATGCACTATGAACACACCAACAAATGGCTCTCTTGTGAAAGACTCCTGCAGCCACAAGCTCAGCTTCAACCTTCCTAGAAGACTATGGACAACTATCAGTGGAATCAGAGTGTGAACCAAGGCAGATGTGGCTACCTCCTAATAACCTTAATATGAAGGTTGAGGAAATTAAAATAATTATTTATAACATGGTTGAAGAGTTCATAATTTGTGTAAAATGAATGCTGATCACCATGTAACACTAAAGGAAAGGATAGTTCGTTGTTGGTTCCACATGTCGTGAGTTGAAGGTACTGGGCCAGAAAAGGCTCTGGGTTATGTCCTAAAATGGGTACCTTGACTTCAGCTGGGTTCTAGGGGATTTATAAGGGTTGAGTGGAGTGGCAGTAGGGAATTATTTGAGATTTTCTTTTAATTAAGCCTGTCTTCTTTGTATATTTGGTGGGGCTATGTTGGAAAGCACTGGTAGCTATGATAGAGGTTATGAAGTTATGGCAGAGTGCAAGGTTATGTTCAGTTGTGAGTCAGTAATGTTTGTGTGTGCAGTACTGGTTCACAGTACTCTGCAGCAGAATAAACAAGGGCCATGCCTTAGATCCTAAGTACCTTAACTTTGCAACCCGTAGTTTCACTTAGTCTTGAAATGATGTTTCTCATTTTTATTTTTATTTTTTTACTTTACAAGTTGATTTTTGTAAAGTCAAACAGTCAAACTAACTGCAGATGAGGATCGTGCTGGACTGGGCTGCTATAGAAAATTAGGTTGTGTTGGTGGTTTGCCTCCTGGTTGTTAAGATGGAAAGCTGTGTGGACGCTGTTTTAGTATTTTCACTTTAAGTGCTACTGCTCATAATATTTCTTGAGAATCTCCAAATCTGTGTTCAACGCATCCTCCAGAGAGTCGAAAGAAGGCAATTGGTGAAGTATTGGCATGTCATCAGCGTACATATATGCTGATGACATGTCAACAGCATGGGCTGTTGATAGTGGTTATCTGCAGTTAGTTTGACTGTTTGGTAGCTTCGTCCATTCTTGATGTCACTCATGAATTGAGTTACTTCTTCTACTAGGTCTTCCCTCAATCAGAGCCTAGTCCAATCTGAGTTTCTTGATAGGTGTCCTATTATGTTATTTCTCCTTTTTTTTTTTAACGTGTGGTATATCTCTTTTTTTTTTTTCCCTTGTGCTTTTCTTAATACTTCTTTTGTAACTTTCTTCCTGTCCATGTGATCATCGTTTGTTGCCAACACCACATCTCACATGCTAGCAGTCTTGATTTGTCTCTTTTTTGGAGAGTCCATGCCTCTGATCCTAACAGGACCATGTTCCAGACAAAGCTTTTAATAAAGTACTTCTTTGTTCTCAATAACACTATGTTATTGAGAACAAATGTTCTTTTTTGTTAAATGCCTTTTTTGCTTGTGCTATTCTTGCTCTCACATCTCTTCCACTTCTCCCATCTGATGTTATTAAGCTTCCTAGGTTGGTAAATTCTTTTACTTGCAACAATAATCTTTTCCCATCTGTTGTGACATTTATGATTTGCTCTCCATCCCTGGTAAGTTTCATTATTTTTGTTTTTTTTTTCTCATTGATTGTCATTTCTAAATCACTTAGGGAATTGAACAATGTAGATCCGAATATAAATTAAATTATAGTTTAATAAATACTTCCGATATTTCGGCAACGTCACTTTGCCATTTTCAAAAGGAACTTACAAAATGCGTAATCAACCTTTCTTCAGTCAGCCTGAAGCACTCAACGTGCTTGCACGTGGCCACAATTTCGCCATTGCTCCCAGAAAAATACCCAGTGAGGATATTATGATCCAGATCGAAAGGGGAATCTGCCACCTTCCACATCAAATCGCCAACAGTTTAAGACTGGATGTAGCTTGTGTCCTTTCCAAAGCAAAACCACCAAAAACCAACATATCCAACAAGGAATTTAAAGTGCTACAGGAAATGAGGAATAATAAAGAATTAGTTATCACCAAAGCGGATAAGGGAAATGCAACTGTAGTACTTAACCAAAAGGACTACAAAGGTAAGCTTAATGCTCTTCTATTAGATCGGGCTACTTACCTCCCTATCAAATACAATCCCACCAACTCACAAATCAGAAAACTTCACAGGCTCCTTAAGAAAGTTACTTCTTGGCCTGTAGAAGTTACCAACAGATTAAAGCTGTTTAACTCTATACCGCCCCCCCATATTTATGGACTCCCAAAAATACATAAAGAAAATGTGCAATTACGTCCCACAGTGGATGGCATTGATTCCCCTACATACAAATTAGCTAAACATTTAGCCAAAGAGCTCACACACTATACTGGCAACACACCATCACACATAAAAAAAAACTCAGCCCACTTCAAAGCCAGCATAGAAAACCTTACACTCCAACATACTGACATAATGGTCAGCTTTGACGTCTCCTCCTTATTCACAAATGTCCCACTCAAGGAAACTTTAGAGCTAATCCAAGCTAAATTTTCTCCCGATATCTCAGCCTCAATTTCAGTTCACAATGAACTCAGGCTTTTTCGTTTGGCAGGGGAAAATTCTACAAACAAATAGAGGGGACAGCCATGGGTTCACCACTCTCCCCACCCTTGGCCAATTTCTGTATGGAGACCTTTGAAGAAAAAGCCTTAGCCTCTGCCCCACAAAAACCAACCATATGGCTCTGCTACATTGATGAAACCGGATGTAGTCTTTGTGTTCTGGAACACAAAGACTACATCCAGTTTCACCAGTACAGCTGCTCTGGGCTGGCAGACCATGCCTTAGATACCCACCATAGAATTCGTTGGAAGAAAACAAAAATAATACACCGCAGCAAGTTTAAATATGAAAGATTATTCAAGGAATCATCAGCAGCTCTAAAAAAAACGTTCCTCACCTCAACAAATTTGGGTGCATGATACTACCCCAAATTTGGGAGACTTACATTATGAGAATTTCAGCCCAACTGCCAAGACAACCAAATTAGCCTGCCAGAGGGAACCATTAGGACTTTAGGAACAATATTAGTTTCTTGCTTTCTTCCTCATTTGCTTTTATTAGTGCCTGCATGTACATATCGTATCTTTATGTTCCTGAAGATGGCAATGTGACGTTGCCGAAATATAGAAGTTATTCATTAAAGTTACCTTTAATTAATATACTTTATATGCGTTGTTAATTCTGTAAACTAATTACCAGTTATGTATGACCAACGTATAAGCCTTGCTACTAGAACTTTCAGTGTTATCTCTACTCATGTTTATATCGATTGCCTTGCATGTCTGTTCAGTCCATTTTTCTTTTGCTTTCTTGGCTTCTCTGTTCACAGTGTTTTGCATTTTTGTGCCTTCATAATTCTTTGTGTCATTAGTTCCAATATCTCTGAAGTGCTTGCAGGTATTTATATTATTTTTTATTTTAGCTATGTTCCATTTTTTGTATGGTTTGTTTATGCATGATTTCTTAATTGTAAATGACTTGTCATGATGACTGGGGTATGGTTAGTATTATCCTGGAGCAGATGTATATCTGCTCCAGAATATATAATATTCCTGGAGAGATAAAAACTATATAATATATAGTTATTCCTGGAGCAAATATATATCTGCTCCAGGAATAACTTTTACATATTTCCACCTGGTTATGATACTTTTTTCCGATGATTATGTAGTCTAAATTGATATTGTTCTGTGTTGCTGGTGCAATCCATGTGTATCTTTTTTTTTTCTTTGGCTGTTCAAATAGCATATTTGTTATGGTTAGGTTGTGACTTTCAGAATTAGATGAGTCTTTCTCTTCTGTCATTCCATTGGCATAGTCCAAATTTGCAAATAATCTTCTCCCTTTCCAACAACTGCATTCCAGTCTCCCTTCAAGATCAAGTTTACTTCATCATTTACTAAAGGCTGTGAGTCTCTTGGTTCTGCTTGAATCTTAATAAGGATTATTCTTTCATTATATCCCCAAGTGGTTTTAATCTTATCTCCTAATTTCTTATTTATCAAATTCACCTGATAAATAAGAAATTAGGACATGACTGCCATTCTGTAATCTCCACTGTCTGGCCATCTTTTGCAGGGATTTTGTTGGTTGGTGGCCTGAGGGGGCACTGTAATGACTTCCTCTCCTGCCAAAGACATCCCTCAAGTTCCCAGGAGAGTGGGTTTCCCTTACTTGGCAATATTTTAATTCAGTTTCTATGCTATGTAGTATTGGGAAAATAAGTGGTGGGTTCCCATTTCCTTCCACCTCACAGTGATGTAGCCATTAAAGATGTCCATTGTCCATTCTTACATTTGTCTGGTCTTGAGCCTTGCTGAATTATTCTTCATCAGCCTCATTCCAGTACCAATAGCACTTCAGCTCTCACTACTAGGGCAACTTCTTTTATGGCAGCAGCACTGACTCACCATGACATAGTGTGTTGTAAATTTCTTGTGAGGTTTTAAGTTGTTCAGAGCTGCCAACTCTGTTCCCACACACCCTGGTAGCAACTATCGCTGTTGGCCTGACTGCTTATTTGTCAGAGAGACCTCTGCTTATGCTGCAGCTAACCTCCATATCTGGAGGCCATTCCACTATCCTTCATCTGTGGACATGCCCAGTGGCAGTCAGCTCTGCCAAAGTGTTTAATTTACCATCTGCAATAAAATATATATATATATATTATCTGATCCACACACACAAAAGGCCATAAGACCTATAGCACATTAGTGCCATGTGTGGACAATAGGAATAGAAGAAAGGAGGAATCTGTTCACATTCCATTTGAACTGCATCTTTGGGGAAGGCAGATTTGGGGGAGACTGTTCCAAAGGACAGAAGTAGGAATGAAAAAGGAGGCTGTGAAGTTGGTTTGGTGAGTTTCAAGATGGACTGTAAAAGGATGTTGATTAGCAGTGGCTCTTGTTTTAATGATTTTGGAAGAGAGTGGAGGAATAATAGTGGCCAATTCAACAGAGCACTGTCCACAAAAAGTGTCTGTAAAAGAGTCACAAGGCAGAAACTGAATAACTGAGAGAAGGATTGAAGTGAGTCTGTGAGGGAGGGATTATTAATTAGCTGTATTGCCCTCTTCTGAATAGAACTGAGCAATCTTGACAGGATTTTGGTGCACCACCGCAAATATGGGAGCAATATTCCATATTTGCAGTGGTGATTTATATAGAGTTTGCAACTATAGAGGTGTGAAGTAGAGTCTTGTGTGAAAAAGTAAAAGTTTTTTTGTGGCTGCGGAAAATATAGAGTTGAAATGTGGTTGTGCCAGGAAAGATCAGAGGTGTAGGTCAGTCCAAGAAGAGAAATCTGAACGTGTCTGGATATATCAGTATTACTGAAGTAACAGGGGGAGAGAGAGAGATGAGCTCTTTCTTGCAAGAGATCAGACAGAACTGAGTTTTGGTGACATTGAAGTTTACAAGGTTGTCCTTGCTCCACTGAGATAGAGCTAGGAGATCTGAGTTTAGGTCACTGATCATAGTAGATAGTGAAGATGCTAATACTCAAGCACTACAAGGTTTGTCGAATGAAAAGGAGGAATGGAGCATACTATCATCAGCAAAGCTATGGATATGATTGGAAGTCTGTGAGAGCAGGTCATTTATATACAAGAAGAGAGTGATTGAAAGAACAGAACCTTAGGACACTACACCATTGGTGGGAAATATGAAGAGAGTAAACTGTCCACCATGACACGTATTGAGTGAACAGCAAGAAAGTTGGTGAGCCAGTTGCAGACCATAGCATGGTAGTTTGTTAAGTATGCCCTGTGCCAAATCCGATCAAATGCTTTTGAAATGTCAAGGGCAACCACATCAGTTTCTTTAAATTTCTCCATGGCCTGAGTCCAGAGTGTGAAAGCAAGATCAGCTGTAGCTTGTGAGTGGTAAAATCCATACTGCTGGTCACTGATTAGCTGACATGTCTCTAGATGGTTCCAGAGTTGGTTGTTGATGACCTTCTCCATAATTTTAGAACAGAACTGAGAGCAATTAGACAGTAGTTCATTGGTTGACTCTTATCACATTTCCTTGGGATGATTTGGATGTGAATCTCTTTCCATGCTGTAGGGTTGATGCCAGTTGAATAGGATATATTGAAGAGGCAATATAGGATAGGTGTTAGTTCTGGAGCACAATTTTTTAACACATTTGATGTAATACCATCAGATTCATATGTCTTGTTTGTGTTCAGGTTCTTGAGGATTCTTTGGATTTCTTTTTGTCAGAAGACTTTGGGAGACATGAAGGGAATCATTCTTGGTGGAGTGGAGGGAACTTTGCCCTGGTCATCATGCAGGAATTGAAAGAGAAGGGTGATGCCAGTAATTTGGCCTTGTCTTTATGTGAGGTAACTACAGTACCATCTGGATGTGAGAGTGGTGGAAACCTGGGTGGGCAGAAGTTGCACCCAGTAAATAGCCTTGGCAATGGTCCAAAGGAAGCAAACTGCCATTTGGCAGGAGACGAGTTTGCAGCAATTGGCCCTTTCATTGTCCGACTTGGACTTGTTGATGATTTTTACAACCGTTGAAAGCTGTAGTGTGGGCAGCTGGAGTTTTAGTCTTGAGACATTAGTGGTAAACAGGTTTTTTTTGGCACACTTTTTTGAGAGCCAAGGCTTGGATGGTGGATTAGAATTTCGAGTGGAATAAGGTAGATGAAAGCCTTCATTCCTGTGAGAATGATTTCTGTTATTCAGTCTGAGCAGATGCTTGATCAGAAGAACTAAAGCAGTAGTTGGATCATGGAAAGGAGGAATAGAATTCACATCATGGAGGTTCTCTCAGTAGACATTCTTGTAGTGCCAAATGATATGAGACTGTGAACCAGTGGGTGAAAGTTGTTCTGTGGCAAAAGAGACTTGTATAAGTTTGTGGTCCAAGTTACCAGAAGGAGAACTGATAATCGCAGTATACTTGGAAGGGGAGCTTGTTAGGAAGACGTCAAGTGTGTAAGCAAAGTGGAGGCGGTTGTCAGGTATTCTGGTTGGAAGATTGACTTATCTACAATCTTCTAACCAGAATGCCAGACAAACCCCTCAGCATCCTTGTCTGCTAGATTAGTGAAACTGGAGAAGGGGAGCCAATATGAGTTGTGGACATTGAAGTCCTCAAGAGAGAGATAGTTCGAGAGGTCAAGTGGTTGACAGAGTTTGCAGAGTGCTGGAGAGAGAGAGCACATGCGAAAAAATCAGGTTGATTTGGTAGAGAAATTTTGAGCCAAAGCAGATCAAACAGTGAGGGATTCAAGGATGTGCATTCATCGGAACTGGCTTACCATGCCAGAGACTGCAAATTCTTGAATCCACGTGGGTTGATCTGCTTTGGCTCAAAATTTCTGTGGAAAGAGCTGTATAATATGTAGTTTGGGCAATTGAGACGACAATGTGTGTCGAGGTAGCCAGTTTGGGTACTGATAGAAATAGTAATTCTGCTTTAATTGACTGAAGGTGGTGGTGCACATCGTTTATATTGCTGTTTAGGCCATGGGTATTGGTGAAGTGGATATGGAAG
The DNA here is from genome assembly GCF_054136105.1 of Typopeltis vanoorti. Classification (NCBI taxonomy): domain Eukaryota; kingdom Metazoa; phylum Arthropoda; class Arachnida; order Uropygi; family Thelyphonidae; genus Typopeltis; species Typopeltis vanoorti. The sequence goes on along the minus strand of NC_143549.1, from coordinate 14,430,974 downwards.
CTTTTTTTCTGGTGAGAATTAGTTCTGGTAGGTTGTTTGGTTGGATTTCTGTTGTTTTTGCTGTTTTTTATGGTTTGGATTTTGAGTTTTTCAATGGGGAAATTCCTCTAATTTTCACATTCACTTTGATTTCCCCTTTTTAAATATTCAAGAGGAATGCAATCAGGATTGTATATCATTAGCATAGACAGGAAACCCTTTGAAAAATCTCAAATATGGAAAGGCAGCTGACATAGATATTTGACTACATGAATGTGGAGATATGAAAGTTCTACAGTATCAGCACTTCATAATTCAGAAAGTGTAGCCAAAACATTGAATTCCATATGATTGAAGTAGAGTACTTTTAATATCCTCCTCTCTTTTTATAGAGGGATTATTATGAGAGCCACTGTATTACAAAGTTATGCTCTCTTGGAATATAAGATAATTTATGAATATAATCTTGTCTTACAACTTTTTCTCTATATGCCTTGCTGCAAAAAAACTAAATTTTACAAACACTAGGACAGGAGCAACAGATTTTGAGATTACACCTAAGTATTATTGTAGAGAGTGTGCCTGTTTCAAATCTGTATCACCAAGCTGGTGAAATTGTGAAATATTTGACAAAGTTGTCTTAAGTTTAAACAAATGATTGTGTTGACAATGGTGTAATAATTTTAGGATGCTGTTTTCTTCTGAATCATATAAACATGGTCATGTTTATGCACAACTTCAAGTACGTAGACTGTTCAATAAATAATAAGACTATATTTATACAGAAAACAGATTACCTTTAATCGTCATCATGGTCTTTTTCGAAGTAACTACCACGAGACTCAATGCATTTGTCCCAACATTGTGTCTACTTCTTAAACACATGTGAGAGTCTGTTTTTTGAGAATTCTTTCAAAACCGCCTCCACATCTTTTACACATGCTTTGTTGCTTTCGAAATGTCAGCCTCTTAGTGGTTTCTTGAGCTGAGGAAACAGCCAGAAATCGCACAGTGTGAGATCAGGACTGTATAGAGGGTGTGGTAGGATATCTGTGTTGTTCTTCTGCAAAACGTTCACTACACAACCAGCAATATGTGGCCTTGCATTATCGTGGTGCAATAAGAAGCCATTCTTCAGCAATGGACGTTTCCTTTTGACGTGCTTGATGATAATCGCTGCTGTGTTGATCATCGTCTCTGTGATGGACGTTAAAGGTCTTCCCTCATGTTCAAGATTTTCCGCATTTTGCCTTCCTTCCTTAAAAGTTTTATGCCAGCGAAAAACACTTGCCCTCGACATTGGTTCATAGTGGAAAGCTTCGCATATCATGTTAAAAGTGTCCGATGCCGATTTTTGCAAACACACACAAAATTTAATTGTATAACGCTGTTCCAAGGACGCTTCCATTTCGAAGACTGGTCGCGCCTTGTAGGCGTGCCGATGAGCACATGCACTTAGTCATGTGACACTCTGGCACATCAGCCCGTGTACGCCATCTATCAACCTCTTTTGTTAATACAGACAGCAACATTTCTTTATTCCACAGAAATTAATATTGTGATGAGTGGTTTCGCCACAGTAAAATTCGTCTTATTACTTATTGAACAGCCAACGTATTTTCAAATGTGGAATATGCTGCCATGTTATTTGTGTATAGGAACATTATATTGCAATTATAGGAATTTTCTTCAAAATAAGCTGCTACTGTATTCAGGGGATTTTGTTACTTGCAATATAATACTGTGGATATGGCATACACTGTCACTTTTTTTTTTCCGTTGTTGCACTGCCACAGTTCAGCAGAGAAATTGGCAAGTCATGGTAGAACTTTCTGAAATCAAAAAAGTGAACACTGTGGCAATCCCGCATGTTTCTGTAGAAAATAACGACAAAGCACAAAATCAGGTAAATAATGTTGTTTGTAAAAAGAAGGATGTTATTTGGTATGGTAAAATCGTATATAGAAGGATTTTTATACAAAAATAACTTATATACTGATTTTACTGGAAAAAGAAAATTTAGTATTAGGAGTCTTGAAAAACTAAACTGGTATGAGAATCAGGGAAACTAAATTACAATGGGTGGAATGGTGAGAATGAGTATAAGAGCACCAATTGCATAATTGTGATAATGATGGGATTAGCTATGTTAGACAATGATAGATGGGATTAGACAATGTTATATAATTATGCTAATGATTATGAGGAGGGAATGATTTCTACTTTGTGTTCGTCTGGTTTGAACTCATCAAATGTGTGGAAAGATGTCTACACGTAGAAGGCCCAAGAGAACAATAGGGATCTGTAAGTTTTCCAACTGTGTCATGTGAACTGCAGATAACAAGGGTATACACAGGAACATGCAGGTAAATTATTATGTCTGTACATGACTGCTAGAAGTATATGAGAAACTGAGGAGTAGAGTTTCTTGACTTAGTCAGTATTTTGGGAAATCAGATTGTAGTGAAACCTGGCTATCAGAATCAGACATGCTAACTGGTATTGATTGTAAAGGGTACAGTATTCTTGGGAAGGATACAGGACAGGAGAGGAGAGGAGGAAGAAATGCATCACCAAATAGAAAAGATGGGTGCGAAAAGAGTAATCATAATAGGAGGCTTTAATTATCCAAATGTTGATAAACATTTGGATAATGAAATTTGGATAACACACTGATCATGCAGTTCTCACTTGGGAAGTGACTAAATTTATGAATATTCCATTCAGAAAAGGTTATGCTGAACTGTAAAGTAGGAAATTATAACCAACTGAAGTGTATACTGAGTTCATTGGAATTGGATCAGTTGCTGGATGGGAAAGGTTTACTAACGTTTAAGGGAAGGTCATGTTTTAGCAACTTGCCTACATTCTATAATATGTTGCCAGGGGAATGGTTACAATATGATACACATGGATTTTGCTAAGGTTTTTGACAGAATACAGCATGGTACTGTTGCATAAATTGGAGAATATGGGTTTGAATTATAGAATATTAGCATGGATAAGAGAATGACTGACTGACAGATATTAAAAAGTCGTATATGGGGGATGTGAGTCTGCAAGATTTAAGGTAACCAGTGGTGTACCACAAGGATCAGTACTTGGTCCACTGTTATTCAATCTGTACATTAATGATATTGGAATGGATTTGACAGGCAACATACAACAGTTTGCTGATAATACAAGATAGGGTAGGGTGATCTGCTGCTGATATACAGTACGTGCAGAATAGGCTGGAATTGTGGACATGGTAAAATGGATGTCAGTAAATGTAAAGTCATGCGCTTTGGTGGATTAGATATCCAATGTTGTATTATATTAGTGGGATTATGCTAGAAGAAACTGATGGGGTTTAGGGTTCTTTGAGTGTCAGTAGACAGGAAGCTGAAGTTCAGGGGGGCCATGTAGCAAAGATTGCAAATACAACTCAAAAAATAATTGCCATGCTGAAACAAACATTCACATGTAAAGATAAGGTTGTCATTTTGCTTTTACAAGGCCTTGATAATGCCTCACTTGGACTATTAGCCTATTATGCACAGGTCTGGTTTACTAGTTTCTGTTCTGATATAGTGGAGAGAGTGCAAAGGAGGGTGTTAAAAATGATATCAGGATTATGGAATACTGATAAGGATAGATTGAGTATTTGTAGACTGCAGACACTAGCAAACACGAGAAAGAGAGGTGATATGATTGAGACTTACAAACTTCTGAAAAGGTCATACAGGATTTCAATTAATGGAAAGTGGGGAAAGGAGAAGAGGACATCCTTGGAGGCTGAGAATGAATACTGCTAAGAAGGGGGTGAGGGTCTTTTATTGCAATGGATTGCCATTGGATGTTGCATGTACAAGCAGTGTGAATGAATTTAGTATAATAGCTGCCGTGTGTAGTATATGGCCTCTCGAGGCCATGTACTACACACAACCTCCAGGGAGGCCCTGACTCCCTGGAGGTCTTTCTTAATAATAAAAATAATAAATAAGGTACAAACTATGTACTAGTCCATTATTTCAAAAATCACGCCTGTCTTGGTGCTCCCAGTCATGTAATTAATTATACTTGTCAAGGAATTATTCTTCTTCTTTTTATACTTTACCCAAGCATTAGCAAACAAAACTGGGCAATTACTTTTATGACTAGGTATTTACATGTAGATAATTATCAAACATTTGTGTTACTCCATAAAGACAGGAACTCTTCTTTTGGATGTATGTTTATATGTATTGCCATGCATTTTCAGAAGGTTCACTACTCAGACTGGTTTCAACTTTATTAAAATTGAAACTAGTCATTCTTATTTAGAGCACGATCAATGGAGATATTTAAGAACAAATCGATATTAAATTATACAAGTATCATTTGTTCCTTATGTTTTACACATGTATCACCATATATTTACAATATTTTGGATTAGAGATCTAGTGAAATATCTTATATGAACCTGAATATAAATGAATTTTGTTATGTATGATATTTTGAAATCACTTATCCAATCCGGGCAGTGGATTTGCACAATGTCAGCTCCTGCCAATAATATAAGGAATGGATTAAGCAGTGGTTTAATGATTCCAGTAATTTGTATATCACAAAGACATCTTTTGATACACTGCAAATTATACACATAAATATAATAAATTTAGTTTAATCCTTTATCCAAGTGTGAGCAATTAGTTTCAGGCGCAAACTTTATCCAAGTTTGCACCTGAAAGTATCTTCAGGACTGGGGTAAGGTGGTACAACACCAGAGAAAATCGTTGCAAAGGTGGAGCAAGCTACCAGCACTCCTATCTCAGTATCTCCTATAATGCAAAACACATCTCCTTGCGGATATGTCCTCAATAAAGGTCGAAAGTAGTCTGAGTAGTGGCTCTTCCCTTAATGCATAACATTAGACATATCCACAAGGAGATGTGTTTTGCATTGTAGGATATACTGAGATAGGAGTGTTGGTAGCTTGCTCCACCTTTGCAACGAGTTGCCCTGGTGTTGTACCACCTTACCCCAGTCCTGAAGATACTTTCAGGCACAAACTTTGTTTGCTCATACTTGGATAAAGGATTAAACTAAATTTATTATACTCTAACCAAGTGAAAAATAAACTTTCAACATCTTTCTCTAAATCCAGAGTAATTTATTAAAAAAGGGTGGTACACCATTTGGCAACTCCTATAGGTAGAGATGACCTGCTAATGCTTCTGCCTGGTATCTCCACTTGGGCCTGGCTCCCACTGAAGAGACCTCAATAAAGGTCGAAACTAGTCTGGATAGTGGCCCTTCCCTTAATGCATAACATTAGACATATCTGCAAGGAGATGTGTTTTGCATTATAGGAGATACTGAGATAGGAGTGTTGGTAGCTTGCTCCACCTTTGCAACGAGTTGCCCTGGTGTTGTACCACCTTACTCCAGTCCTGAAGATACTCCAGTCCTGAAGATACTTTCAGGCACAAACTTTGTTTGTTCACACTTGGATAAAGGATTAAACTAAATTTATTATACTCTAACCAAGTGAAAAACAAACTATACACATAAACAACATAAAAGTGGAACTTCATAAACTGTCTAGAATCTTACCTGGATAGAATACACTTTCTCTCTCTAGAGACTAGTAGACTTTATGTTGGATGCTTGCAAATTAATTACAGCTTATAACTTAAACTGGAATTTTAATAACTTTAAGCAAAAGAAAAGGGTCCTTTCCTTCATGCTTACAAGGTGATCAGAATACATTATGAAAACTTATGGAGACAACTACCATGTTAGAGCAAACCTTTAGTTTAATATAAACCAAAATGAACACCCAACATTTTGACTTGCATATCAAGGTCATCATCTGGAGCATACACATATATACAAAGAAACAAGTTGCACTACAATCTACATGTGTGGAAAAGCTTATGTGTTTGTCACATGTTGAATTGGATTTTTATGGTATTGATGCGAACACAGTTTATTAAGAAAATAACTATTTATTAACTTAAAAGCTAATATTTCATTGGTATTATATCCAGCATCTTCAGAGCACACAAACACAGTTTGTTACGATAGTGAGACAACCACAATCTGGTGTAAGGGTGAGGCTAGTAATTGCAGTAGTATAAGTAATTGCAACGTGCAACACAAGACTAAAGTCTTAATTAGACACCATCTAAGTTATAAAAAAAAAAAAAAAAGCAGTAGTCCAAAGTTTTGCAAAAAATAAATATTAATTTGGTCTTAGGATGACTGTCTCCCAAATCTTTGGTAGATTTATACAGCCATACTTGTTAAGGTTTGGAGTATGTTTTAAGGCTTCTGTTGATTCCAGGAGCAACCTCTCTGACTTGTAGAAGCTTCTGTGCAGTACTTTTTTTTTTCCAGTTGATCCTGTGTGCAAGGGTATCCAAAGCATGGTCTGCCAGACCCGACTTGCCATAGTGAAATTATTGGCCTGACCTCTGGTGAGAAAAAAAAACCTTTTACTACATCAAAGCTAGAGTCCTATTATTATTTATTAGGTTACAAAATTAAATTGGGCTGGAGAGCAACACGTTTATATATATATATATGTATATATATAAACTATGTAAGTGTATGTATAAATTCCAACCAATTGGTATGGAATAGTTTCCAATAAAAGCTGAAAATTGCTTAAAGTCCTACTGGAAACTAAGTAGGCTGAATATGTGCCATCCAAATTCCTGGAATTTTTATGCCACCATTATTGTTGAGATTAGCGTGGTTAATCAGAATTTCATGTTAGAGCAAACCTTTAATATCACACCCTCAACACCCTATACCAAATTTTTGTTCATACCAGTTTTTGTATGATGTAAAGAGCAGGTACTTTGCCAATCAATTTGGTATAGGGTGTTGAGAGCATGATCTGAGAGTCCTGCTTCACCAAAATTGTTATATTTAATGTGTCTTTTGTGTTCTTTTTTATATATAGGGATTGTATGTTTAGTTTCACCAATATAAGGTAAGTTTAAAGGTGCAGTAGATGCGATAAGCTCCAGGATGTGCCAGTGGGAGTAGAGGATCCTTAGAGGTGTTGAATGTGGTTTTTAATTTTATAGGTGATTTAAAAGTAGCATTAAGATTATAATGGTGTAGGATTCTATTGATTTTTTTTTCTGATAATCCTTTAATGTATGGGATGGTTATGGTTTAACTGTAATCTATATTCTTTTTTGATGAAGTTTTATGAAGAATTTTATTAATAGTATTTTTGTTATAGCCATTATTTATAAATGTGTTGCTAATAATCTTTAGCTCTTGTTTAAGAGCTTGTTGATTAGAGCAAATTGTTATAGCTCTGTGTTTAAGGGTGTTAATGACTGCAAATTTTTGTGAGGGGTGGTGATATGATGAGTTAGCATGTGTATATTGGCCAGTATGTATCTGTTTCCAGTAAACCGTGAAGGATAGACTGCCTGGGAAGACGTGTAACCAGTGTATCCACGAACAGGAGCGAGTTCTGATTTTTAATTTCAATAGTAAATTGTATGCATTCATATTTGTTCAGGTGGCTAAGGAATGTGTTTAAAGTTTGTCAGTCGCGTGGCCAGATAACGAAAACATCGTCAACGTATCTAAGCCACATTGTAGGCTTTAGAGTAAAGGAATCAAGAGCACTTTGCTCAAAAGCTTCCATATAAAAGTTAGCAATTGGAGGGGGGGAATAGTGATGAGCCTATGGCCATATCTTCTTTTTGTAGGTAAAACTTATTTTGCTACACGAAGTAACCGGAACGTAGTACATAGACAAAGGGAGGGACGTAATGTTGGGCCAATTATTAGAAACTATTCTATACCAATTGGTTGGAATTTATGTATAAATGTTGCTCTCAAGCCCAATTTAATTTTGTAATAATAATAATAGGACTCTAGCTTTGATGTACTAAAGGTTTTTTTTCTTACCAGAGGTCAGGCCAATAATTGTTGTAACAGTTGGTCAGTAACTTTAGCAAACCATGTAGATTATAGTGCAGCTTGTTTCTTTGTATATATGTGTATGCTCCAGATGATGAACTTAATATGAAGGTCAAAATGTCGAGTGTTCAATTTGGTTTATATTAAATTAAAGTTTTGCTCTGCCATGGTAGTTGGCTCCATAATTTTTCATGATGCAAAAGAAAAGGGGGTGCTTAAGGGTCAAAGCTGTATAACTGAGCGGAGACCCTTCACACAGCTTCTAAAGGAATGCAGAGAACCAACCAGGGCTTCTGACCTAAGTTTAATCCTCACCTTCTTGTAGTGCACCTTGTTAGGTATCTACCTGGATACTGAATGAACGAGGATGGGCTGGCAATTTGGGATTTAGCTGACCACATTGTATTCTTATTGACTTAAACCACAATATACAATGATGGTACAACATGGCAGAATTTCATTTCGGCTGGGGCATCACCCAGTTAAACAAGACCATGTTGTTTTCACCAGGGAACCAGGGTGAACAGCAAAAAGTCAGCAACTGGAACAAATTCTAAAACACACCCCGACTCAACATTACCAGAGTTCAAGATCAGTATACTATCAACATAAGAAGCCTGAATGGCAAAGAAGTGGAGCTAGCTGAAGAATTGGATAAGTACCAGATCGACATAATAAAGGTTCTTCCTAGCAATAAATACAAAATGTTATATTCAGGCAATAACAATCAGATAAAAGGAGTAGCTATAGTATTCAACACAAAATAAGAGGCTAATCTTCTTGAATGGCAGGCAATATCAAGTAGAGTGATGTGGACAACATCAGAATGAGGAACTGGACAATGCAGTAATTTCTTGAAGCTTTAGAGAAAGCAACTGACACAATGAAAAAGGAAAAGTTGGTCTTTGTTGGAGATCTAAATAGCAGAGTAGGAAATGATTGTCATACTTACAAAAATATTTTAGGAACATTGGAGAAAAGAACAAAGCTGGTTATTACTAACACCATGTTCCAACATGAAAATGTGCACAAATTCACATGAAGAGAAAAGGCAAGGAATAAGAAAAAAGTCTCATTGATTATATTATTGTTGATAGTTGATAGTGCAGGACACTAAAGTGTACAGAAGATTTGAAATTGGAATTGATCACCATTTATTCTTAAGCAGGCTAAAACTGAATTTCATAATGAAAAGAGGAACATGTACAAAAGTTTCAAAGCAAATAAAAGTTGAGCAGCTCTCAACTTTTAGTCTGTGAACTGTAGACTAAAATACACAAACATTATTCAAGAAAAAATGAAAGAGTTTGAGAACATGAACCAAACCTTTGAAGTTCAGTGGCAAGCCCTGAAGAAACATTGATTGATTCAGCCAGAGAGGCATGTGGTGAGGTTGTCTGCAAGATGGGGTCTCAAATGATAATAATCAGTTTCCAGCTTGATTAACTCTTGGTACAGATTTCTAATCTTACCTAGGACGTATTTTCACTAAATTTTTGTGTGCAGTATGAGCTTTACCCGGTTCCAGTTTTTACACTTTTTTGCTGATCATCCAAGTGTTTTGTGAAACTGTTGAAGTGCAAGATAAATTTAGTGTCATTTGGCCAAATTGATATCAAAGCAATAAATATCCTTTAGTAGTTTTCTAAAGAAAAAATTAATCTTTTTCAAAAAAATTTGCTTAGTTTATTTTTGAATCAAAATTCAGTTTTTAATTTGAGATGATAATTAAATATTCAAGTTTTGCTTCTATAAATTGAGGTTTTTGTGTTTTCTCCCCTTAAGGTTGACCAGATTCTTCTTCTTGTGTCTCCATTAGTACAGAATCAATCTGATCAGCCTCAGGAAGATGATGATCCTGAAGATTTTGCAGAAGAACAAGGCCTTATGGGAAGATTTATTAACTTAATGAAAGCTGAGACTCCAGATCAACAATATTTGGTTAGATGGTGCAATAATGAATTATTGCAATCAATTTAATTTTAATTTTTTTTAATGAACTGCATGGTACAAGTAGATATGCTAATAATCATTAGACTGTCCGCACACTTCTTTCTGATACCATGTTTTTTCTTTTTTTACTCTGCCATACAAATTTTATTTTCTCAAATCACAGTAATATTTTACTGTTTCATGTTCTTCCTGTATAATATGAAGTAGTTATGTTTAATTAGTTTGTCTTTTAGACCACTATTCCAAGAGCAAACATTTCCATGCTCAAAAGACATAGCTAATACAGTCAGTTCTTGCTATAGCAGACACCATTATTTTAAATTGCCTGATATAATAAACCATGAAAAATTCAATAAATTAATCATCTTCCTTTGGGCTTAGAATTTTGCTGTAGTGAGACAGCCACAAACCTTCAGCATCTTCATATAATTGAGAGAAATGAAGCCCTCTTGCTCCCCTTCTCTAGGATCCTCTATGCTAGTGTCTTATACCCTGAAATCTGTGTTGATCATATAGTCATATGTCTTCTAATAAAGGATAAGGGGGTGGTGACTTTCTTATTCTTACTTGTTTACCAACATGTTTTCAACATCCAAATATCATAAAAAGATTCTGATGTTATTTTGCCCAACTTTTTTCCATATAGTCAGTGATAGTCATATTTGGAATGGATGCCTGAAGAGGCATTCATTGTTGAGCCTAAAGGCCAAAGTTTCAAAATTCTCTCTGAAGATTTTGTTATTTGGAAGCTGGCATGGCTCTTTTGGAAAAGCATGATCCAGATTTTGAAAGAAGTTCAATAGTAAATACTAACATTGTAAAGGATTGTGCCTGTTACATGAAAATCTACATAGATAATCTAACTCACAACATCAAACAGGTACTTCCGAAAAAGTCTAGCCCCATCAACACCAATCCAGTCTCTTCAAATGTAGAAGATACATACAGAAGACACAGTGCTGTGCCAATCCACCAACAGATGGCATTGGAGCACGTGAACTCATTCAATAAATTTTCCATACCATTAGATTTTTTTATTATTATTATTTCAGGCATAACTGCACTGTCTTCAAACTTCACCACAGTGCTTCAACTTATGGGCATTTTTGAGTTATGGCATCCCTCTGGAGCCAAAGGTGACATAACTCTGGGGTGGGACTATATAACTGCTGATGTTTATGTTTTTATTTGGTATATTTTCTGTATATTTATTAAATTATCTTAATATATTTATTGAGATATTTTAATATTAAAACAGACTGTAAAATGTTGCCAGAATAGCAACAAAAATTAATGGTAACCTGAACACTGATGCTAAGAACAAGAAGTGTGTCCCATTGAATAGAAACATTTTGGTGTTGCTCAATTTTATTTCTGTTATTATGAGAAATTAATGTTAGAAATGAATTAACTTTCAAAATATGAAGATTAAAATGTTTGAAAATCAAAAATGTCAAGATGCATAGAGAAGGACAAGAAAGATAAGCAGCAGAAAGAAGAAACAAAACACTAAAGTATGTAAAATATTATTGCATAATGATAATCAGATAAGTAAGGTAGAATATAAAAATAAATTGTGATTTGGTACTGTGATTTACTTAACACGTTCGCTGCCAACTACGAGTATACTCGTAGTTGGTAAACCAGCCACACAAGCCAGCTACGAGTATACTCGTATGACGCTTACTGCCGGCAATGAGATTACTGTACTGACCTTGAAGAAGTGAAAATGCTTGGCATGTAGAGCTAGCATCAAAACTGTGTATTCTCATAGATGGTATATGCTCTGCACAAGCCAACTATCAGTATACTCGTATGACGCTTACCGCCGGCAACGAGATTACCGTACTGACCTTGAAGAAGTGAAATTGCTCGGCGTACGGGAACAGACTCTGCCGAAGTAACATGGCAGCGAACATGTTAAAAATGTGCCTTTGATGATGTACTACCACTTTGAGTTTTCTGCAGGCAGAAATCAAAAATGTAACAAATGTAATTGAAAAAGAGAAAAAGTAAAAGATGATAGTTTCCATAGATGCAATTGATTTAATTAGTGATAAATACAGTATTGAGACAATATATGAAAGGACTGCTGGAAGAAGTAAGAATGCAAGTAAAAATCATTAGTTTTTTAAAGATATTAGAACTGAATTAAGAAGAGATATAATAGCAGATTTGATGCATAGAATATGTGTAAGGAAGGATGGATGGTTGTGAGTTTTTAGGAGTGTGAAGTGTGTTTGTAGAATGGATTTATATATGCTCTGGATACCTACCATCATTATAACAAGTTGGAACTGGACTGGCAGACTTTGGGCATCCTTTCACACAGATTAGATGAAAAATCCAAAACCAAAGTGCTACGTTATTACTAAATAGTTCAGGGAAATAACAACGTAGACTAGGATATACATTAAAATAACTTTTTAATACAAATCCAATATTTCGGCAACGTCACGTTGCCATTTTCAACAGGAACTTGTGAGCAAGACACGTGCACGCAGACACAGCAAACAGTAAATGAGGACAAAGCAGGAAGCTATTCTTTCTCCTAAAGTCCTACTGGTGCCCCCTAGCGAGCAATGTTGGTATTCTTGGGTGATTGGGCTGAGGTCTTCTGATGTAAGTTTCCCAAATTTGAGGCAGTCTCATGCAGCCAAATTTGTTGAGGTTTGGATTGTTTCTTAGGGCTGAGGCTGATTCCATGAAAAGCCTTTCATACTTGTATTTACTACGGTGAATGATCGTGGCTTTCTTCCACCGTATTCTATGGCAGGTGTCCAGAGCATGGTCTGCAAGACCAGAGTGGTTGTATTGGTGGAACCAGATGTAGTCCTTGTGTTCTGTAATTCTGATATTGGCTGTCCTGCCTGTTTGGCCAAAGTAGGACAGCTTACAGCTGCAAGGGACCTGGTATACACCAGGTAGGTCTGGGGTGGGGTGGGGGGGAGGTTGGTCTTTAGTGGAGCGGATAAGGGATGCCAATTTCTTATATGGTCTGTAACAAGAAGTTAAGCCGTGTTTTTTAGGATTTTTGTAATTTTTTCCGAGGTGCCTCTGATATAGGGTATGGTGATGGATTTAGAGTAATCCTTGTTGTGAGGGGGGAGGTGTGATTTATTGGTTTCAATATTTTTTGGATTGTTTTGGTAGGGTAGCCATTGGCTGAGAAAGTGTTGAGAATGTGGTTTAGTTCTGTGGTTAGGGCATTGTCATTTGAACAGATAACTTTAGCTCTGTTGTGTAGTGTCTTAATGACACCATATTGTTGTGAGGAAAGGTGGTGGGATTGTTGGTGAATGTATCTGCCTGTATGGGTGGGTTTTCTATAGACTGAGAAAACCAAGGTTCCATCAGGCTGGTGAGTGACTAGTGTGTCTAAGAAAGGAAGGCAGTTGTTTTTTTGTTCTTCCAAGGTGAATTTGATTCTGGGGTGTTGGTTGTTTAAGTGTGTTAGAAAGGAGAAGAGTGCATCGGAGCCATGTGGCCAAATAGCGAACACATCATCTACGTATCGAAGCCAAATGGTTGGTTTTTGTGGGGCAGAGTTTAAGGCTTTCTCTTCAAAAGTCTCCATATAAAAGTTGGCCAAGGGTAGGGAGAGTGGAGAACCCATGGCTGTCCCCTCTATTTGTTTGTAGAATTTTCCTTGCCAAACAAAATAGCCTGAGTTCGTTGTGAACTGAAATAGGGCTGTGATATCGGGAGGAAATTTAGCTTGGATTAGCTTTAAGGATTCTTTGAGCGGGACATTTATGAATAAAGAGGAGACATCAAAGCTGACCATTACGTCAGTGTGTTTGAGTGCAAGGTTTTCTATGCTGGCTTTGAAGTGGGCTGAGTTTTTTTATGTGTGAAGGTGTGTTGCCAGTATAGTGTGTGAGGGCTTTCTTTGGCCAAATGTTTAGCTAGTTTGTATGTGGGGGAATCAATGTCATCCACTATGGGACGTAATGGCACATTTTCCTTATGTATTTTTGGGTGTCCATAAATACGGTGGGGGGGGGGGGGTATGGAGTTAAATGGTTTTAATTTGTTAGTGACTTCCACAGGCCAAGAAGTGACCTTCTTAAGGAGCCTGTGGAGTTTTCTAATTTGTGAGTTGTTTGGATTGTACTCGATAGGGAGGTAAGTAGCCCCATCTAATAATAGAGCTTTCAGCTTACCTGTATAATCCTTTTGGTTAATCGCCGTTTCCTGAGTGATGCTAGCTCAGCTATCCACTCGAAGATGACCTTTCAAGCACCTTAAGCCACGAAATGTGGTCTATTTTTCACGACACCTTGTGCACTGCAGCGGAGAAAGAATTTAAAAAAGTACAAGATCGACACATCAAAAAATTTGAAAATTTAATAAAGAGGAATGCGATCTCGAAACCGCAACTTCCTACTGGAACGGTAGTCAACCTTTTGTCATGTATTGTGAAACCTGAAGCACTCGACGCCCTCTCACGTGGCCACAACTTCACCATTGTGCCCAGAAGAATACCTGCAGAGGATATTGTGATACAAGTTGAACGTGGGATACAACACCTTCCTAACCACGTCGCCAACGATATCAGACTGGATGTGGCTTATGTTCTGACCAAAGCAAAACCACCTAAAGCCAACATGCCCATTAAAGAAACTAAATCTCTACTGGAATTAAAGAAAAACAAGGAAATAATAATCACCAAAGCGGATAAAGGGAATGCCATAGTATTGCTTAACCGAAAGGATTATACAGGTAAGCTGAAAGCTCTATTGTTAGATCGGGCTACTTACCTCCCTATCGAGTACAATCCCACCAACTCCCAAATTAGAAAACTCCACAGGCTCCTTAAGAAGGTCACTTCTTGGCTTGTGGAAGTCACTAACAAATTAAAACTATTTAACTCCAATCTCCCCTCGTATTTATGGACTCCCAAAAATGCATAAGGAAAATGTGCCATTACGTCCCATAGTGGATAGCATTGATTCCCCCACATACAAACTAGCTAAACATTCGTGGAAGAAAGCCACGATCATTCACCGTAGTAAACACAAGTACGAAAGGCTTTTCACGGAATCAGCCTCAGCCCTAAGAAACAATCCAAACCTCAACAAATTTGGCTGCATGAGACTGCCTCAAATTTGGGAAACCTACATCAGAAGACCTCAGCCCAATCGCCCAAGAATACCAACATTGCCCAGGGGGCACCAGTAGGACTTTAAGAGTAAGAATAGCTTCCTGCTTTGTCCTCATTTACTGTTTGCTGTGCCTGCGTGCACATGTCTGGCTCACAAGTTCCTGTTGAAAATGGCAATGTGACGTTGCCGAAATATTGGATTTGTATTAAAAAGTTATTTTAATGTATATCCTAGTCTACATTGTTATTTCCCTAAACTATTTAGTAATAATGCATAACCAACGTCTAAGCCTTTCCACTAGAACAAAGTGCTACATAAAATCATTACAGATCAGCAACTATGAAACATTTCCTAAACCATAAGTATAGCTACCTTTTTTCAAAAATTTGTGAAACAGTTCATTTTAATGTTGAATTAATATATGTAAAAACTCCTCTTTATCTATCAATAATGACACTGAATTAAGATTTTCTTAATTTGTTCCAAATTATTATTTTTACTTTTTATTTTTTGTCCATTTCAATTTTTAGCATTATTTACAATATTCATACTCTTCCATACTTGGACAAAAAATTTTTTAAGAAAGTTGACAAATCTTGGCATTCTGTAAAATTTATGTTTTGCAGAATGGTTTGTAACATGAGTACAGTCGAACCTGGTTATACTGAGCACCACAGGACCCAAAAAATTTCCTCCTTATAACCATTACTCATTATATCAGTGATATCCCTCCTATTTTTTTAAAAAAAATTCTCAATAACTTGAAAAAAATTATTCAAAAAAACAAAAGTATTAGAGAGAAAAAATAATACAATTACATACTTTGATATTTGAAACATGTTTCATTAATCCATGACATCTTTTGACTACTTGTATATGGAAATATGACTTCTGCATTACTTCTGGGTCTGGCTCTCACTGATGAGACCTCAATAAAGGTTGAAACTGGTCTGGGTAGTGGCCCTTTTCATAATGCATAGATTTATACATGTCCGTAAGGATATGCGCATTGCATTACTTAAGCAATGCAATGTTAACATTACATGAGTAACATTACATTACCTCTATATACAAGTAGCCCAGTCATAATGCTACTTCACATGCAAATTTTTATTTGCTTACACTTGGATAAAGGATTAAATCAAGAATATAATTTCTTGGCTTAATTTATATTAAGCCAAGAAATTATTATTATTTGAATGAATATGTTTATATAAACTGCAATTCACTTCCATAATTTTAAAACAATACCAATTCATAAAAAAAAGTTCAGTTAATCTTTTCAAAAACTAACATAGCATTGTTATGTTGGTTTTTAATCAATCCAGCCAGCCACTGTTACATATAAAATCATGACATCCAAATTGTTTAGCAAATTTTTCTGCTAGAGTTTTCAGGATTGGAGTGTCTGTTGTGAGAATCCAGCACTTCTTTGTGTAGCAAACCATTGCAGCAGTGCTTCATTGATGTTTCTAGGCTTGCACCTCCCCTCCTTTCCCCTCCCCCCCCATTTAGGTTGTTTCCCAGTGCCGATATGTAAGCATCTTTATTATTCCACAATGTTGATGAGGACAAAGAAAACTTTTTACATGCTTCATCATTTTTTACACTGCATTCTAACTCTCAAATAATTTCAACTTTCTCAAGAATCTTAGAGAAACTTCCTTTTAGTTGGCAAGTTTCTGATGGAAGGGTTTGTTTTTAATTGATTTTACAGTCATGGCAGTCTTTAGGTAAAGTGAGGGAGGAAAGCTGGAGTCTAGACACTGGAGAGGTAGGTAGTGAGGGGTTAGTTTCCAAGGACAAGGTTAAGTTATGGACTGGCCAGTAATCTGATAAAGATGGTCATAAAAACTAAGTCACTCCTTTCATTTTTGTCTATTCCAAGAACTATCTCAGCAATTAAGAATGCATAGTTAACATGTTTTCATAGTTTAACAAAATTTGTATGATATATATCCATATAGTATGGATATATATTCTAAAAAGTAAGCAATTGTATGGGAATATGTATACTGTATCTTTCAGATGTAAGACACACCAGACTATAAAATGCACCCCAAATTTATGAGGCAGTTTTTAGAAAAAAATATATTTGTTTTACTTACGCCACATTTTTTTAAAAGACTTCATAATCGTCTCGTCTGTTCAAAAACTCATACGCTTGCCCACTAACTACTATTGACACCAGTAAAGTTTTCATGTGTAAATCAGGGATTCCCACATATGCAGTGAGACGTGTTTGACTTGCATCAAAAATGTGGGAATCCATGACTTACCCCATATCACCTACCTTCAGACCATAACATGCACCCCAATTCTAAGTAGATTTCTCTACATAAAAAGATGTTTGATGGTTCAAAAAATATGGTAAATTAAAATAATTAAGTCTATTGCTTATTACAGCTGTGGTCTCATTACAACAAAGAATGTAGTTTCTTGTATTACCCAATTTATGGTATATTCTGGCATTAATATAGTCATCGACTGTAGTTATCATTATTAGATTAAGGAAATTAGTGTTTTTTTCATATTCAGTTAAAATGCCTATTGCCTGTCATCCTAATTAAGAAATCTGCTTACCACTCTCCACACACACCCCTACAAATGACACTTACACAATTTCCACAGATGACCCCTAGTTCTCTGTCATATATTGAAAAATATTAAAAGTTTCTATCATGCCCCCCTTTTCTGCTTATTAACTAAACTTTGTAATCCACAAACCTTCAACCTATCCTTGTAGGGAGTATTCCACAGATCTGTCACCATCTTGGTCACTCGTCCCGTCCCTGAATCTTTTCACCACCTCCTGGTCCTCAAGAAACCCAGGTGATTTGTGTGTAATAGTCAACATATGGCTGAATCATAGTCTTATAAAGAGGAAGAATTACTTATAATAAGTTTAGTTTAATCCTTTATCCAAGCATGAGCAAACAAAGTTTGCACCTGAAAGTATCTTCAGGACTGGGGTAAGGTAGTGCAACACCAGGCAACTTGTTGCAAAGGTGGAGAAAGATCTCATCACTCGTATCTCAGTATCTCCCATAATGCAAAGCACATGTCCTTGCGGATATGTGTAATGCTATGCATTAAGGCAAGGGCCACTACCCATACCGGTTTCGACCTTTATTGAGGTCTCGTCAGTGGGAGCCTACCTTACCCCAGTCCTGAAGATACTTTCAGGTGCAAACTTTGTTTGCTCACATTTGGATAAAGGATTAAACCAAACTTATTATAATCTAACCAAGTGAAAAATAAACTCTCAACATCTTTCTCTGAATCCGGAGTAATTTAATAATAAGGTTGCACACCCTTTGGCAACTCCTATAGGTTAGGAGGACCTCTCATTGCTTCTGCCTTTGTATCTCCACTACTGGGCCTCGCTCCCACTGACGAGACCTCAATAAAGGTCGAAACCGGTATGGGTAGTGGCCCTTGCCTTAATGCATAGCATTACACATATCTGCAAGATGTGCTTGGCATTATGGGAGATACTGAGATACGAGTGATGAGAGCTTTCTCCACTTTTGCAACAAGTTGCCTGGTGTTGCACTACCTTACCCCAGTCCTGAAGATACTTTCAGGCGCACACTTTGTTTACTCACACTTGGATAAAGGATTAAACTAAACTTATTATAATCTAACCAAGTGCAAAACAAACTCTCAAGAATTACTTATCTTTACTTGTTTGTGTTTTTTCAACATTTAAATAATTCATTGAGCTATTTTACCAACTTTTGCAATATGCCCTCTGAACTTTAATTCTGAAATTTTAATTTTAATGCATTTTAATTCTGAAAGCTGCTAAGCCTTTAATCTTTTTAACACTTTTATGCATATTTGCTGCTGTTCATTGCGATATCTCCTTCCAGGAGATATTAGTCAAAACCTCTCAAGAAAGCAGTGCAACAATACTGTTCAATGTCAGTTGAGAGTTTATTTTTAAATAAACTTTGATATCAGAGTGGGATTTCTTCCTACATCCTGAATATAGCCTGAATGCAGGCCATATTCTGGATGTAGACTAGACTGACAAAGTGAGGTAGGAATGCTTAATGCAATTAAGCATTCCCACCTTCAAGAGGCTGAGAACAGTTGGTACAACAATGCTTAGTGCAAACCATCCACTGAGGAATTAATACTAAAAATAGAAATAATAATAAATTATCAAAGTGCAATTTATGACTGTCCCACCTTCTCACAATTACATATCTTTGAATGCTCTGAGTTAGTCTTCCTTTCATTGGAAAAGATTAAGGAATCAAATGAGTAAATGTGGCCTTATGATAAAAAAAACTACCACAAATTATTCCTTTTGCTTGAAATTCCTGTAGTTAAGAGAAATGTTATAAGCACTATCTCTACACAAAAGGAAAAGTTTCTTGAAATGCCCATAGGAAGAAGTAAATACCTTTGCATTCTCTCAGGAATCCAAAATTACTGAAAATGTCCAGTATTCCTGATTGATCTCATAATATTTTGTATTTCCTGAAGAAAAAGATAGTTTGTAATTCCCAAAAAGCAAAAAATATAAGACTGAGAAAAGTATAACTTACAATCAAACATGAAGCATAGATACATACTTGTCTCTGATTTCTTTGACAATGCTCTTTCCTCTATTTCTAAAGTTTTTCAAAAGCCTATAGAACACTTTCCTGATATTTATCTTCTATATTCTTACCAAAGTCTTTCCATGGCTTTTGTTTAGCTGCTTTTAAACTTAGCTCTTATAAAGTTACTTTACATCTTGCACGTGTAGCAAAAATTATATAGAAATTTATGTAAAAACTCTAATATACTTCATCCAGTGTTACATGGACTTCATCAGGGAGACAGACCATTAACAACATTCAAAAGATGAATCACAATAATGAGTTATGATTCATATACATACTAGCTAATGTCTTGTTTGTAGCTGAAGTATGTGATACTACACTATTAGAGTTCAAAAGAACAATTGTAAGGAGTTGCATAGATAAAAGAAAAAAAAAAACACAACTTATGAACAGTTATAGTGATCAGTTTCCAAAACTTGGATATTGCATGCAGTCTGATCAGTTCAGTTTTGGACGATTTCAAAGTGCAATTCCTGTAGTTAAGAGTTCGTAGAGTTTCACATGTTTCTAGGAAAAGATTATTGAATTTGAACTTGCTGGAATGAAGAAATATCTAGTCTGGTTCCAAAGAAATCTGTGCCCAGTGTCAATAGTGTGTGAAGCAAGGCTAGACGTGTTGGATTCCAAAAATCAAATATCGTCTTGATGTTCTTCAATTCTAATCAATTTAGAAAGGCCAGCTTGTCCATAATAACAAAGATGGCATGAGCAGGGCACTTGATAGACACCTGTTAAAGAAAGAGGTAGTAATGCATCCTTTGTGGATGATAGAAAAGAAAACAGTTTATGAACTGGTTTAAAGGAAGTATATAGATTGAATTGAGGATAGATTGAAGTGAGTTTTTGAAGAATCCTTGCTATTTGTTCTGCTGTTTGTTTAGGGTAGGGTATTGAAATTCTTTTCAGATCAGATTGTAGTCTGGTGGAGAGATGATAATGAATTTTTTAAATATCAGATTGCTTTTAATTTTATTCAGTTCATCTAACTAAAGGGGCTCAGAAGAGCAGATCGTATGAGCTCTATGTATATGACTCTTGATAATACCATTTTTTGTGATGAATGATGATGATGATGGGAGGATGAGTGAATGTATCTCCTAGCAAAACTTGGCTTACAATAAACTGAAAATTCAACATGACATGTGGGATTACAAATAATTAAGATATCCAAGAAGGGTTGTTGGTTATTGTATTCAAGTTCAGTAGTGAACTGAACTTGATATAGGAGTACAAGTAGTATATTTTCTCTAGGAACAGACGTAATTCTGAATCTGTGGGACCAGATTGCAAATATATTAACAAAATGTAACCATGTACAAGGCTGAGAGAATATAGTGCCAGTTCTTTTTCTAGATGTTCCATAAAATAATCTTCTAAGGCTTGTGAGATAGTACTGCATATTGCTGTTCCTTCTGTTTGCATGAACAACTTATTCCACTCAAAATAGCTTGCATTGATGGTGAATTTAAATAGGTTAATAATTATTATTATTGTTATTGGAAGTTTATTTTCCACTTGGTTAGACTATAATAAATTTAATTTAATCCTTTATACAAGTGTATGCAAACAAAGTTTGTGCCTGAAGTATCTTCAGGACTGAGGCAACTCATAGTAAAGGTGGACCAAGCTCTCATCACTCCTTGTCTTAGTATCTCCCATAATGCAAAGCACATCTCCTTGTGGACATGTATAATGCTATGCATTAAGGAAAGGGCCACTACCCAGACCGGTTTCGACCTTTATTGTGGTCTCGTCAGTGGGAGCCAGACCTAGAATTGGTGATACTAAGGCAGAAGCAATCTTCCAACATCTTTCTCTAAATCCAGAGTAATGTAATAATAAGGTGGTACACCTTTTGGCAACTCTGTAAGTAAATATGACCTCTCCATTGCTTTTGCCTTAGTATCACCAATTCTGGGTCTGGCTCCCACTGACGAGACCTCAATAAAGGTTGAAACTGGTCTGGGTAGTGGTCCTTCCCTTGATGAATTGACAACCATCGTCTTTTGTTCACACTGTCAATTTATATAAGTCATCATGTAAGATATCTATATCACCTTTATCAACTATTGCCTCTTCCCTAGTTTTGCATAATCGGCAAACAACCGAATATCCCCCTTTAAATATTCCACTATATCGTTAATGTACAAATTAAAGAGTAGTGGTCCTAATACAGAGCCTGCCCTGGGGCACTCCACTTGTCACCCTCATTCCCCTTGATTCGCTCTACCATACACACTATCTGATGTCTATCAGCTTCACATCCAGTTCCATTTGCTCCAACTTATGTAATAGTTTTCTATGCAGTATTCTGTCAAATGCCTTTGCAATTGTATTTGCAATCATAGCCATTTCCTTTATCCAATTCTTCTGTCATCTTATTATAAAATGTGAATTAATTACTGAGGCAGGATCTACTATTTACAAAGCCATGCTATTCTTATAGAGAATCATATTCCTATCCACCTATTGCTGAATTTTAACCAGCTTTTCCATACTTTAGCCACCACTCTAGAGATACTAATTTGTCTGTAATTTGCTACTTCGGTCTTGGAGTCTCCTTTATGTAATCAAAAATCTTACTGTCTTTTAACTCCCTTGGAACCTTGCCAGAGCTGAGACTTAGGTTAAACAACTTCATCAGAGGCACTGCCAATTCACTTGCACATTCTCGTAGCACATGAGCTAACATGCTGTCCAGGCCATTGCTGTATTTACATTGATATTTTTCAATATACTGACCTTGCAAAGTGTTCACTTAGTAACTGAACTATTTCTTCTGCCACTTTTCTGCCATCATCACTGAGTAAAGTTATCTTTTCATAATCATTCTTTCTCTTACTTGCTGCATAGCAAAAAAAAAAAAACTCCTCCATTTTGGAGTTACTCTGGCCTGCTTAGCTAATTTTCTCTCAATCTGATTTAGTCTTCTATAGCATACTAGTTATACTGTTTATGGGCATGCTGTTAAAGTTATTGTTTATATCCCTTCCACAGTGCTTTTTTTTTTGCAGCTCCTATATATTGCTTGTCCTCCACTTAATATCCTTACTCTGTTTATCCTCCTCACTCTGGGTAAGCACTCTGATAATACTGCCTTGCTAAAATAATAGCCTGCTTCTCATGCACTAGTGACATTCATTCCATGGAGTTTCTTATGCCATGGCACTGTAAGGAACTACATGGCTTTGTAGTTCTTTATAAACCCTTTATCTGAAATGACCACATGTTGAACAATCTTCCAGAACAAGACTGGATGATCACTTTCTCCGATTGGAATTAGAAATCTAAAACTACTACTGTAGTTAGATATTCTGATGCTATTACCAGATCCAACACTTTCAAATCCCTGGTCACCATCACATACAATACTGTCTCTTTTCTCCCAGTTTCTTGCACTTGTATGCTTTGTACTTCTGTACAAAAGATCCATCCTTCTCTACCACATGCCAATCATTTCTCCAGTCACTCAAGCTTCCATTTTATCCTGTGAAGGAGTCTGCATAAGTGTGCAATTTCTTTCTGCACTGGCATCTGATCATCCTCTTGATTACTTTCAACCACTTCAAACTCTCATTAGTATTTTGTGCACTATCATTCACTGCTTCTGCTACATTCTCCACAACACTTCCACAATCCTGCCTTATATTTATAATATCCGTCACTTCATTCTTTCACTCCCAACGTGACTCTCATTTCTTACACTCTTACGAAACATTTCTGACAAATATTCTCTACATTCTTGCTATCATACCACAAACTGTTCACTCTCGGTAACGTATACATTAAACACACACACTACATTGCACTTTGATATCAGTAAACATCGATGTCTTAGTTTTCATTTTTCTTGTACGCATTGGTGTTATAATGAAGAACGGTTTTTGAACATTATTGAAGGAATATCACATAATAATAGTCGAGACTAAACAGCACTACTTAACAACACAGTCAAAAATAAACAAAATACCACTGCCTTTATTTTAACCATATCTCCCATCCCTATTAGAAAATAATATCCTCAGGGAAATCAGATTCTAAAAACCAAACAGTCTTTTGGTGACATGTTGGCAAAAAGTGAGACTACATCAAAAGAAACCGTAATTTCATTCGTAGATTGTGTATGAATTATGACTCATTATTGTGATTCATCTTTTGAATGTAGTTAATGGTCTGTCTTCCTGACAAAGTCCACATAATGTTGGAAGAAATAACATTGAAGTTTTTAAATAAAATTCTATATAATTTTTCTATGTGTGTAAGCTGTAAAGATACTTTATAATGTTAAGTGCACATGTCCCATTAACAGTATTAACTCTTACATTTTAGGGTGTCTGCTGACTTATTTGCTAGGAACTTTCAGTATGATTTCATCTTTCCCAAAACTTCTTGAACATCTTATGTACACTATGGTGTTCTTATTTTTTATTCTTGTGGACAACTTGGCCATATACCTTTCTTGCTGAATCAACCAATGTTTTCTTCAGAGTTTGCCAGTGAAATATTTGATTCTTGTTTTCAAATTGTTTCATTTTTTTTTTTTAATCAATAATGTTTGTATAGTTCAGTGTGCACATAGTTGCTAGTCTGGTTGGCTGAGTGGTTAGCATATCCACTCTTCAAAAAGGCATGCTGCAGATTCGAATCCCACAGTGGCCATGTTTGTGATTGTCTTTTAGGTGAAAGATGAATTTCATTGCCTGGTGTGAGACCATTTAGTGGAAGCCTAAAGTGACTTGAAAAATTTCCATGTTTGATCTCTAGAGTGGGGTGCTCAAGGGTCAAAGCTGTATAACTGAGAGGAGACCTCCACATAGCCTTTAAAGGAATGTAGAGAACCGACCAGGGCTTCTGAAATAATGTCGAATCCTCTCCATCTCGTGGTGCACCCTGTTGAATGTTATTGCCTGAATATAACATCTTATACTTATTACTTAGTAGCCTGCTTTTATCTTTGTTGTAGTAATGCGAATTATGTCCATGTGGTACCTTTTCCAGTTCTTCTAGTTTAGTTTCCTTTCATTAATATTTCTTATATTGATGATTTCTGTCTTCTGTTCTTATAACATTGGGTTTATTCTTCTTCTACATGTTAAGTTTTAATTTGTTCTAGTAACTGGCTTCTCACTGTTTGTCTTAGTTCACCGACAAAACAGTTATAACCTATTTTTGCCATTTTCACTTGGACCACTTTTTCCATTTCCTTTGTCACCTGTCTGCTCAATAAATTTCCATAGAATTCCATCACTTCTTCCTTAGGAGAATTTTCCAATTTTTAAACTTTGCCCACATAATTTTACTTGAAACTATCTTCTAGTCAATAAGTTTATCATCATGTCTGGTGTCAAGTGCTATCACTACTGCTTCCTTTCCTTGATCATTATTGCCCAAATATACCAACCTTTACTTATTATAAATTAGGATCTATAATTGTTTTTACAAATTAAAATTTAGCAAAAACCAGGGGTGCTTAAGAGTCAAAGCTGTATAACTGAGAGGAGACCTCCACATAGCCTTTAAAGGAATGCGGAGAACCGACCAGGGCTTCTGACCTAATGTCCAATCCTCACCTTCTCGTGGTGCATCCTGTTGGGTATCTACTTGGATACTGAACGAACGAGGATGGGCTGGCAATTTGGGATTTAGCCGACCAAATTGTATTCTTATTGGTTAAACCAAAATAAAAAATGATGGTACAACATGACAAAATTTCATGCCGGCTGGGGCATCGCCCGGTTAAACAAGGCCCCCGTTGTTTTTGCCAGGGAACCAGGGCGAACAACGATAAGTCAGCTACTGGAACAAATCTGAAAACCAACCCCAACTCAACATCACCAGAGTTAAAGATCGGTACTATCAACGTAAGAAGCCTGAATGGCAAAGAAATGGAGCTAGCTGAGGAATTAGATAAGTACCAGATCGACATAATAGGGGTGACTGAAACAAAAAAGACCAAAACTGGTGAGATCTTTCTGAGTAATAAATACAAAATGTTATATTCAGGCAATGACAATCAAGGAAAAGAAGAAGTAGCCATAGTATTCAACACAAAATACGAGGCTAATCTTCTTGAATGGCAGTCAGTCTCAAGTAGAGTAATGTGGGCAAATATGAGAATGGGGAACTGAACAATGAGACTTATTTGTGCCTATGGTCCCACAGAAGGTTCTACTAAGGTAGAAGTGGAGGAATTTTTTGAGGCTTTAGAAAAAGCAACTGACACAATGAAAAAGGAAAAGTTGGTCCTTGTTGGGGATCTAAATAGCAGAGTAGGAAATGATTGTGAGACATACAAAAATATTTTGGGAAAATTTGGAGAAAAGAGCAAAGCTAATAATAATGGCAAATATCTGTTGGATTTCTGCTCAGGACATGGACTGGTTATTACTAACACCATGTTCCAACATAAAAATGTGCACAAATTCACATGGAGAGAAGAGGCTAGGAATAAGAAAAGTCTCATTGACTATGTTATTGTTGATAGTGATGTTTTCTCCCTGGTGCAGGACACCAGAGTGTACAGAGGATTTGAAATTGGAAGTGATCACTGTTTAGTCTTGAGCAGGATAAGATTGAATTTCATATTGAAAAGAATAACATGTAAGAAAGTTTTAAAGCGAATAAAAGTTGAGCAGCTCTCAGATGTGAACTGTAGACTAAAATACACAAAGATTATTGAAGAAAAAATGAAAGAGTTTGAGAACAGGAATCAAACATTGGAGATTCAGTGGCAAACTCTGAAGAAAACATTGATTGATTCTGCCAGAGAGGCATGTGGTGAGGTTGTGTGCAAGGATAAAAAAAATCAGAACTCCCTGGTGGACACAGGAAGTTAAAGAGGCAGTGAAGGAAAAGAAGAAAGCATATCAAAAGTTCCTTGTCAAATAAGTCAGCTTGTGCTCTTAGAGAATATAGAGACAAATGCAAGAATGCTAAACACTGTGTAAAACTAGCTAAACAAAAGTCATGGGAGGACTTTGGCAAGAATATAGAAAATAAATATCAAGAAGGTGGCAAAATATTCTGGAGGTTGTTGAAGAAGCTTAGGAATGGAGGAAAGAGTGCTGTAAAAGAAGTTAGAGATGATAAAGGTCACATGAAAACTGCAGAAAAAGATATCCTTGAAGTATGGAGTAATTACTTTGAAAAACTGCTAAATGAAACAAGCAGTGATGATAGCACAGTGGTAAAAAACACTGACCAGGCATGCAGTCAGGAATACATATCGATACTTAAAGTAGAAAAAGCCATCAAAGGATTGAAATGTGGAAAGGCAGCTGGAGTAGATGATATTCGACCAGAAATGCTGAAGTATGGTGGTATAAGAGTCTTACAGTGGCTGCACTGCATAGATCAGAAAGCCTGGACAGAGGGACGAATTCCCGATGATTGGAGTAAAGCTCTCATAGTACCCATATATAAAAAGGGAAATAAAACTGAATGTGAGAATTACAGAGGTATTTCCCTACTGAGTGTTCCTGGCAAGATCTATGCAAGTATACTTGAGAAACAGTTGAGAAGAATTGTGGAAGAAAAGCTTGGTGAAGAACAAGCTGGATTCAGGTCAAACAGAGGCTGTCAGGATCAGATCTTCACTTAATGACAAATAGTCGAGAAAGAATGGGAATATAACAAAGATCTGTATTTAAGTTTTGTCGATCTGGAAAAGGCATATGATAAGGTGCCAAGAGAGAAGCTATTCAATACGCTGCAGTTATATGGTGTTAATCGGGCATTATATCAAGCAATACTTAGTCTTTATTTGAGTTGTAAGTCAGCAGTTAGAATTGAAGGAAGTACAGGAAGATAGTTTAATGTTAAATCTGGTGTGAGACAAGGATGTACGTTATCCCCTCTGTTATTCATTATCTATATGGATCACATTATGAAGGAAAGTGGTATTAAACATAATATCAAAATTGGAGATGTTAATGTCGGCTCTTTGCTTTATGCGGATAATGTTATACTTCTAAATAAATCCACTACAACTGTGCAAGATTCTCTGACTAAATTGAATAGTTGTTGTAATAGATATGGTATGAAGGTCAGCAATAAAAAGACAAAGACAATGAAAATAGGTAGAATCATTGAAAATGTCAACTGTCTTGTGAATGGAGAACCTGTGGAACAAGTAAAACATTTCAGCTACTTAGGCACAATTTTTACTGAATATGGTAAATAAATATAGAAATAGACAACAGAATCAGCAAAGCTGGTATGGTGGGAAGTCAATTGAATAAATTCATATGGAATAAGAGAGAAATTAGTCGGAACACTAAATTAGCTGTATACAAGACAGTGTTCAAACCAGTTTTAACTTATGGATCTGAGAGCTGGGTCAGAAGTAAAACACTTGACCAAAGATTAGAGACTGCAGATATGAGAGTCCTGAGAAAGATTATAGGCATGAACAGATGGCATCAGTGGCAATATCATATTAAAAACGAGGATATTAGGAAAGAACTTGATATTGTCAGCATCCAGGAATGTGTTAGCAGAGCTAATCTCAGGTGGTATGGTCACCTAAACAGAATGGGCGAGGAAAGATTAGCAAAACAAGTGTTCTCTGCCAGGTTGGCAGCAAAACGACCCAGAGGAAGACCAAGATATAGGTGGATTGATACGGTACAAAGTGCCTTAGACGATAGAAATATAAGATCTGATAATGTTGGAGTCTTGACAAGTAACAGACTGATTTGGAGGAAAATTGTAGATAGGAAGTTAGTAATGATATAATTTTTTCATGTAGTACTATCATATCCTGTACACCCCTTGTGGGTACATGGCAGGAATTTGATGATGATGATGAAGTTAGCATAATTGAAGAATATCTTAAATATATATCAGCAAATGATGCTACCTACTAATTGCAATAAAATCAGGAAAAACCACAGTATTATAGTAATAATATACAATCTAAAAAAAAACTTATCTTACAGAAGCTTCAAATTACATGACCAAGTTCAAGTATTGCTTACACTTGAGGGGAGGGGGGGGAAAACAGGGATTTGATCTTTTCAAACCCAGTTTAGGGTGATAACTTACTATAATTGGTGGTATGGTTTAATGGGGTGCTATGTTTTTTACTCTGGGTTGCTGAGTGATATCCAATCCTCAAGCCAATAGGCTATGAGCTTAAATCCCACTGTAGACATGGATAATTGTGTGACTGTATTTAGGGTATTGAATTTCATCATTTAGCGATGCCATCATCCTGCTTTTTGGAAGCATAAAATGACCTGAAGAAAAAATATTATTTTGGTCTATAGAGGAAGGCTTCCAGTTTGTCTCATCTTTGCTTACCCAATGTTCTAAAATGTAATAGGTTTGCAATATTGAATTTTAATTTAATGTATTTATTAATATAATATTTAACGAATATTAAATCATCTGTTACTCTATCCAGCATTTGATTAAATGTTTTTGTGATCTTGTGCATTTCAAACCATTTCAATATTTTGGTTTAAATCAGTCATTTTCTATATCTAGGAAAGTGGGGAAACAATTTGTAGAGTTACTTCCATTTTTACCCTAAATCGACTTACAGCTAATAGTAGGTTAACAGTAATAATATTATTACTGTTAACCTACTGTCACAGGCTGGTTTGCCTGCTCTGGGGGACAAAAGAATCAGAGTTTCTGGGTGAAAAATATCCATATCTCTATGAGACTGACTAACTCACCTTTGGTCGAAAGAGACTAGATAAAGGTTCCTCACATCACTGATAGGAATTAAGAGAAATCTATTGCATTAACAAGTGTGTGATCAGGATAGACTGAAGGTAGTACTAGCATGAAGTCCTCATTTAATTTTAATAATTCTTTAATTATATAAGCTGACTGGGTAGTTATGTAAAACTCGATGTAGCTGAAAATGCCAAAGAGCTTTACATCGATTTTTATAGAGGTCAAGTCTCATGAGATTGTTACAAAAATAACCTTATGTCTCTATATATTTTATGCTAAATATTAATGTAAATAACCCTATGGGAATTGACTGTACTTTCTTCTTTAACAAAAATTTCTAGAATGAAAAAAAAACAAAAAAACAAGGCAATGCTTTGCCACCAGAATACCTCAATTATTGCGGTTATTATTGCCACGAAAAATATCAGTAATCGAATCCGCGATAATCGGGATAAATAATGCGTGTAAAATGGGTGATCAATGCCAAGGATTTTTCAAATCTATTAATTAAATTTTATATATCAAGTAAAAAAGAAATGTGTTAAACATGTTAAATAAAAAATGAAGGTTCATTAAGAAAAACAAGATTATTCTTTAATCTTTATTTATATATAAGAAGTACATACAATACATACAATTATTCTTTCTTGGATAAAAATTGGTGTAGAGTTGTCTGGTGGAATTTTTTCTTTCTTTTTTCTTCGTATAAAACTCAGTAGCAACGGATGGAATTTTCAATTTCCCGACGAACTTTCAGTGATCGCTCGAGATTAGGATCGCCGTTCAAAATTTTTTCTTTAAAATTTTCAGCAATTCTAAACATTTCGTCCATTCCTTTGAGGGTAAATTCCTTCGGTGCCAAGTCAATTTGTTCATCATTATCATCTATTTGAGCATCGTAAACATGTTCTTTCTCAAGGTTAATTAGGTCTTCATCATCCAGCTCCTTATCATGTGACTGAATCAGGTCCTAAACATCACCTTTTTCAATTTCTTTTAGTCCTAGATCAAAGCCAAGCTCAGTTATGTCATTGATAACATGGGTTACTTCATTTTCAAATATTTTAAAATCATTTGCACAATGAGGAATAATCTTTTGCCAAGCCGCTCTCAGGTTGCTAGACGTTACTTCACTCCATGCTTCTTTGACATTCTCAATGCAATTTTTGATATTGAATGCCTTCCAGAATTCTGTCAAAGTCATAGCTTCATCTCCTATAGTCTTTTCTATTGCTTGTGAAAAAGTTCTTCCTAGGTAATATGCCTTAAAGGATGCGATTACACCTTGATCCATTGGCTGGATGATGGAAGTGGTATTAGGTGGTAAATAAATAACTTTTACATTTTCACACAAATCATTCAGTGCTGTTGGATGACTAGGTGCATTATCTAATATCAACAAGATTTTAAAATCAAGATTTAATGACTTGCAGTACCTTTCAGCTTCAGGACAAAAACAGTTTTTAAACCAATCCTCAAAAATAGTTTTTGTCATCCAAGCTTTTCTGTTGAATCTCCAATGGACAGTGAGAAAATTTTTATCTAAACTTCTAAGCGGGCGAGGATTTTGTGAACGATAAATAAAGAGAACCTTCATCTTGTAATCTCCAGAAGCATTGCCACATAGCAAAAGTGTTACACGCTCCTTCGAAACCTTGTAGCCAGGCTGTGATTTTTCATTTTTTGCTAAAAATGTTTTAGTGGGCATTTTTTTCCATAATAAGACTGTTTCGTCAGCATTAAATATCTGATCATCAGTATAATTTCCTTCTTCAATTATCTGTTGCAATTCACCAGGAAAACTAGTTGCTGCTTTTTCATCGGCGCTTGCAATTTCACTTTGTACATGAACACTGTGAATGCTTGATCGCTTTTTGATCCAATCAAACCACCCTGAACTTCCAGAGAAAGTTTCTTCCACTACTGATGCCGAATCATTTTCACTTTCTAATTGTTTTCTTTTTAAAGTTTCAGACAAATTCAATGCTTTTGTTTTTATAGTCATTTAACTAAGAGGAATTCTCTATTGGTTACAATCTTCTATCCACACTGACAATAGCGTTTCCATTTCAATCATAAGATAGCTTCTGTTTCTCGTAGTTTGGGACACAGATGAGGTCAATGCACTTTGTCCTAGTTGCTTATAGTTTGCAGTGTGGTCTAAAATATGGCGAACAGTTGATTCATTTAGGCCGTACTCTCTTGCAATTTTGGTTTGGGTTATGCCTGCTTCATACTTATTTATCATATGCAACTTATCTTTTAAGCTGATTACTCTACGTTTCTTCTTGATAGCTGTAGACTTGAAATCATCCTTATTTCTTTTAGCATTCATTGTAGGGGTAAATAACAAGAGAAATAAATATCCACATGTACTTCAGGCAAGGGCAGATAGTTACTGGTAAGTGGTAAGAAGGCACCGTCAGATAAAAACGAAGTGCTACAAGAGAGCGATACCTGGAGAGTGGCGACTCGAACTGGTTGCATATGTAGTGGGCTACATCTCGCGGCCACGATAATTCGAATTTGGAGCGCAATAATTGGAATTTTGGTATCAAATTATAAACCGCAATAAATCAAGAATCGTGATAATTGAGGTATTCCTGTAGCTATGTATAAGATCACAAGAAAGTTGTTTGTGAGCTCTGCGTATAAACACTTTCAAAGTTAGTGTCAAAGAGATCGGCAAGGTTCAGACAAGTTTCTGCTGCCCGACAAGATTGGATAAAAGGAGTGAACAGAGGAGAAGAAAGAACGGGTCAGTCTTCACAGAAGATCAAGGAGTCGTGCCGAATTTTTCGGGGGTCACAATCCTTAGTGCAAGGTCCCGGAGAACTTGAAATAAAAAGGGACTGAGCTGAACATCGCAAAGGGACAGTTAGAGGAAATCGATAGAGTCGTCGGCAGTTAAAGGCAGAAATATCGGCAGTAGGATCCAGAGGACTGGACGTTACGGCAAACCCATGCCAGAGGAAAAGAATGGGAATGACGAAAGAACAGTCTATGTAAATACCCGAGGCAGTGTTGGTCGGATGTCCTGAGCTTTTCAAGTACCAGAAAATTGCAGTCCAAAGCCCCAATATTCCGACGAAATGCCCCCTGAAGCAAGACTCTCCAGATGGAATCCTAATGCTCCAGATGAAAGGAAAAGCATAGGGACTTTAGTGCAGCACCTTTGGATGAGTGTGCAACACAGAGCCTCTGTAAGTTTGTTCCATCTTTTCTTGTGCATTCCTTTTGTAATCTAGGAGATACGTTATAGATGGA
Organism: Typopeltis vanoorti; assembly: GCF_054136105.1. NCBI lineage: Eukaryota > Metazoa > Arthropoda > Arachnida > Uropygi > Thelyphonidae > Typopeltis > Typopeltis vanoorti. The sequence continues at coordinate 14,398,444 of NC_143549.1, read as the reverse complement.
CTGATAAGAAATAGTAATAAGAAATGTCTATAAGAGAGTCCTCTGATTTGTTATTAATTGGAATATAATTTGTGAGATAACTTGACATAGCTAGCTAACCTCTTTGTGAGTAAATTAGTTTCAATAATTTGATTTAATAAGCAGAGAAGTAATTGACTAATTATATTGTATAGTTATTTAGTATTGAAAAGGGAAAGTTTGTTTCTTTATGCTAAAAGTCTAATGGATAGGTAGAGAGAGTAACCTTCCTATCATTTAATTAATGTACTTTGTTATTAATGTAATGCAGTAGAGTGCCGCCTGATCTTTTATTTTACAATGCACTGTTCCTAAAGGAACTCAGATCTGTGAACGGGAAACAACTAAGGCATTAAAAGTGTAGCTTAAGTACTTCAGAACCACGACTGTTTATGTAAACTTTATTGAAGGAATTTATGCTAGTAAGAGAGAGAGAGAGATCTACCGGACGTTTTATTGAGTCTTATGCCGATATAGAAATACTGGTGGCACAGTCTTAACAAATAAATTTTCCAGTGTTCATAGGTATATGACTAGTAAATACGAAAGGTGGATAAACATAGTATGCAATAGAATAAGTAAGAAAGGTTACGAAAGCAAAAGCGCACTGCTAATTAGAATAAAGAGTTAATACCCCAATCTACAATAATGCATTAGACCTCATATCATTACAGTTACATCAATCAGCTGTAAAGCCTACTATGTAGGCATAAAAAAGCATGTATTATTAGATAAAAGTACTTTCCCCCCCCCTTCAGTTGTTTTCAGTATAGCCTAGATATTAGAACATGCTTGGTGAGATATAGAGCTGTGCTCAGTTAGTAGAAAAATATTTCCCAACAATTTTCACAAAACTACCATACCATGCTTGAGTGTGTAGTTGAGGGAGCAAAGAATGGCACTTATATTCTAATGCGCTCATTTTCATGAGTTGTAATCAATGAATGCTGGCAGAACAGACATCTTGGAAACTGCTTTATGAGAGAAGTGTCAAATGTGTATGTAGACTGTTTGCTTAACCACGCTACCGGCCAGGACGTATATATACGTCCAACTTTCCATGGATGCAAAGTGCATTTTAAATTTGTAATACCATTGATATTACATTGAAATATATGATGGATACGAAGCATATGAAGATGCGTATTTGATCCATAATGGCCAGTAAGGCAGTTAACATGTCATTTGTAATGTTGGATTTTATCTTGTAATCTGAGACCTCTATAACTATTGTGTTACTTGGAAAAACTAGAAAAGATATAAAAGAATGTTGTTTTGAATTGCAAGAACCAAACTGTTCAATAGTAATAGTACTCAAATAATGAATTTTGGGCCTTTTTAGAAAAAGAAATTTCCTTTTAATTAATTAATGTAATTAGCATGTATTTTAACTTCAGAACTAATGTTAATTTTAATTATCATATATTTCCACTTTCACTTTTGTTATATTGATTAAAAAAAAATATTCTTTTCCAGCTTCTTAGTGCTGCACGTAAACACTTTGGCAGTGGAGGAAACAAGAGAATTAAATACACGTTGCCACCATTAGTTTTCCAAGCTTACAGATTAGCATTTAGATACAAGGAATGCAGTACTGAGGTAAAGTTTTGCAAGAACATTGCACCCATTTCTTCAATATACTTAATTTTAATTATTACCTCTGTTTATTGAAAATATTGATATACTCATATAATACCTGTCAATTTTTGTGTTTGAAAACTACTAACAGTATATAAGTGATATGTACATGATATTTCACATCTCATGTAGGTGGAAATGGATGCTCACATAATACCTGAGACATACTTTTTTGTAGGAAAACTACTAATAGTATCAGAGTGATACCTATATAAGATTTCACATCTCTCAGTGCATTTTTTATGGAATCTCAGTCCTAGTAATCCTCTCTACATTCGATCTGCTTTTTATAACATTCTCTGTCAGAACTGCAATTCATTATTGTCCTAGTTTCCTTGACAAAAATGAAGGTCTTGTTTAACCAAGCAATACCCCAGCCATCATGAAATTCTATAATGTTGTACCCTTTATGTTATATTGACTATAAGAATGCAGTTTGGTCAGCTAAATCACAGTATCCAGGTGGATACTGTGATTTAGCACCACATGAAGGTATGTGACATTGGACCAAAAGGATGCACCACAAGAAGGTATGTGACATTGGACCAAAAGTCCTGGTTGGTTTTCTTCATTCCTTAAAGGGCTATGTGGAGATCTCCCAATTATTCAGCTTTGACCCTATATTCCTACCTATTTTCATGTGATTTCATCATCAAATTCCTGACATGTATCCTCAAGGGTATGATGACAGGATGTTGATAGTACTACATGAAAAATTTACATCATTACTAACTTCCTATCAATAATTTTCCCCAAATTCAATCTGTTACCTGTAAAGACTTTTTGTGACAACATTATCAGATCTTATATTTCTATCTTCTAAGGCACTTTTTACTGTATCAATCTTCCTACATCTTGGTCATCTTTTTCCTGCCAACCGTAGAAGAGAATACCAGTTTTGCTAAACTTTCCTCTTCATACCAACTGAAATTAGCTCTGCTAGCACATTCTTGGATGCTAACAATGTCAAGTTCTTTCGTAATATCCTCATTTTTAACATAATATTGCCATCTGTTCCCTTCCCTAATCTTTCTCGAGACCCTCGTATCTGTGGTCTCTAGTCTTTGGTCAAGTGTTTTATTTCTAACCCAGTTCTCAGATCCATAAGAAAATTTATTTATAAAGTTCAAGAAGAATAAGCAGATAAAACAATTACCTAACAATGAAATCAAAAGTTTTGAGAATTTTTCAAAGCATTAACAAATTTGTAAGCACAATACATTAAATCTTCGACAGAAGTACCAAATAAAGATGGAAACATTTCAGTGATCATTGAACTACTAAACATTATTTTTCCGAATGATGCTGAAACACAAAAGGTAATACTGCAAAAAAAAAAAAAAAAAAAAAAAAACTATTTTCTGAAAAAAACCTTTATAGCAAATTATTTCTGAGCTGCTTGGTAATATATCAAGAGCACTCACACAAGTTTTATTTGCATGATAAAAGTTAATTTCTAAATTTCTTAAGCCTGAAATAGATGTCATGAGGTTGATTTACAATTTTTATTCCAAACAAAATTGCACCAAAATCAGAGATTGCCTTCTTTAGATGAATGGACTGGGCAGATTATTTCTGAGCTGCTTGGTAATATATCAAGAGCACTCACACAAGTTTTATTTAATTTCTAAATGTTTTAAGCCTGAAATAGATGTGATGAGGTTGATTTACAATTTTTATTTTAAACAAAATTGCACTAAAATCAGAGATTGCCTTCTTTAGATAAATGGACTGGTGCAATGACAAGATCTTATATTGGTGTTAATCTGCTTCAAAATTATGGTGAAATTTATAATTTGTATTCAGCATCTCAAACTACTGAAAGTCATCGGAAATCATTTGAGCACTTTCATTTTTAAAAGCATATTGTTGGATCGACTGGCATCAGACAGTTATGGTTGTGAATCAACAATTTCATGTCATTTGTATCTTAATGAAACAATACATTTAGCCATTTGTGATGCTCTCTATCAATAAAGAACAATTTTCTGATAAAGAACATAAAGATTGAAGGCTTTGATTTTTTTTAAGACAGTAATGAGGATGAATGATGAATTCAAATTTTTCTTCCTCTTCTCAAATAGCAAATTCTCATGATTTAAATGAAAATACAATCAAATTTGGTTATAATGAGCTCAAAGGGACTGACAAAAGCTCCTTGTTATAACCATTACTCCCTATATCAGTGATGATTTAAATCTACTTCTATTTTTTTTTAATTCTCAATAACTTAATAAAAACTAATTTAAAAAAATCGAAGTATTCTAGAGAAAAAAAAATTATTTACATACCTATATATTATTTCTATGAATATGCTTCCAAACTAAATAATACAATTAATATTAAATGATTTATTTTTCCTTTATTTTAAAACCATACATTTAATACTAAAGTTTATTTCTCTGTAATTAAAAGCAATACCAATTAATAATAAACACATTGTTTTAAAAATTAAAAGAGAAAGAATTCATCATAAAATATTATTACCAGAATCATTAAGTTTAATTTGTCTTCATTTGTAAAATTTTCAGATAAGTTTTATAGCCATTATCAATACAGTTATAAGAAAACACAAAGAGAACAATTCATTTGAAAATGGTTGTGATATTATGTGCACTATTATTGGCTGCTGGAGATTAGCTCTATCTGCATTAATAGATATCCAAAATAAATTGCAATAAAATAATTTAGTTAATAAATTCTTTTCAAATATAAACAAAATAATTACAATAAATTAAAGACTTAATTCTGTATGTCAGTCAAGTAAATAATCCTAAATAAATAAATATCCCTAATGGCTACCCTACAAGAATCATCAACAAGATTCGATGTAATGACATACCACAAAGACAACGAGATGAAACCCAATACATCAGCTCTATAACAATTCCATTTGTTAGTACCATATTCAAAAAATTGGCTCTTTTTCTAAAACCATATATCAGAATAACCTTCAAACCTATTGAGACCATTCAAAAGTTTATAAGATCACCAAAAGATAGCCATCCTTTCTACAAATACTCTGGAGTTTATAGCATACCCTGTTCATGCGGTATCAATTACATCGGATAGACATCTAGAAGTTTTGGAACAAGAAAGAAAGAACACATAGGATATTTAAGGAATAACAGACAAGATATATCAGGCCTTTCTTCCCACTTTGCCTCTACCAACCATAATATTGAATGGGATATGAGTCATATGCCCTACATAGAAGAGAACTACCATTCCAGAACATTCAAAGAAGCTGCTACAGTTGCCCGTTCAACAGGTAACTTAAATAAGAATCAAGGCCTAATCTTACCAGATATATGGAAAACTCTAATCAGATCATTTAACCAAAAAGAAATGAACTTTCATGAAAATTACAATAAATATCTCAACAAATAAAACGTACTTGTGGCACGCGTATTGTATCACGTGTTGTATTGTTATCATGCACAGTGATAACTTTATATAATTTTTAGAACTGGTTAGTTTCCTAGTTTTTGTTACTTTCTATTGCTTACCAGTGTATCCTTTGAAAATGCTGACAGATATTAGTCAGTGAAACGGCGGCTATTAAACTATTATTTATTATTATTCCTGATACCTCCAAGGAGTCCGAAGACTCATCGCGGGAGGACATCTTCACTTGACTAACATACAGAATTAAGTCTTTAATTTATTAATACTAGTGGTTATAATATAAAATAATTACAAATTAAGGAACAAGTCACTATAACTTCAAGAAAGGTTTAGACCAGGGGTGGCCAACCTTTTATAGTTCATGCATCAATTTTTTCATTTTTTAGTTAAGATGTGCCATACAAACTTATACCACTTTTCAGCCCTTTTAAAATATGGTGATATTGATATATTTAACAGTTATGCATAAAATGGTTTATTATATATATGGTAATATAGACACTTTTAGCAGTTTTAAATAAAAGGATTTCATATAAAGACAAGATAAACATTAATTATTTTATTGAGACTTTTTGAAATTGCTTTGCTTTTGCTAAGCTTGTAATGTTTCGAGTTAAATCAGTTACAGAAAGCATCAAACAGTTTTTCAAATTTCAATCAGTCAGTCGCGACCGTATTTTGTTCTTAATCATTTTCATTGAAGAAAATGCTTATTCGCATCTGTATGTAGTTCCAAAACGACAGATATAACTCTGAGCAAATTTTCTCAGTTCTGGAAAATGTTCACAGGGCAACGATTGCCAGAAATTAATTATATCGGAAGCATCTAGGAGCGATGGAAGTTCATTAAATTTCATTTTCAATAAAGAATTGGTTTCGAGATCAATAAGTTCCATTTGTATGTTACTAGGCATCGTCAAGATTTTTTGTTCAGTAAGTGAAACGGGATTTATAAATGCAAGTATGCAGTCTTCTTCTTCGGTAAAATCGCTAAAGCGACTGTTAAAGGACTCTTGCAATAATCTGAGTTTCTCAGTATATTCTGTAAAGTTGCCATTATCTTCAACAGATTCACTATGTTCTTTTAAATGTGAAAATTGACTTAAATTCCCTTTTTCTAACTGGGAGATGAACAGTTTTAATTTCAATTTTGAATGCACTGATGTCATTTACTAAGCTAGGAAACAATTTTTTCTTGCCCTGCAGTTTCAAATTTAGATCATTGAGGTGGCTGGTAACATCAACTAAAAATGCTAAATCAAATAGCCATTTCTCATCACACAACAAGGCTTTTTCCTCATGCAGCTCATCCTTCTCTTCCAGAAAATTACGATCACTTTCTTTCAGCTTCCTACTGAGACTTGTCCTTTAGAAAGCCAGTGCACCTCACAATGAAGGATTGAGATCAGCATATTCCATATCTAGCAGTTCACAATATTCTCTGAATTCTCTTCTGTTTAACCCTTTTGCTCTAATTTTATTCACACACTTTACAACTGGTATCATAACATGCTTCAAATTTAGAGTTTTTCCACACAGAGATTCTTCATGTATAATATAGTGATACTTTAGTAGAGAACGACCTAAAAACCTTTCAAGTAAATTTAGAGTTCCAGCAACTCTACCTGCCATTGATGGTGCTCCATCAGTGCAAACACTGATGAACTTACTAGAATCTAGTTGTTGATTTTCTAGACATGACTTTACTTGGTCACATATGTCTGACCCTCTGGTTTTTCCATGAAGTGACTCAAGACCGATAAGTTCTTCAAAGATGTTATGATTACCATCATTTCCTCTTATAAAAATGCTTAATTGGGCTACATCACATATGTCAGCAGATTCGTCCAAAGCTAAAGAAAAGAAAGAACAAGCATGAGCATGGTCTTTCAGTTGTTGCTCAGTAACATCATGGGAAAGTTCTTCAATGCGTCTTGTAATTGTTTGCTTGGACAGAGCAATTTGGTTTACTTTTCTTTCAACATTCTTATCACCAAGACATTTTGCAAATTTTTCGAGACAGGGCTTAACAACTTCCTCTCCATCAGAGAAAGGCTTGTGTTTTTTAGCCAACACAAAGGCAATTTCATAAGACACCTCCAGCATTGCCACACTTTCACAACTTCGTTTCACAAATATATTTTCTCTTTTTTATTTCTTCCTTTTTCTTAACCACATATTCTTTCCGCAACTCAGACCCAGGAACTAACTTCGGTTTTTCTTCTAATTCAGCTTGATGTTTTCTATAGTGTCTGTTAAGATCATGTCTTCTATTATCTGAGAGAGTGCTTTCACAAACAATGCACAATGGTTTTCCCAAAGGACCAGTAATAAATAAGAACTCATTTTTCCACAGTTCATTAAACTGGTGCTTGCTATCACCTTCTGCTCATTTTCTTTTGCAAAGTAATGGGTAACTGACTAAAAAAAATTATTTTATCGTTTTAAACATTATGAACATTCAAAACCAGTTCTACAAGTTTAAGATAAGATTCCTGTTTTCATGAAGGCCTAATATAGTTCTGTAAGTTTAAAAATTATATATTTTTTTTCATAGAGAGTTTTCGTCTCTTTCTCGTAATATATTATGTCACAATGAAATACGAGATCGCTTCCTGCCATAAGACAGTCGATCAGCTGGCAATCACACACACACAACCCAAACATCCTCATTACAAAAGCTTTGCTGATGATCAGTTAAATTTTAGGAATAAACCTACTATACGTAAATAAAAAGGAAAGATATTGTATAAAAAAAAACGTTAAAACACACACATACAAATACGCCGAATAATTGCAGGTTTCAGTAATCAGCAAATTAGGGGAGCGGGCAAGAACTTGACTTATTGAAAAAATTTATTTTTAAATTTACAGAACTATATTAATCCTTCATTAAAACAGAAATCTTATCTTAAACTTAAAGAACTGTTAATAAAAACATAAGTTCGAAAACACAGAATTGTTTGCTCACATCGAATCAGAAGTTCATCAAACGTTATGACATGAGAGTTGTAAACTGATTGAGTAACTGGTGACGCATGTCAGCATTTGCCGGTGCTTGTTGCTTCAAGATCAAACAGGTATAATAAGTGCATACTCTAGAATTCAGTGGTAGGTTAATTGTGAGTTTATATATATATATATGTATATATATATATATGTGTATATATGTATATGTATATATAATGTATAAATCTTATACAAATTATTTTTAAATTTTTATCTGGGATTCAGTGCGCCACTTCTAATCATGCAATGGGTTCTTTAAGTTCTATTAGTTGGAGAACAACTAATTTGTTCATAATATTTCTGTAAACTTCAGGATAAGAAAGAAGAGAATATTTGTCTTTAGATGAGATAAGGAAGGTATTAAATTTGCGAACTAGACAGAAAGAGACTTGTAAGTTAATCTGTCGAAGTAGTCTTTGCTATTTTTCCTGAAAGTCCTTTAACATGTGAAATACAAATTCTGGTAATTTCTTCTTGAGGTGGGTTAAGACGATGGCAATAATTATTATTTTTTCAATAGTTATTGCATTAAAACCATTAGAGATAGAGGTAGTTCTGATAACAAGCAGTTCTTTGTTTAGAAGAGAATGTGTAGAACATTTTATGAGCTCTATCAACTAAAGATTTGATTACACTTATTTCTGACAAAGGTAATGATGGTTTTCTATATACTTATTTTCTATATACTTGTTATGACTAATTTCTCTCTTATTCCATATGAATTTATTCATTTGCAATAAGAGAGAATAAGACTATAGACTACCATTTGATTGATAGAATGAGAATATCCAGAAAATGAAGATAATTGTTATGTACTACTTCCAGGCTTTGACCCTTAAGCACCCCTCTGGGGTGCTTAAGGGTCAAAGCTATATAACTGAGAGCAGACCTCCACATAGCCTTTAAAGGAATGCAGAGAACCGACCAGGGCATCTGACCTAATGTCCAATCCTCACTTTCTCGTAGTGCACCCTGTTAGGTATCTACCTGGATACTGAACAAATGATGATGGGCGCAATTTGGAATTGAGCTGACCAAATTGTATTCTTATTGACTTGAACCAAAATACAAAATGATGGTACAACATAACAAAATTTCATGCGGGCTGGGACGTTGCCTAGTTAAACAAGGCCCCCGTTGTTTTTGCCAGGGAACCAGGGCGAACAGTGAAAAGTCAGCTGCTGGAACAAATCCGAAAACACACACCCCAACTCAACATCACCAGAGTTAAAGATCGGTACTATCAACATAAGAAGCCTGAATGGCAAAGGAATGGAGCTAGCTGAAGAATTACATAAGTACCAGATCGACATAATAGGGGTGACTGAAACAAAAAAGACAAAAACTGGTGAGATCTTTCTGAGCAATAAATAATGTTATACTCAGGAAATGACAATCAAGGAAAAGAAGGAGTAGCCATAGTATTCAACACGAAATAAGGTGCTAATCTTCTTGAATGGCATGCAGTCTCAAGTAGAGTGATGTGGGCAAATATCAGAATGAGAAATTGGACAATGAGACTTATTTGTGCGTATGGTCCCACAGAAGGTTCTACTAAGGTAGAAGTGGAAGAATTTTTTGATGCTTTAGAAAAAGCAACTGACACAATGAAAAAGGAAAAGTTGGTCCTTGTTGGGGATCTAAGTAGCAAAGTAGGAAATGATTGTGAGACATACAAAAATATTTTGGGAAAATTTGGAGAAAAGAGCAAAGCTAATAATAATGGCAAATACCTGTTGGATTTCTGCTCAGGACATGGACTGGTTATTACTAACACCATGTTCCAACATAAAAATGTGCACAAATTCAATTGGAGAGAAAAGGCAAGGAATAAAAAAGTCTCATTGACTATGTTATTTTTGATAGTGATGTTTTCTCTCTAGTGGCAGGACACCAGAGTGTACAGAGGATTTGAAATTGGAAGTGATCACTATTTAGTCTTGAGCAGGATAAGATTGAATTTCATATTGAAAAGAATAACATGTAAGAAAGTTTTAAAGCGAATAAAAGTTGAGCAACTCTCAGATGTGAACTGTAGACTAAAATACACAAAGACTATTGAAAAAAAAAATGAAAGGGTTTGAGAACAGGAACCAAACCTTGGAGATTCAGTGGCCTTGAAGAAAACCCTTATTGATTCAGCCAGAGAGGCATATGGTGAGGTTGTCTGTAATGATAAAAAAAATCAGAACTCCATGGTGGACACAGGAAGTTAGAGGCAGTGAAGGAAAAGAAGTAAGCATATCAAAAGTTCCTGGCAAATAAGTCAGCTTTTGCTCTTAGAGAATACAGAGATAAATGTAAGAAAGCTAAACACTGTAAAACTAGCTAAACAAAAGTCATGGGAGGATTTTGGCAAGAACATAGAAAATAAATATCAAGAAGGTGGTAAGATATTCTGGAAGTTGTTGAAGCTTAGAAATAGAGGAAAAAGTGCTGTAAAAGGAGTTAGAGATCATAAAGGCATGAAAACAGGAGAAAAAGATATCCTTTAAGTATGGAGTAATTACTTCAAAAAATTGCTAAATGAAACAAGCAGTGATAGCACAGTGGTAAAAAAAACACTCAACAGGCATACAGTCAGGAATACAATCCCTTCCAACTACTAACCATGTTCAAACCTACTTAACTGAGCCATTAGTAGCAGAGGCTCTACCAATCGACCAACCTTTTCCTGCTCATTCCACCTCAACCTTGGTCTTCTAGGTCCTTCCTATCATCTTGGCATCAAACACCTCTTTTGCTAACCTCTCCCATTTTAAGTGGCCAATATCGCCCTAGATTAGCTCTGAATGCTCACAATGTCAAGTTCCTTTTTGATATCTTAATTTTAATGATTTTGTAATTAATGCCATCTGTTCAGTCTTCTAATTTTTCTCAGAACCTTAATATCTGTGGTCTCTAGTCTTTGATCAAGTGCTTTATTTTTAACCCAACTCACAGATCCAACTGGTTTGAACACTGTCTTGTATACTGCTAGTTTGGTGGTTTGGCTAATCTCTCTCTCTCTCTCTGATTCCATATAAAATTTATTTAGGTGGCTACCCACCATACCATCCTTGCTTATTCTCTTGTCTATTTCCAGGTTCAACCTGCGATCTTCACAAAAAACTGTTCCTAAATATGTTGATATATTTTACTTGTTCTATAGGATCTCCATTCAGATTGCAGCTGAAGTTTTCCATGCTCCTGCCTATTTTCATAGTTTTGGTTTTTTTTATTACTGATTTTCATGCCAAATTTGTTATATCTGTTATTCAATTTAGTTAGAGAATCCTTGCACAACGTGTTTAGGAGTACACCATCTGCATAAAGCAACAAGCTAAATTTGACTTCTCCAATTCTAATATCAGACCTAATGCCACTTCCTTTCATAATGTGATCCATATAGATAATGAATAAAGAGTGCAGATAATGTGCATTCTTTTCTTACTCCTGATTTTACATTAAACCATCTTCCTGTATTTACTTCATTTCCAACTGCTGACTTACAACTTAAATATAAGCTATGTATTGTTCTGTATAATGTTCTACTTATCCCATATAATTGTAGTGTTTTGAAAAGCTTTTGTTGTAAAGTAATAAT